>NC_091162.1:38814395-39139395 GCF_040958095.1 Procambarus clarkii | reverse complement strand
CAGTGACTTGTTAAATATTGGAGCTGGTTCAGTACTGCACTCCCCACAGTTTTCCTGTGTGATTTCAACATTCCTGCTTCTTACAGTAATTTCATTGAATTTTAATTGTTCTCCTAGAGTGTTATTGGTAAATTCAAATTCCAGTGAATTAAGAAATCCTTGTTTTAGTAGCAGTTAAGGATTTGTGCAATATAATTTTTTTTAATTTCTCCAGACCTAACTTGAAATTTATCCTTTAAGCATTTTATTTTAAACTTTTACCATAGGAGTTATATACATTCCTGTGTCCAGTTTATGTGCTACATCCATATTTCTTGCATTGCCACTTGTTGTGTTGAATCTTTTTAATGAAATTTTGCAATTGCACTTCCAGTTTTTATATTCTCAATTGCTGTGCTTAGTCTGGTTTAATTAATTTACATACATCTAATTCCAGTCATTTTTTAATGAAAGATTGCTAAATTTAGTTTACAATTTGCTTGTTCTTAATTATTTTCTTGCCTAGCCCAATTTAATAATTTTATTTCTGCCATTTTTACTTTAGCCAAGTTGATATTTTTTTGTGTTTATTTTTGTGTATACTATTTCTGATGCCAGGTGCACTTAATTATAATCTGCGTTCAAATATTACTTCCACGGCTGTGACAATGCCTACCACTGTTGAAACCCCTTCAGAATCAATGGGAACAGTTGCTCGTCCCAATGGCCAGAGATCAGCTCAGGAAATGGCTATTCCTCTTTTTGCTGGGGAATCGCGTTTATTAGAATCATGGTTTAGTAAGGTTGAAGCGAAAACAGTTGCACGTTTTTCTAAGCCTACTGATGCCGAATACTTAGCAATTGCACGGTCAGCCGTGGACACAACCAAAGGTGATGCACGTTTTGTTGTTGATGAGAAAGCCATTGTTAGCCTCCAGTCTTGGCCTGAATTTAAGGATTTCTTTCGCCGTCGCTTTGTTAATAAAGGAGACCTTGACCCATATAGGTTAGTCAAGAAAATTGCCAATGCCACCATGCAGCCTGGTGAATCGTTTAATGCGTTTACTAGCCGTCTCGATCAGTATCTGTATGCCTTAGTTTCTGCTATGAATAATTCAACTTGGTTAGATAAAGACAATAATCTGTCCCCTGAGGCTATGGCCAAAATGATAGCATTTGGTACTTTAATGCATTTTGCCCCCGAGCATACAAAACCAATCGTTGAGCAACAAAATTTTGGTGTTAAACATGAAATTGGTGAAGTATTTGAGGCTATTAACAATGCCGCAGATAAACTAGCTCCCCGAAGTGCTCAACTGTTGCCACCCTCTGATGCTGTAAATGTAGTTACAAGTTCTCAGCATCCTCCCACAAATTCTCAAAACTCTTGGTCGCAGAAGCATACCCATGCTCATAGCCCCCAGTCAAATTCGCCGCCTCATAAAATGCCGAAACGCCATAGTCCCCAACCATCCACTCCCTCATGTTGGCATTGTGGTAAGAGTAACCACCTTGCAAGGGACTGTTGGTCCGCCCCTAGATCATCACCTCCTAGACAATTCTCTCGGCCCCCTCATCAATCTAATCATTCTAGGCTTCCATATTGCACGTACCATAAACAAGTTGGTCACCACACTGCGGATTGTAGAGCTAGGCAAAGGACATCTCCACCTCGTAACTCCCATGGTCAGTCTTGGCGAGGCTCACAGCGTCCAAGACATTATCAGAACTCTCGTAATTACAACTCCCAGCCCAGCTATAATGCAACTTCAAATTATAATGCTCAGTCACAGAATGCTGGAGCTCAGAATGTTCACTCCATGTCGTCGGGAAACCCCCAAGGCCATCCGCTAACCAATTCAAGCTAGCCAATCCTAGTGCCCTCCCTGTGTATTCAGTAGCTACCCAAAATAGATTTGGACACTTGACAGAGGAGGACACTGACTCTAGACCAGTTGTAGATGTTGACGGATCCACAGTAAATTTGACACAAACAAGACGCAGATATCCCAGACAACATAAGTCAAAAATAGTAACTTGTCCAGTCTCAAGTGATGGTCCCCTTGTATCAGCCATTGTACATGGTAGAGTTTTAAAAGTTTTTCTTGACTCAGGTGCAAAAATTAATATTGTCAAGCCCTCAGCTCTTAGAGACATTGAAAGTATGCACCCTACTATTTTAAAACAGTCACACATACCTTTTCTAAGTGGTATTTCAGGAAATAAAGTAAAAGTTCAGGGTGAAATTGACCTCCCACTCAAGTTCAATGATGTCACATTGTCTATAACATGTTTAGTTGTTGACATTATTCATTTTCCTGGAGACATTCTCTTAGGTCTGTACACCATGATTGATGAAAATATTGCATTGTTTCCCCATCGTTGGAACATAAGTATCAAAGACCACGTCATACCCTTGTGTAGCATGTATCGACAGGGCCACGAGTTCAACCTTCAATCAGATTATGTTAATTTTGTTGACACCCGCCTTGCTAGCGTAGGTTTGTCAGATCATTGTCGTGGTAGCATACCCGAGAAAACAGGCACTCGATTGAAGCATAGTAGTTGTGCAGTTGTTAAGGAGAATGAGTATCGGGACTTTCTGGAAGGGGACGCCCTAACGGATTCTCGTTGTCTCGCTCGCCTGGCAGCTTCCATCTCTGAAGTCAGTGGTTCCACGGCTACTGACACTGTGCTACACCCTCATTCTCTCACCAGAATAAGAGTTAAGGTTCAGGGAGTGCCTGAGTTGTCGGATGTGATTGCGGAAAGTGAAACATGTAAAGTGAATGGTACATTTGTTGAACCCTCCTGGCACACAGTGCAGGATGGTACTGTCTCACTTTTTATCGCGAACACAAGTAATGCCGATATCCATCTCCAGTCTGGTACCCATGTTGTAGATTTTGCCCATTACTCGTTACCGGTGCGAGTTGTGGATGATGTCTCCATGGATCATACTGTTTGTACACTCACACCAGGAGAACAGGGATCTCAGCCAGAGGTGCAAGCGCAACACCTCAGTCCTACTGATTTTCCTGACTCTGTGGCTCAGCTTTTGGAAATTTTGAACAGGAATAGAGCTGTTGTTGCTCTACCAGGAGAAAAATTAGGTCTCACTCCTCTCATTACACATAAAATTCCCCTTGAACAAGGAACTACGCCTATTTATGTACCAGCTTACCGTCTTCCCCATTCTCAGAGAGCAGAAGCAGATAGACTTGTAGAAGAAATGTTACAGAGTGATGTAATTGAATCGAGTAATTCGCCATGGAACGCTCCATTGATTCTTGTACCAAAGCGAGATGGGACTTGGAGACCTGTAATCGATTATCGCAAGCTTAACAGAGTAACAATACCTGATCGTTTCCCACTTCCAGTTCTCAATGATTTGTTGCAAAGTATTGGTCGAAACAAAGTATTCTCAACGTTAGATTTGTTGCAGGGATTCTGGCAAATCCCCCTTGATGAGGAAAGTAAACAATTGACAGCCTTTAGTACTCCCAATGGTCATTTTCATTTCAAAAGAATGCCGTTTGGTTTGCGTAGTAGTCCAATAACCTTTTCACGGCTCATGACAAATCTATTTCGTAGATTGATAGGAAGTACGCTTCTAGTTTACCTTGATGATCTCATAATCATGTCGCAAGATGTTCAGACTCATTTCCAGAACCTTGAAAAAGTACTTGCAAAGCTCGCTGAAGCTAATTTAAAAATAAAGCTTGCAAAATGTTCATTTTTAAAGCAAAAGATTAATTTCCTAGGTCATACAGTTACACCTTCAGGTATTACATTGAATGAATCAAAAATTATTGCTGCCCGTGATTTTCCAACACCTCGTACCGCAGAAGCCGTAAGACAGTTCACAGGTCTTGTAGGATTTTATCGTTCATTTATTGCTGGATTCTCTATTATAGCCGCTCCGCTTTACAAGTTGCAAAGAAAAGATGAACCCTTTGTTTGGGGAGAGGCCCAGGATCAGTCATTCAAAAAACTCAAAGCAGCCTTGATTTCGTCACCTGTCCTTAGGTATCCAGATTTTTCTAAACCTTTTACGTTGGTCACAGATGCTAGTGACATAGGTCTAGGTGCTGCATTACTTCAAACAGAAGGTCACAGAGATCACGCAATAGCTTATGCTAGCCGCACATTATCCAAAGAAGAGAAAAATTATAGTGCAACAGAACGAGAAGCCTTGGCAGTTGTTTGGGCACTTAAACATTTCAAGGATACAATTTATAATTACCCAGTTCATGTTCTTACAGATCACCAACCATTAATTCCCTTGTTCAAAAATAAGAATCCAGTTGGAAAGTTTGCTAGATATTTGCTCACAATTCAAGAATTCAATCCCACATTTGGATATATTCCAGGAAAGCAAAATGTTGTAGCCGATGCGTTTTCTCGACACGTAGCTGCGATTCAGTTAAATTACCCAGCATTAGATGCTACAGTAGTAGAAACGGAACAAAGACAAGACCCCATATGGGCACCCGTCATTAAATTTTTGACTAAGCAAGACACTCGCCCGATTCATAAACCGCCAGTACCATTGAAAGAACTAGTTATGTTGGACAATTTACTGTGTAGAGTAGTAAAGCTAGGGACAGCCCCGAGGAAATGTTGTCAGTTAGTTGTTCCAGCTGTCTTGGTACCAACTGTGTTAAAAATTATCCATGATGCTCCTGCAAGTGCACATCCAGGAAAGGATCGTACACTCCAACAAGGTCGATTGAAATATTTTTGGCCAAAAATGGCTAAGGAGATTGCTCATTATGTTGACAGATGTTTAACTTGTTTACAGCACAAGGGACATGTTTCAGGACCTAATCCAATTCAGGTGTACCCAGCAACTAAAGCTCCTTGGGAACGAATATCGATGGATTTATTGACAAATTTTGCGGAAACAGAGAAAGGGAACAAACATTTGCTTGTAATGGTCGATAATTTTTCACGGTTTTGCGAACTAGTTCCTATCCCGAACAAAACAGCAGAAACCATAGCCAGCGCATTCCATGACCAAATAATTTGTAGATATAGTATGCCTAAAGTAATCCTTTCAGATAATGGTCCAGAATTCAGTAATAGTATTCTAACTAGCTTGTGTGATTTATATAACATCAAAAAATGTAGCATCATGCCTTATCATCCGGCAAGTAATGGACTAGCTGAACGTACTAACAGGAAAGTGTTAGATGCCTTGAGAGTCACGTTGAATTTTGATAACAACAATTGGGATGATTTTATACCCTTAATTCAGTGTGCTATAAATTCTTCAATTAATGTTTCTACTGGTGACACACCTCACGCTATTCTTTATGGTACAGATAAGATCCTCCCTAATGAATTGATTAACGTACCTCCTACTCCCTTATATAACGTAGATGATTTTGTTCAAGTGAAGCGTAGACAAATGCAATTAGTATTCAAGAAAATACGAGAACAACTGTCCAAAGCAACAGCCGAGTTCACTCTAGCAAGGAATGCACGAGCTAAACCCAATAAAATAACTATTGGATCTGTAGTAATGATACTTAACCAACACAGGTCTGGTCCTATGTACAAGTTAACTAAGAAATTTTTGGGTCCATATAAGGTAATCGAGCTTATTAAAGGTAACAAATACAGACTTAAGAACTTGTTAACAGGAGAGTATATAAATGAGCATTTAGACCACATGAAGTTAGCTAAAATGACTGTTGACGAGACTGATGAGGAAGATGACAATGAACTTACCCAGACAGATACTCCTACTCGGACACCACCTTCTGTGGTTGACAGACCACTTGATGTTCAGCAACCCCATACTAGCAATTATAATCTTAGATCTAGACCTCTCGTTTCAACCGTGCACTCACCACACGTCCATTGGCTAGATGTTAACGAGGATATCTCTCAAGATGATAGTTTGTCACATGAAGTTTCATCCGTTCCGGACCTTCAGTCAGAGCCAGAGTTGTATAGTGCTCTGGATGAGCTAGGTGTAGATATCCGCAGAATTTATAATTGAATGCACTCTGTAGTGCATGTAGTGTAGTGCACTCTGTTTGTTTTGAAAAAAAAAAAAAAAAAACTCAATTGCAGTATTTCTACCACATGTGTCTTATTATTACCATTATATATAATGTATAGTTTTTCTCAACTTTATTTTGTTATGAATTAGATGCCATTGTCAAGTCTACTACCATTTGTATTTTTACAGTGCTTGTCATAAGAGTTATTATTGTTCTAGCAACCACATTGTGGCCAGTGAATCCTGACTGCTATCACGCAGATGTTAGTCTTCTTGATCCAGGTCTTGTATATGCTTGTAAATATATTGCACATTATATATATTGTACATTGGTCTTGTAAATATATTGTATATTTCGAAAAAAAAAAAAAAAAAGAGAAAAAAAAAAAATTATCTATCTTGAAATTCAATTGTGGTTGTTAGGTCAGAACTTTGTTCTATTAATGTAATAATTGTTTAATTTTGTATGGTTTTCAAGCACATGCCATTGACACATGTTAATAATTTTGTTTAGGCAATACCTTGAGTTGTATTGTTCATATCTGATCAGTAGACATACACATGTTCTTAATACTCTGATTTAATCAAAGCATTGTTACCATGATTTTCACCTATTATGATGAATTTTTTTTTTGGTGCATATATGCCGAGTTGTTTGTATTACGCACACCTGATCTTCTTTCAATGTTTTATTATGCAAATTTCACATGTAAGCCATTATTGTATGCCACCGAGGTCCTTTCAGTATCATTGTAACTATATAGCTAGCCAGAGCTTGTCGACAAGGGACGTCGACTTGGTAGCGTGTCCGAGCGGTGTTATACTCAAATTCTGTCAGTTGAAATGTAACCAATCACAGGCAAGTAGGCCTCTGACGTCATGCCAGACAGAGGAGCATCAAGCATGCTCCCAGCAGCCTCAGTTATCCTCACAGACCCAGAGTAGGTGGACCTCGGCTGGCCAGTTATACACCTGTTTGCCTCACTCAATAAATATATACAGAAGCGACTACTGTGTCTACATTCAACCCGAACAAGGCAAACGAATATATATACAACTGAAAACTCACACCCCAGAAGTGACTCGAACCCATACTCCCACAACTGGTATGTACAGGGACGCCTTAATCCGCTTGACCATCACGACCGGACTAAGGAAGTGATAGCCGAGGCTATATGAACCACTTCCCCGCCGGCACTCGGATGGTAATCTTGGGCATAGCATTTTATCAAATCACCTCATTCTTTGGGGCACACGTGAGGAACACACGTGGGGTGTGAGTTTTCAGTTGTATATAGTCCTGGGGACCATTCAGGCTTGTTTGCATTTGTGTTCCTCACGTGTGCCCCAAAGAATGAGGTGATTTGATAAAATGCTATGCCCAAGATTACCATCCGAGTGCCGGCGGGGAAGTGGTTCATATAGCCTCGGCTATCACTTCCTTAGTCCGGTCGTGATGGTCAAGCGGATTAAGGCGTCCCTGTACATACCAGTTGTGGGAGTATGGGTTCGAGTCACTTCTGGGGTGTGAGTTTTCAGTTGTATATAGTCCTGGGGACCATTCAGGCTTGTTTGCATTTGTGTTCCTCACGTGTGCCCCAAAGAATGAGGTGATTTGATAAAATGCTATGCCCAAGATTACCATCCGAGTGCCGGCGGGGAAGTGGTTCATATAGCCTCGGCTATCACTTCCTTAGTCCGGTCGTGATGGTCAAGCGGATTAAGGCGTCCCTGTACATACCAGTTGTGGGAGTATGGGTTCGAGTCACTTCTGGGGTGTGAGTTTTCAGTTGTATATAGTCCTGGGGACCATTCAGGCTTGTTTGCATTTGTGTTCCTCACGTGTGCACCAAAGAATGAGGTGATTTGATAAAATGCTATGCCCAAGATTACCATCCGAGTGCCGGCGGGGAAGTGGTTCATATAGCCTCGGCTATCACTTCCTTAGTCCGGTCATGATGGTCAAGCGGATTAAGGCGTCCCTGTACATACCAGTTGTGGGAGTATGGGTTCGAGTCACTTCTGGGGTGTGAGTTTTCAGTTGTATATAGTCCTGGGGACCATTCAGGCTTGTTTGCATTTGTGTTCCTCACGTGTGCCCCAAAGAATGAGGTGATTTGATAAAATGCTATGCCCAAGATTACCATCCGAGTGCCGGCGGGGAAGTGGTTCATATAGCCTCGGCTATCACTTCCTTAGTCCGGTCGTGATGGTCAAGCGGATTAAGGCGTCCCTGTACATACCAGTTGTGGGAGTATGGGTTCGAGTCACTTCTGGGGTGTGAGTTTTCAGTTGTATATAGTCCTGGGGACCATTCAGGCTTGTTTGCATTTGTGTTCCTCACGTGTGCCCCAAAGAATGAGGTGATTTGATAAAATGCTATGCCCAAGATTACCATCCGAGTGCCGGCGGGGAAGTGGTTCATATAGCCTCGGCTATCACTTCCTTAGTCCGGTCGTGATGGTCAAGCGGATTAAGGCGTCCCTGTACATACCAGTTGTGGGAGTATGGGTTCGAGTCACTTCTGGGGTGTGAGTTTTCAGTTGTATATAGTCCTGGGGACCATTCAGGCTTGTTTGCATTTGTGTTCCTCACGTGTGCACCAAAGAATGAGGTGATTTGATAAAATGCTATGCCCAAGATTACCATCCGAGTGCCGGCGGGGAAGTGGTTCATATAGCCTCGGCTATCACTTCCTTAGTCCGGTCATGATGGTCAAGCGGATTAAGGCGTCCCTGTACATACCAGTTGTGGGAGTATGGGTTCGAGTCACTTCTGGGGTGTGAGTTTTCAGTTGTATATAGTCCTGGGGACCATTCAGGCTTGTTTGCATTTGTGTTCCTCACGTGTGCCCCAAAGAATGAGGTGATTTGATAAAATGCTATGCCCAAGATTACCATCCGAGTGCCGGCGGGGAAGTGGTTCATATAGCCTCGGCTATCACTTCCTTAGTCCGGTCGTGATGGTCAAGCGGATTAAGGCGTCCCTGTACATACCAGTTGTGGGAGTATGGGTTCGAGTCACTTCTGGGGTGTGAGTTTTCAGTTGTATATAGTCCTGGGGACCATTCAGGCTTGTTTGCATTTGTGTTCCTCACGTGTGCCCCAAAGAATGAGGTGATTTGATAAAATGCTATGCCCAAGATTACCATCCGAGTGCCGGCGGGGAAGTGGTTCATATAGCCTCGGCTATCACTTCCTTAGTCCGGTCGTGATGGTCAAGCGGATTAAGGCGTCCCTGTACATACCAGTTGTGGGAGTATGGGTTCGAGTCACTTCTGGGGTGTGAGTTTTCAGTTGTATATAGTCCTGGGGACCATTCAGGCTTGTTTGCATTTGTGTTCCTCACGTGTGCCCCAAAGAATGAGGTGATTTGATAAAATGCTATGCCCAAGATTACCATCCGAGTGCCGGCGGGGAAGTGGTTCATATAGCCTCGGCTATCACTTCCTTAGTCCGGTCGTGATGGTCAAGCGGATTAAGGCGTCCCTGTACATACCAGTTGTGGGAGTATGGGTTCGAGTCACTTCTGGGGTGTGAGTTTTCAGTTGTATATAGTCCTGGGGACCATTCAGGCTTGTTTGCATTTGTGTTCCTCACGTGTGCCCCAAAGAATGAGGTGATTTGATAAAATGCTATGCCCAAGATTACCATCCGAGTGCCGGCGGGGAAGTGGTTCATATAGCCTCGGCTATCACTTCCTTAGTCCAGTCGTGATGGTCAAGCGGATTAAGGCGTCCCTGTACATACCAGTTGTGGGAGTATGGGTTCGAGTCACTTCTGGGGTGTGAGTTTTCAGTTGTATATAGTCCTGGGGACCATTCAGGCTTGTTTGCATTTGTGTTCCTCACGTGTGCCCCAAAGAATGAGGTGATTTGATAAAATGCTATGCCCAAGATTACCATCCGAGTGCCGGCGGGGAAGTGGTTCATATAGCCTCGGCTATCACTTCCTTAGTCCGGTCGTGATGGTCAAGCGGATTAAGGCGTCCCTGTACATACCAGTTGTGGGAGTATGGGTTCGAGTCACTTCTGGGGTGTGAGTTTTCAGTTGTATATAGTCCTGGGGACCATTCAGGCTTGTTTGCATTTGTGTTCCTCACGTGTGCCCCAAAGAATGAGGTGATTTGATAAAATGCTATGCCCAAGATTACCATCCGAGTGCCGGCGGGGAAGTGGTTCATATAGCCTCGGCTATCACTTCCTTAGTCCGGTCGTGATGGTCAAGCGGATTAAGGCGTCCCTGTACATACCAGTTGTGGGAGTATGGGTTCGAGTCACTTCTGGGGTGTGAGTTTTCAGTTATATATATATATATATATATATATATATATATATATATATATATATATATATATATATATATGTCGTACCTAGTAGCCAGAACGCACTTCTCAGCTTACTATGCAAGGCCCAATTTGCCTAATAAGCCAAGTTTTCATGAATTAATTGTTTTTCGACTACCTAACCTACCTAACCTAACCTAACCTAACTTTTTGCGGCTACCTAACCTAACCTAACCTATAAAGATAGGTTAGGTTATATATAACCTAACCTATAAAGATAGGTTAGGTTAGGTTAGGTAGGGTTGGTTAGGTTCGGTTATATATCTACGTTAATTTTAACTCCAATAAAAAAAAATTGACCTCATATATAATGAAATGGGTAGCTTTATCATTTCACAAGAAAAAAATTAGAGAAAATATATTAATTCAGGAAAACTTGGCTTATTAGGCAAATCGGGCCTTGCATAATAGGCTGAGAAGTGCATTCTGGCTACTAGGTATGACATATATATATATATATATATATATATATGTCGTACCTAGTAGCCAGAACTCACTTCTCAGCCTAATATTCAAGGCCCGATTTGCCTAATAAGCCAAGTTTTCCTGAATTAATATATTTACTATAGTTTTTTTTTCTTATGAAATGATAAAGCAACCCTTTTCTCTATGTATGAGGTCAATTTTTTTTATTGGAGTTAAAATTAACGTAGATATATGACCGAACCTAACCAACCCTACCTAACCTAAACTAACCTATATTTATAGGTAAGGTTAGGTTAGGTAGCCAAAAAAAGCTAGGTTAGGTTAGGTTAGGTAGGTTAGGTAGACGAAAAAACATTAATTCATGAAAACTTGGCTTATTAGGCAAATCGGGCCTTGAATATTAGGCTGAGAAGTGCGTTCTGGCTATTAGGTACGACATATATATATATATATATATATATATATATATATATATATATATATATATATATATATATATATATATATATATATATATATATATGCAGCAATGATCACAAAAACACTGATCCAAGTATGCAGAATAACCACATGTGAAAAATAGAAAATGCTTAACGTATGTTTCTCAGAGCCCTGAGAGTTTGCAGTCCGGAATTTTTCGACGGAGAAATAGCAAATATATTTGAAATTGGGAAGAAGTTAAAATACCCAAAATCGATCTTGGATCTTGCGTTTGGTCAAGCAAAAAAGACTTTCTACAAACAGACTACTAAGTCTAAACCAGAACTGAAAAATTCGTTGGTATTACCATATTCTGAGGGTCTAGTAAATCTTGCCCCAGCCCTGAAGAACCTTAATATTAATCTAGTGTTCAAAAATGATAATACAGTTAAGTCCATGTTAATTAAAAACTCGCCCTCGTCTGTAGCAGGTTGTGTGTATTCCATCCCTTGTAATGAGTGTGCATGTGTTTACATCGGCCAGACAGGTAAATCCCTTTCCTCGCGTTTAAAACAGCATTCATATGCTATTCGTACAGCCCAGCAATCCAGTGCATTGTATTTACATTCCAGTTTATGTAATCATTCTATCGACTTCACAGGGGCAAAATGTATTGTTAAAAGTAAGGATTTTGTTGAACGAAACGTGATCGAGTCTGCTCTGATCAAACATTGTAAAAACAGCCTTAATGTGAGCCCCGGTATGTACAAGTTGGATCCCTATTTAAGCCTCAATATAGCACGTCAAAACAATATAGCAATCATTTAACACGTATGTCACTTGGAGATATTAATAGGAGCTGCCTGGTATGGGCCAATAGGCCTTCTGCAGTATCCTTCTTTCTTATAATTCCTTTCCTCCACTTATTTTTGGTGGTCAGGTGATCTGCCCAGGCGGATATAAAGGTCTGATCAGCAATCTTATCTTCATTCTACTTTGCTCTGATGAAGGCGAATTAGCCGAAAACGCGTTAAGCATTTTCTATTTTTCACATGTGGTTATTCTGCATATATATATATATATATATATATATATATATATATATATATATATATATATATATATATATATATATGTCGTACCTAGTAGCCAGAACGCACTTCTCGGCCTACTATGCAAGGCCCGATTTGCGTAATAAGCCAAGTTTTCATGAATTAATGTTTTTTCGACTACCTAACCTACCTAACCTAACCTAACCTAACTTTTTCAGCTACCTAACCTAACCTAACCTATAAAGATAGGTTAGGTTAGGTTAGGTAGGGTTGGTTAGGTTCGGTCATATATCTACATTAATTTTAACTCCAATAAAAAAAAATTCACCTCATACATAATGAAATGGGTAGATTTATCATTTCATAAGAAAAAATTAGAGAAATAATATTAATTCAGGAAAACTTGGCTTATTAGGCAAATCGGGCCTTGCATAGTAGGCTGAGAAGTGCGTTCTGGCTACTAGGTACGACATATATATATATATATATATATATATATATATATATATATATATATATATATATATATATATATATATATATATATATATATCGTACCTAATAGCCTGAACGCACTTCTCAGCCTACTATGCAAGGCCCAATTTGCCTAATAAGCCGAGTTTTCCTGAATTAATATATTTTCTCTAATTTTTTTCTTATGAAATGATAAAGCTACCCATTCCATTATGTATGAGGTCAATTTTTTTTATTGGAGTTAAAATTAACGTAGATATAGGACCGAACCTAACCATCCCTACCTAACCTAACCTAACATATCTTTATAGGTTAGGTTAGGTTAGGTAGCCGAAAAAGTTAGGTTAGGTTAGGTTAGGTAGGTTAGGATGTCGAAAAACAATTAATTCATGAAAACTCGGCTTATTAGGCATATCGGGCCTTGCATAGTAGGCTGAGAAGTACGTTCTGGCTACTAGGTACGACATATATATATATATATATATATATATATATATATATATATATATATATATATATATATATATATATATATATATATATATATATATATGTCGTACCAAGTAGCCAGAACGCACTTCTCAGCCTACTATGCAAGGCCAGATTTGCCTAATAAGCCAAGTTTTCATGAATTAATTATTTTTCGACTACCTAACCTACCTAACCTAACCTAACCAAACTTTTTTGGCTACCTAACCTAACCTAACCTATAAAGATAGGTTAGGTTAGGTTAGGTAGGGTTGGTTAGGTTCGGTCATATATCTACGTTAATTTTAACTCTAATAAAAAAAATTGACCTCATACATAATGAAATGGGTAGCTTTATCATTTCATAAGAAAAAAATTAGAGAAAATATCTTAATTCAGGAAAACTTGGCTTATTAGGCAAATCGGGCCTTGCATAGTAGGCTGAGAAGTGCGTTCTGGCTACTAGGTACGACATATATATATATATATATATATATATATGGTTCCAAGGGGTTGTCATAGCCAGGGGGTGGTAATGGGGGACGAGCTCCCATGACCTATAAAATGCTCCTATACGGCATGCGTCTCAAATAGCCTCTGACAACCAAGTCCAACTCCTGGCCTGCACGGGTGGCTTAGTCTAAGTCCGGCGGAACTGCTTTTACCGACAGGAGAAGGGGCGAGGGCGTGCCTCTGGTGCCTTAAAAGCAACTGCTCCGGGTAGATGGGACTCGATAGCCTGGGTAGGCAGCCCATCTAGGGGAAGGAAAACCCTGATTTTAAACCTCCACTGCCTTGCAGCCATACCCTTTTTTTGGGAAGGCTTCAGGAGTCAACCTCGAGGAAAAATCCGGAGTTGGAGCCCCTAAGGCAGTTCGTTGTTGACGTCGACCTCGTTCTGGCAGCTCCTGCGACGTTGCTGGAACCATGCGTATTGGCATTTGCCAATTGGATAATTTCAGCAACGTGGAGAGGGGGGACCTGCTGCATGGGTAACAGCTTCTCCTCCATATCTACCTACCCAGGCTTTGCGCCCTGGAGAGGACACTCCAGCTTCGCCTCACAGCGTCGAACCAACACGGGAAGCGACAGTCTACCGGTTTTAAGTCTTCTGCTCGATTGGCGAAGAGTGTGACGCCAGGGGTTGCTTCCGACGGTGGGAGGGGTCATCGCGCCCCACTGGGCAGCTACCGCCCGCCTCAAGCTGGGCAAACCCCAGCCAATAAGGTGTTGCCTCGCCACGGTCCGTTAACCTCACTGGTGCGTGGGGTTTAGGGTGAAAACCGACAAGCGGCCCGACAACTTTGCACCAAGCAATACCAAACCAAAGAAGAAAATATCAACTGCCCTAAAGCTGGGCACATGGAACGTCAGGACACTGACACCAGGTTTCTCTGACGACCTGCATGAAATCAATGACGCCCGAAAAACAGCAATCATCGATAGGGAGCTGAGCAAGCTGCAGATGGATATTGTTGCTCTCCAAGAGACCAGGCTCCCAGGATCAGGATCTGTGAGAGAGAGGACCTTCTCTTTCTTCTGGCAAGGAAAACCTCCAGATGAGACCAGAGAACATGGTGTGGGATTTGCCGTCAGGAATGCACTGTTGGGACACATTATGCCACCGATGGGGGAAACCGAACGAATTCTGTCTCTGCAACTGTACTCCCAAACAGGACCAGTCAATGTAATTAGTGCATATGCACCAACCCTGACTTCTCCAGCAGAGGCAAAGGAAAAATTCTACGATAACCTCAACAGAGTCATAGCGAGAATCCCTGTAAAGGAGCCACTGTTCATCCTCGGCGACTTCAACGCCAGAGTGGGTGCCGAGCACAACATTTGGCCCACTTGCCTGGGTCAATTCGGCATAGGAAGGATGAATGAGAACGGGCAACGTCTGTTAGAACTCTGCTGCCTTCATGGTCTTTGTGTCACCAACACGTTCTTCGGCACAAAGCCTCAACACCGAGTATCTTGGAGACACCCCAGATCCAAGCACTGGCACCAGCTTGACCTGATTCTTACCAGGCGTGCAAGTCTACCCAACGTCAAGATTACGCGTAACTACCAGAGTGCTGTCTGTGACACCGACCACTCCCTGGTATGTAGCAGGGTCAAGACGCAACCAAAGAAGATGCATCACTCGAAAAAGGCGGGCAGACCTCGCATCGACACCACCAAGACCCGCAACCAAGACAAAGTGGAAGATTTTGCACACGTGCTCGAGGAAGCTCTCCCTGGCCCAGCTGGGGTCACTGCCTGTAAAAGATGGGAGCACTTCAGAGACGCTGTGTTCAACGCTGCCATTTCCACCTTTGGCAAGAAGACCAGCAGGTCGGCAGACTGGTTCGAGGCTCACTCGGAAGAGATGACACCTGTAATCGAAGAGAAGAGAAACGCCTTGGCAGCCTACAAAGCCTGCCCAAGTCAGCGCAACTTACAGATCCTTCGGGCCGTCCGCTGCAAAGTGCAGCAGAGCGCCAGGCGATGTGCCAACAACTATTGGCTCCACCTCTGCTCCCAGATACAGACTGCAGCGGATACAGGCAATGTAAGAGGAATGTATGACGGCATCAAGCAGGCCCTCGGCCCAATCCAGAAGAAGACCGCTCCTCTGAAATCTGCCACTGGCGAGGTGATTCAGGACCAGACACTGCAGCTGAAGCGCTGGGTCGAGCACTACTCTGAGCTATACGCCAGGGACAATGTGGTCACCGAAGATGCCCTGAGCGCCATTGAATGTCTGCCTGTGTTAATGGAACTCGACAGCAAACCGACCCTGGAAGAACTCAGCGATGCCCTAGACTCCCTTGCTTCTGGTAAAGCTCCTGGCAAAGATGGCATTCCTGCTGAGACCTTGAAGTGCTGCAGAGGTAGCCTGCTCATGGACCTGCTTGAAATTCTCTGCCTCTGCTGGGAAGAAGGAGAGGTGCCACAGGACATGAGGGATGCCAACATCGTCACACTGTATAAGAATAAGGGTGACAGGGGCGACTGCAACAACTACCGTGGAATCTCCCTCCTCAGTATTGTCGGAAAGCTGTTTGCTCGAGTCGCATTGAAGAGGCTCCAAGTACTTGCAGAGAGAGTCTATCCAGAATCACAATGCGGATTCAGAGCTGGCAGGTCCACCATCGACATGGTCTTTTCCCTCAGACAACTGCAGGAGAAATGCAGGGAACAGAAGCAGCCACTCTTTGTAGCCTTCATAGATCTGACGAAGGCCTTCGACCTCGTCAGCAGGGATAGCCTGTTCAAGATCCTCCCCAAGATCGGATGCCCACCCAGGCTCCTCAGCATCATCAGATCTTTCCATGAGAACATGAGGGGCACCGTGGTCTTTGATGGCCTAACATCAGACGCCTTTGACATCCGAAGTGGAGTAAAGCAGGGCTGCGTACTGGCTCCAACCCTATTCGGGATTTTCTTCGCAGTTATGCTGCTGCACGCCTTCGGATCTGTCACGGAAGGCATTTACCTCTGGACCAGGTCGGATGGAAAGCTCTTTAACCTCGCCAGGCTGAGAGCCAAGACAAAGGTTCGGCTGAGGTGTCTGCGCGACTTCCTCTTTGCCGACGACGCAGCAGTCACTGCCCACTCAGCTGAAGACCTCCAACGGCTCATAACCCGCTTCAGCGAGGCCTCTCAGGCTTTCGGACTCACCATCAGTCTGAAGAAAACACAAGTCATGGGACAAGGAGTGGACTCCCCACCTGACATCGGCATCTCTGATTCCAAACTGGAAGTCGTTCACGACTTCGTGTACCTGGGCTCCACAATCTCTGACTCCCTCTCTCTTGATACGGAGCTAAACAAACGCATCGATAAGGCATCTACTACCATGTCCAAACTGACAAAGAGAGTGTGGGCCAACAATAGGCTAACTGAGTATACTAAGATTCAGGTTTACAGATCCTGTGTCCTGAGCACTCTCCTTTATGGCAGTGAGTCTTGGACACTCCGCGCCCGTCAGGAAAGACAGCTGAATGCCTACCACATGCGCTGCCTTAGACACATCTTGGACATCACCTGGCAGGACAAGGTGACAAACAACAACGTCATGGGGAGAGCAAGAATCACCAGCATGTACACAATGCTGAAACAGAGACGAATGCGCTGGCTCGGGCACGTTGTGCGAATGGGCGACGGCAGGATCCCCAAGGATCTCCTGTATGGAGAGCTGAGGCAGGGAAAGCGTCCAGCAGGCAAGCACCAGCTACGGTACAAAGACGTATGCAAAAGGGACCTGAAAGCCATGGACGTCGATCTTGCTATATGGGAGACACTGGCTGCAGACCGTTCAGCCTGGAGGCAGTCTGTTCAACGAGGTCTCTCCAAGTTCGAGGAGTCACTTGCCAAGAAATCGGAGGCAAAGAGACAGAGAAGGAAAGCCGGTAACCAGGAAGACAGATCAGAATCGGACTTCGTTTGTGCTCGGTGTGGGATGGACTGCCACTCTCGGATTGGCCTCATCAGTCACACCAGACGCTGCACCAGGATCGACAACTAGGGCGCAACTCCATAGTCTCCCGTGACTGAAGGATGCCTACTATATATATATATATATATATATATATATATATATATATATATATATATATATATATATATATATATATATATATATATATATATATATATATATATATATATATATATATATATATATATATATATATATATATATATCTAGTAGCCAGAACGCACTTCTCAGCCTACTAGGCAAGGCCCGATTTGCCTAATAAGTCAAGTTTTCATGAATTAATATATTTTCTCTATTTTTTTTCCTATGAAATGATAAAGCTACCCATTTCATTATGTATGAGGTCAATTTTTTTTATTGGAGTTAAAATTAACGAAGATATATGACCGAACCTAACCAACCCTACCTAATAAATAAATAAATAAATAAATAAATGTTTATTTAGGTAAGGTACATACATAAAGAGATTTTACAAAGTTTGTTGGGTTAATAGATAGAGCTAGTACATACAATGCCTAAAGCCACTATTACGCAAAGCGTTTTGCGTAATAGTGGCTAAGCGTAATAGCGTAGCTAAGCTATAATTTCTTAGTTACGCTATTACTAAGCGTAATAGCGTAACTAAGAAATTTTTGGGTCCATATAAGGTAATCGAGCTTATTAAAGGTAACAAATACAGACTTAAGAACTTGTTAACAGGAGAGTATATAAATGAACATTTAGACCACATGAAGTTAGCTAAAATGACTGTTGACGAGACTGATGAGGAAGATGACAATGAACTTACCCAGACAGATACTCCTACTCGGACACCACCTCCTGTGGTTGACAGACCACTGGATGTTCAGCAACCCCATACTAGCAATTATAATCTTAGATCTAGACCTCTCGTTTCAACCGTGCACTCACCACACGTCCATTGGCTAGATGTTAACGAGGATATCTCTCAAGATGATAGTTTGTCACATGAAGTTTCATCTGTTCCGGACCTTCAGTCAGAGCCAGAGTTGTATAGTGCTCTGGATGAGCTAGGTGTAGATATCCGCAGAATTTATAATTGATTGCACTCTGTAGTTATTCTGTTTGTTTTGAAAAAAAAAAAAAAAAAAACTCAATTGCAGTATTTCTACCACATGTGTCTTATTATTACCATTATATATAATGTATAGTTTTTCTCAACTTTATTTTGTTATGAATTAGATGCCATTGTCAAGTCTACTACCATTTGTATTTTTACAGTGCTTGTCATAAGAGTTATTATTGTTCTAGCAACCACATTGTGGCCAGTGAATCCTGACTGCTATCACGCAGATGTTAGTCTTCTTGATCCAGGTCTTGTATATGCTTGTAAATATATTGCACATTATATATATTGTACATTGGTCTTGTAAATATATTGTATATTTCGAAAAAAAAAAAAAAAAAAGAGAAAAAAAAAAAATTATCTATCTTGAAATTCAATTGTGGTTGTTAGGTCAGAACTTTGTTCTATTAATGTAATAATTGTTTAATTTTGTATGGTTTTCAAGCACATGCCATTGACACATGTTAATAATTTTGTTTAGGCAATACCTTGAGTTGTATTGTTCATATCTGATCAGTAGACATACACATGTTCTTAATACTCTGATTTAATCAAAGCATTGTTACCATGATTTTCACCTATTATGATGAATTTTTTTTTTTGGTGCATATATGCCGAGTTGTTTGTATTACGCACACCTGATCTTCTTTCAATGTTTTATTATGCAAATTTCACATGTAAGCCATTATTGTATGCCACCGAGGTCCTTTCAGTATCATTGTAACTATATAGCTAGCCAGAGCTTGTCGACAAGGGACGTCGACTTGGTAGCGTGTCCGAGCGGTGTTATACTCAAATTCTGTCAGTTGAAATGTAACCAATCACAGGCAAGTAGGCCTCTGACGTCATGCCAGACAGGGGAGCATCAAGCATGCTCCCAGCAGCCTCAGTTATCCTCACAGACCCAGAGTAGGTGGACCTCGGCTGGCCAGTTATACACCTGTTTGCCTCACTCAATAAATATATACAGAAGCGACTACTGTGTCTACATTCAACCCGAACAAGGCAAACGAATACATGAATTAATATATTTTCTCTATTTTTTTTCCTATGAAATGATAAAGCTACCCATTTCATTATGTATGAGGTCAATTTTTTTTATTGGAGTTAAAATTAACGAAGATATATGACCGAACCTAACCAACCCTACCTAATAAATAAATAAATAAATAAATAAATGTTTATTTAGGTAAGGTACATACATAAAGAGATTTTACAAAGTTTGTTGGGTTAATAGATAGAGCTAGTACATACAATGCCTAAAGCCACTATTACGCAAAGCGTTTTGGGCAGGAAAAACATTAATGACTAAAGCTTAAAACTAATGGGTAAAAAGAATAAAATGTGTTGAGAACAAATAAAAATAGAGGTAAAAGAGGGGGGAACATGGTTGAAAAAGCAGCACAAATACAATTACAAATTATTACAGAAAATTACATTCAAACAGCGTTGTTTTGAAAACAAAAACAAAAAACATACATGGGTTGACAACAGAGGGGTAAGGTAGGTTACAGGGAATTTATTAGGTAGTGCTTCGTTTTTATCTTAAACTGGTTGAGAGAGGTACTGTCTTTAACATGGTTGGGAAGATCATTCCACATTCTGGGTCCCTTGATTTGAAGAGCATTTCTAGTATGATTAAGTCGTACTCTAGGAATATCAAAACTGTATTTATTTCTGGTGTGGTGCTCATGGGTTCTGTTACAACCTTCAATGAAGCTTTTGAGGTCAGGATTGGCATTACAGTTCAGCGTTTTATATATGTATAATACACATGAGAGTATGTGCAATGACTTAATATCTAACATATTCAGAGATTTGAGTAGGGGTACCGAGTGATGTCTGGGGCTAGAGTTCGATATTGTCCTAATAGCAGCTTTGTGTTGAGTAATTAGAGGACGTAAATGATTTTGGGTAGTAGAACCCCAGGCACAAATGCCATAGTTGAGATATAGATAGATGAGGGAGTACTATAGAGTCACCAGAGCAGGGCGGGGTACATAATATCTGATCTTAGAAAGAATGCCAACAGTTTTTGAAACTTTTTGATATATTTAGAATGTGTCCCTGGAAATTCAGCTTGTGGTCGATGAGAACGCCAAGGAATTTTCCATCTAATTTGTTACAAATTTGGGTATTGTTTATTTTGAGATTTATATGTTTAGAGGATTTATTGCCAAACAGAATATAAAACGTTTTGTCAATGTTAAGGGTGAGTTTGTTGGCAGTTAGCCAAAGATGGACTTTCTCTAGCTCAGTATTTACTGTGGCATTTAGAGCAAGGGGGTCAGGACTGGAGTAAATGAAGGTTGTGTCGTCAGCAAATAGAATTGGTTTGAGGTGTTGGGAGGCATTTGGAAGGTCATTAATGTACATGAGAAAGAGGAGAGGACCAAGTATGCTGCCCTGAGGAACACCAATGTTGATGGGTAGGGTGGGAGAAATTGTATTATTCACAGAAACATACTGGAGCCTGTCAGTAAGATAAGATTTGAGGTATTGCAGGGAGTGTCCTCTGACTCCATAATGATGTAATTTAAGAAGAAGGTTTTGGTGGTTGACAGTGTCAAAAGCCTTACACAGGTCCACAAATAACCCAACAGGGAACTCCTTTTTATCAAGAGCTGCGTGAATTAAGTTAATCATACTAATAAGTGCATCATTAGTGTTTTTTTTGGGTCTGAAGCCATATTGACAAGAGCTAAGTATATTGTGTTTGCCTAGAAAAGAGTAAAGCTGCATGTAGATTAGTTTTTCGAATATTTTTGACAAGTTAAGCAGGATTGATATAGGTCATAAGAACATAAGAACATAAGAACAAAGGTAACTGCAGAAGGCCTATTGGCCCATACGAGGCAGCTCCTATTCTATAACCACCCAATCCCACCCACACACCCGTCCAACCCGTGCCCGAAACAATCGAGGGACCCCACCTCCACAATGCCACGCGGCAACCGGCTCCACAAATCAACAACCCCGCCACCGAACCAGCATTCACCCAAGTCCTTCCCAAATCCAAACCTATCCAACCCACATCCACCGTTTCGTGCTCTGTCCTGTGTTGACACCCCCAACACCCTATTAATACCCCCCCGGCCATGTCCACTCATCCACCCGCAAACCTCCATCACGTCACCCCCAACCCCCCGCCCCTCCAGCGAACGCAACCCAAGCCCCGTCAATCCCTCTTCACACGAAAGATCTCCAATCCGGGGAACCAACTCAGTCATCCCACGCTGGACACGCTCAAGCGAACCCACATCCATTCTACAATATGGCGACCAAAACCGAACTGCACAATCCAAATGGGGCCCAACCAGAGCAAGATACAGCCCGAGAACCACACCAGGTGTCCCGCCACCAACGCCGCGACCAACAAATCCAAGTGTCCGACCCGCCCCACCACGAACATTCATGCATTGATCCTTTTGTCCCAAACTCCCACCAACCACAACTCCCAGACCCCCCTCGCAATCCGACCTCGCAACCACAACACCATCCAGCCCGCATCCTGCAACTCCATCATCACCACCCAACCCCAGAACCTTACACTCATCAGCACCAAACTGCATCCGCCAATCCTTTGACCACCCCAAAACCCCATCCAGATCAACCCGAAGTGACAGTGAGTCCTCCTCCGAACCAACCTCCCCACCGACTTTCGCATCATCGGCAAATTTGCAAACGTTGCTACTCAAACCCGAATCCAAATCACCCATACATACCACAAACAACAGAGGTCCCAGGACAGAGCCCCGAGGCACTCCACCCACAACACCCTCCCACTCTGACCCGATTCCACCTACACCACCTAAGGCTAAGAGTTGTTTGTAGAAAAGATTGCACTGCTAGGTTGATGTCCCCTATGTTTCCTAACTTGGACTCCCAGTTGACATTATCAGCAGCAGTTATAAAATTGTTTAAAGCAGTTTCATTGTGCAGCCTAAAGCTTAACTCCCTTGACTCAAGAGGTGGTTTGATAATGTTTGTTAAGAGAAATGTGGGGTAATGGTCTGTAGTGCTATCGGTGATTATACCTGAAGTAAGCGGAGAGGTTATGTTGGTATAGATGTGATCTAGAGTCGTAGCAGTACTATCAGTGATTCTAGTTGGTCTAGTGATTAAGGGTATGAGGAAGCAGGAATTCATACAGTTGAGGAAGCTAACAGCAGTAGGGTGTTCAGGCTCGCAGAGGTCAATATTAAAGTCCCCTGCGATAATTAGATGGTTTTTGTTCAGTCTGTTATCTAGTATTAGATTTCTAAGGTTTGAATTGAATTCAGACACAACAGTGTTAGGAATTCTATAGACTGCACCCACAGACAGGACAGACTCGGCACCCTTGACTCTGAAACTGGCGAAGATATACTCCCCACAGCAGTCTCTAGTTCTAATTATTTTTAAGCATGTTAGTTCTTGGTGGTAGTAAAGAGCAGTACCACCACCTCTCTGCATTTGACGACAGTTGTGAATTGCCGAGTAGTTAGGCATGTTAAAGAGTTGAGTAGTATCCTCTTTCAACCACGTTTCAGTAAGTATAATAAAAGAGAATTTGTTGTCAATAGTTTCAATCAAGGCACTAACATCATCGAAGTGTTTACCTAGGGATCTAACGTTCAAGTTGATTACAGATATTGTGATTATCTGTTAATACATTGTTTACATCATGTGCTGTAAAATATCTGCAATTTTGATCATTGAAGTGATGATTGTCATAGATAGTGGATAAGAGTTGTTTGGATAAGAGTTCTGGGTCTATACTTGTCTGCATAAAAAGGTTGATTGCAGGAAAACAAGGCAAGAATGGCAAATTACAAAATAGAAAACAAAGAAAAAAGTAGAATAAAAATTCTAAAGTAATATAAACTTAATGGTAATTTTAAGTAAAAAGAAACAAAAAATTAATGGGAACTAGGAATGTATAAAATTAACTTGAATAATTAATAACAATAGATGACCAAAAAAGTAAAAAAAGCAATTATGAAATCAATAAAATGAAAAGCTTGCTTACTATACTATTATAAGTACACTATAGTTGAATACTAAGGTTACACTAAAACAAACTGAGATAGTTTAAATAGAGATACACTCAGGAACACTGGATAATGAAGTTAATACTAGAGGACACAGGCAAAGCCAGTGTACTATGGAACATGGGAGTAAAAAGAAAAAAAACAATAATAAAGATGACAATATTATTTTTTTTTTTTACCTAACCTATCTTTATAGGTTAGGTTAGGTTACCGAAAAAGTTATGTTAGGTTAGGTTAGGTAGGTTAGGTAGTCGAAAAAACATTAATTCATGAAAACTTGGCTTATTAGGCAAATCGGGCCTTGCATAGTAGGCTGAGAAGTGCATTCTGGCTACTAGGTACGTTATATATATATATATATATATATATATATATATATATATATATATATATATATATATATATATATATATATATATATATACATATATATATAGATATATATAGATATATATAGATATATATACATATATATATATATATATATATATATATATATATATATATATATATATATATATATATATATATATATATATATATGTGTGTGTGTGTGTGTGTGTGTGTGTGTGTATATAAGTATGAACATGTGTATGTAACATTAACAATTGTGTCTCTAGCTTTTTTGACCCTTCTATGCATACATCCCTTATGAGAATTCTATTGTGAAAAATTAGACATCAAAATGAATGACGTAGCACGAAAATTATAAAGTGAGAAAACTGAAAAGATTATACAAATTTTAGTGTAGCAGAGCTCTCACAGGAAAAGCCAGACCCACTCACTGTAGGTTGCGCTGGGGATCGCCTGGTGGGACAGGCCAACACATGGTGGGGATCGCCTGGTGGGCCAGGCCAACGCCTGGTGGGCCAGGCAGTCCTGGCCAGGCCAGGACTGCCTATATTCTTTTAGAGAAACTCATGAAATCCAAAATTAATGCCAACCATAGAATATTATTTTTAATGTGCTTAACAGCTTTTCCAAGACCCCAACTGTTTTTTATAATGTTGCAATCATTTATGAAAATCATTAAAAACACGATTGGAGCAATATTAACAGAGGTAAAGCCATATAATGTTTTACAAGGATCTTGTGTTTTTTTTCTACAGAAATAAATGAAATCTCAAAATGAAAACGAACCATTGATTATAGCTCACATAGTTTTACTCACTTAGTTGTGTTTGGGGGATCGAGCTTAGGCTCTCTGATTCCACCTGCTAATTGTCAATGAACTGGTGTGCAGATTTCAGAGCCTATTGGGCCCTATCATATCTATATATGAAACTGTGTATGGAGTCTGCCTCCACCTCATCACTGTGTAATGCATTCTGTTTGTTAGGTACTCTGACACTTTTCTTCCTACAGTCAAGTTTTCCAAAGCCTCACCAAACATTTACTAACAAAACGATTGCTTTCAATTCTCAGATTTCATGAAATCTGAGAGTATCTCTCTCTCTTCTACAACTGAGTGAAGAAAAAATATAATAATGATAACAACTAAACTTATGACTTAACTTAATATTCTCTTGGATGCCTAAAATTGGCCACACATGTCTAATCTAGCTCTGTGGCCTGCATAACTGTATACAGTATATATAAAGCTAAACTCTTATTCGTTT
The DNA here is from genome assembly GCF_040958095.1 of Procambarus clarkii. NCBI lineage: Eukaryota > Metazoa > Arthropoda > Malacostraca > Decapoda > Cambaridae > Procambarus > Procambarus clarkii. Next base: position 39,113,997 of record NC_091162.1, on the reverse strand, counting down.
TTTTAATAAGTAAATAATATAATAATATTATTATTTAATACCTACAAAAAAAAAGAAATAGAAAGTATAGTTAAATATATACTGGTCGAAATTTTATTTTCATCCAATGTATGTGTGTGTGTGCTCCCCTAGTTGTGCTTAGGGATGATTGAGCATAGGCTCTTTGGTCCCGTGGAAATACATGAGCCTAATGGAATCAATCATATCTACATCTGAAACTGTGGATGGGATCTGCCTCAATCTCACAACTGTGCAATGCATTTCATCTGTTAGGTACTCTGACACTTTTCTTCCTACACTAAAGTTTTCCAAAGCCTCACCAAACATTTACCAACAAAACGATTCCTTTCAACTCTCAAATTTCATGAAATCTCTTATGTTTATTCAGGTAAGGTACATGCATACAAACAAGTGATGTTACATTAATGGATTGATATTTAGATAGAGCTAGTACATACAATGCCTAAAGCCACTATTACGCAATGCGTTTCGGGCAAGAAAAACATTAATATCTAGAACTTAATACTAATTGAGCATAAAGAATAAAAAGTGTTGAGAACAAATACAAATAAAGATAAAAAAAAGGGGGAACATGACTGAAAAAGCAGCACAAATACAATAGGTTGACAAACTGTGTTGATTAAACAAAAAAAATTTACAGACATGGGTTGACAATAGAGGAGTGAGGTAGGTTACAGGGAATTTATTAAGTAGTGTTTAGTTTTTATCTTAAACTGGTTCAGAGAGGTACAGTCTTTAACATGGTTGGGAAGGTCATTCCACATTCTGGGTCCCTTGATTTGTAGAGCATTTCTAGTTTGATTAAGTCGTACTCTAGGAATATCAAAACTGTATTTATTTCTGGTGTGGTGCTCATGGGTTCTGTTACAACCTTCAATGAAGCTTTTGAGGTCAGGATTGGCATTACAGTTCAGCGTTTTATATATGTATAATGCACAAGAGAGAATATGCAGTGACTTAATATCTAACATATTCAGAGATTTGAGTAAGGGTACCGAGTGATGTCTGGAGCCAGAGATGGATATTGTCCTAATAGCAGCTTTGTGTTGGGTAATAAGAGGACGTAAATGATTTTGGGTAGTAGAACCCCAAGCACAAATACCATAGTTGAGGTATGGATAGATGAGGGAGTAATAGAGAGTAACCAGGGCAGGGCGGGGTACATAATATCTGATCTTAGAAAGAATGCCAACAGTTTTTGAAACTTTTTTTGATATATTTAGAATGTGACCCTGGAAATTCAGCTTGTGGTCGATGAGAACGCCAAGGAATTTGCCATCTAATTTGTTACAAATTTGGGTATTGTTTATATTGAGATTTATCTGATTAGGGGATTTATTGCCAAACAGAATATAAAACGTTTTGTCAATGTTAAGGGTGAGTTTGTTGGCGGTTAGCCAAAGATGGACTTTCTCTAGCTCAGTATTTACTGTGGCATTTAGAGCAAGGGGGTCAGGACTGGAATAAATGAAGGTTGTGTCGTCAGCAAATAGAATTGGTTTGAGGTGTTGGGAGACATTTGGAAGGTCATTAATGTAGATGAGAAAGAGGAGAGGGCCAAGTTTGTTGCCCTGAGGAACACCAATGTTGATGGGTAGGGTGGGAGAAATTGTATTATTCACAGAAACATACTGGAGCCTGTCAGTAAGATAAGATTTGAGGTATTGCAGGGAGTGTCCTCTGACTCCATAATGATGTAATTTAAGAAGAAGGTTTTGATGGTTGACAGTGTCAAAAGCCTTACGCAGGTCCACAAATAACCCAACAGGAAACTCCTTTTTATCAAGAGTTGCGTGAATTAAGTTAATCATACTAATAAGTGCATCGTTAGTGCTTTTTTTGGGTCTGAAGCCATATTGACAAGAGCTAAGTATATTGTGTTTGGCTAGAAAAGAGTAAAGCTGCTTGTAGATTAGTTTTTCGAATATTTTTGACAACTTAGGCAGGATTGATATAGGTCTGTAGTTGTTAACATCTGTGAGATCACCACATTTGTGGACAGGGGTTACTCTTGCTTTTTTTTAGAATGTCAGGAAAGGTTTGGAGTTCAAGTGACTTGTTGAAGAGCAATGCAATAGCAGGGGCTAGATATCTGGAGGCTTTTTTGTAAATTAAAGTTGGTATCTCCTCGAGGGCACTAGACTTGGTTTTAAGGGAAAGGATTATTTCATTGACATCGGTGGAGCTAGTAGGCTTTAGGTACAGAGACTGTGAATAGTTACCTGTAAGATAGTCCTTAACATCAGTACAGGAAGATGGAATATCATTTGCAAGGGATGACCCAATGGAAGAGAAGAACCTATTGAACTCAATTGCAGAATCAGAGGCTGAAAGCTGACCAGCGTTATTGGAAAGGAGTGTTGATTTGTTATTTAAAATCTTCTTTGATCCCAATATTTGTGAAATTGTGCTCCAAGTTTTTTTAATGTTGCTCTTTATTTGGGTAAATTTATCTTCATAGTATTTAGTTTTGGCTCGTTTAATTATTTTAGATAGCAATAATGAGTAATTCTTTGAGAATTCTTTGGAGACTGTTCCTAGCCTATACTTCTTCTCAAGGTCGTGTTTTTTGTTAATGGATTTAAGTATTCCCTTTGTAAGCCAAGGATTGTTAAGTCTTTTGCTTGTGACTTGTTTTGTAAGCATAGGACAGTGGGTGTTATAAAGGCTAAGAGTTGTTTGAAGAAAGGATTGCACTGCTAGGTTGATGTCCCCTATGTTACCTAACTCGGACTCCCAGTTGACATTATCAGCAGCAGTTATAAAATTGTTTTTAGCAGTTTCATTGTGCAGCCTAAAGCTTAACTCCCTTGTCTCTAGAGGTGGTTTGCTAATGTTAGTTAAGAGAAATGTGGGGTAATGGTCTGTAGTGCTATCGGTGATTATACCTGAAGTAAGCGGAGAGGTTATGTTGGTCCAGATGTGATCTAGAGTCGTAGTAGTACTATCAGTGATTCTAGTTGGTCTAGTGATTAAGGGTATGAGGAAGCAGGAATTCATACAGTTGAGGAAGCTAACAGCAGTAGGGTGTTCAGGCTCGCAGAGGTCAATATTAAAGTCCCCTGCGATAATTAGATGGTTTTTGTTCAATCTGTTATCTTGTATTAGATTTCTAAGGTTTGAGTTGAATTCAGACACATCAGTGTTAGAAATTCTATAGACTGCACCTACAGACAGGACAGACTCGGCACCCTTGACTCTGAAACTGGCGATCTGGGGTCTCTCTCTCTCTCTCTTCCTTTCTCTGCTACAACTGAGTGAAGAAAAAATATAATAATGACAAGAACTCATGATTAAACTTAGTATTCTCTCTATTCTAATATTCTCAGTTCCACTAGCTGAAGTTTATAACTTTTTAGACACTCAACCCACCAGGGGACTCGAACACTGGCCAACAAGGTGGCAGTTGCACGCCGTATCCACTACACCATACAGTATGATGCCAAAAATTGCCAATAATTAATGCCAAAAATTGACCACACATGTCTAATCTAGCTCTGTGGCCTGCATAACTGTATACAGTATATATAAAACTAAACTCTTATTCGTTCTTTCTTTTTTTTATTAAGTAAATAATATAATAATATTATTTCTGTGGTTGGAAGAAAACGCTCACTGAGTGGGGGACTTGTTTATTTTATAATAATAATAATAATTAATTATTTAAACAAATAATTAATTAATAATAGTCATAATTAATGATATAAAGTATAATTAATTAATTATATATAAAACTAAACTCTTATTCGTTCTTTCCTTTTTATTAAGTAAATAATATAATATTATTAGTATTTAATACTTACAAAAAAGAAAGAAATAGAAAGTATAGTTACATATATTCTGGTTGAAATTTTATTTTCTTATAATGTGTGTGTGGTTGTGTTTGGGGATGATTGAGCATAGGCTTTTTGGCCCGGTGCAAATTCCTGAGTCTAATGGAATCAATCATATATATATTTGAAACTGTGTATGGAGTCTGCCTGAGTCTCATCTCTGCATAAACTATTCCCTCTGTTAGGTACTCTGGCACTTTTCTTTCTACACTTAAGTTTTCCAAAACCTCACCAAACATTTACCAACAAAACGATTGCTTTCAACTCTCAGATTTCATGAAATCTCTTATCTGGGGTCTCTCTCTCTGTCTCTTTCTCTCTTACAACTGAGTGAAGAAAAACTATAATAATGACAACAACTCATAACTTAACTTAATATTCTCCACGATGCTTAAAATTGGCCACACGTGTCTAATCTCGCTCTGTGGCCTGCATAACTGTACACAGTATATATAAAACTTAACTCTTATTCGTTCTTTCTTTTTTTTTATTAAGTAAGTAATATAATAATATTATTATTTAATACTTACAAAAAAAATAGAGAGTATAGTTACATATATACTGGTTGAAATTTTATTTTCATACGTGTGAGTGTGTGTGTGTGTGTGGTTCTGCTTGGTGACGATTGAGCATAAGTTCATTGGACCGGTGCAAATTCCTGAGCCTATTGGAATCAATCATATCTACATTTAAAACTGTGTATGGAGTCTGCCTTAGTCTCATCTCTACGTAAACTATTCCCTCTGTTAGGTACTCTGGCACTTTTCTTTCTACACTCAAGTTTTCCATAGCCTCACCAAACATTTACCAACAAAACGATTCTTTTCCTCTCCAGATTTCATGAAATCTCTTATCTGCGGTATCTCTCTCATTCCTACAACTGAGTGAAAAAAAATATAATAATGACAACAACTCATAACTTAAATATTTTTTAGAGAAACTCATGAAATCTCAAATTGAAAACGAACCACAGATAATTATTTGTATTGTGCTTAATAGCTTTTCCAAGACACGAACTGCTTCTTATAATATTGCGATCATCTATGAAAATCACACACACACACACACACACACACACACACACACACACACACACACACACACACACACACACACACACACACACACACACACACACACACACACACACAAACACGCACACACACGCACACATACACATTAGATGAAAATGAAAAAATCAATAATAAATTTCAATAAAAAAATAATAAAAATAACAAAAATTTTGTCAATAACAAAGATGACTTCCAACACAACGATTATAAACACACCAAAAGATGATTGTTTCAAAGAATTCTCATCACAAGATATAATGAAAGGGGGTTTTCTTGGCCAGTTAAAGATAATTGAGGATACGCAAAGGAAATATGAAGAAAAAGTATTTAAATTAGAAGAAGAAAATGGAACTCTCTGGAGTGAGTTTCGAGCTTTAAAAAGAAGTATTCTTCAGCAAGATCAGAATATTACTGCATTAACGGACAAGGTAAAGATTCAAGAGGAACAAATCGAGGAACTAGTGGAAGAAAATGAGGTATGGAAATTAGGCAAGGATTTGCAAAGAGAAACTTCATTTGCAACTCACACAGAGGAGGTTAATAGAGGACTAGAAAAGTACAAAGAAAAAAATAAACCACACGTGTCTAGTTTTGCTTTTTGGCCTGCATAACTGTATACAGTATATATAAAACTAAACTTCTAATCTTTTTTTTATTAAGTAAATAATTTAATATTATTATTTAATACTTACAAAAACAACGAAATAGAGAGTTTAGTTACATCTATACTGGTTGAAATTTATTTTCATCCAATGTGTGTGTGTGTGTGTGAGCTCACCTAGTTGTGCTTGAGAAGGATTGAGATTCAGCTCTTTGATTCCACTTCTTAATTTTTAATGAACTGTACTCACCTAATTGTACTCACCTAATTGTGCTTGCGGGGGTTGAGCTTTGGCTCTTTGGTCCCGCCTCTCAACTGTCAATCAACTGGTGTACAGATTCCTGAGCCTACTGGGCTCTATCATACCTACATTTGAAACTGTGTATGGAGTCAGCCTCCACCACATCACTTCCGAGTGCATTCCATTTATTAACTACTCTGACACTGAAAAAATTCTTTCTAATGTCTCTGTGGCTCATCTGGGTACTAAGTTTCCACCTGTGTCCCCTTGTTCGTGTCCCACCCGTGCTGAAGAGTTTGTCTTTGTCCACCCTGTCAATTCCCCTGAGAATTTTGTAGGTGGTTATCATGTCTCCCCTTACTCTTCTGTTTTCCAGGGATGTGAGGTTCAGCTCCTTTAGCCTTTCCTCGTAGCTCAATCCTCTCAGTTCCGGGACGAGCCTGGTGGCATACAGCTGAATCTTCTCTAACTTTGTCTTGTGTTTAACTAGGTATGGACTCCAGGCTGGAGCTGCATACTCCAGGATTGGTCTTACATAAGTGGTATACAGGGTTCTGAAAGATTCCTTACACAAGTTTCTGAAGGCAGTTCTTATGTTGGCCAGTCTAGCATATGCCGCTGATGATATTCTTTTGATGTGGGCCTCTGGGGACAGGTTCGGTGTGATATCAACCCCCAGATCCTTCTCTCTATTTGATTCTTGCAGGATTTCCCCTCCCAGATGATACCTTGTGTTCAGCCTCCTGCTCCCTTCGCCTAATTTCATCACCTTACACTTTCCAGAGTTGAACTTCAGCAGCCATTTTCTAGACCATTCCTCCAGTTTATCCAGGTCATCCTGTAGTCTCTGTCTATCTTCATCCGTATTGATTCTTCTCATAATTTTTGCATCATCAGCAAACATCGAGAGGAATGAGTCTATACCCTCTGGAAGATCGTTCACATATATTAGAAACAGGATGGGTCCAAGTACTGAGCCCTGTGGGACTCCGCTGGTGACATCTCGCCACTCTGATGTCTTCCCCCTCACCGTTACTCGCTGTTTCCTGTTGCTTAAGTACTCCCTTATCCACTGGAGCACCTTCCCTTTTACTCCTGCCTGTTGCTCCAACGTTTTTTACAGCCTTTTATGGGGTACTGTGTCGAAGGCTTTTTGGCAATCCAGGAAAATGCAGTCGGCCCACCCTTCTCTTTCCTGCCTAATTTTCGTTGCCTGGTCATAAAATTCTATTAAACCTGTGAGGCACGATTTACCATCTCTGAACCCATGTTGGTGGTGCGTTACAAAGTTATTTCCCTCCAGATGCTCTACGAGCCTTTTCCTCACGATCTTCTCTAGCACCTTGCATGGTATACAAGTTAAGGAAACTGGCCTGTAATTCAGTGCCTCTTGCCTGTCACCCTTTTTGTATATTGGGACCACGTTAGCTGTCTTCCAACTTTCTGGTAAGTCTCCTGTTTCCAGTGACCTGTTATACACCATAGAGAGTGGCACACTTAGTGCTTCTGCACCTTCCTTTAGTATCCATGGTGAGATTCTATCAGGCCCAACAGCCTTTGTCACATCTAGCTCCAGCAGACACCTTTTGACCTCATCACTGGTGAGGTCAAATTCCTCCAAGGTTTCCAAGTGCGTATTAGGCAGTGATGTGGTGGAAGCAGATTCCATACTCAGTTTCAAATGTAGATATGATTGATTCCATTAGGCTCAGGAATTTGCACGGGGCCAAAGAGCCTATGCTAAATCATCCCCAAGGACATCCACACACACACACACATAATATGAAAAAAAAAAATTCAACCAGTATATATCTAACTATACTCTCTATTTCTTTTTGTTGTTAGTATTAAATAATAATATTATTTACTTGATAAAAAAAAGAACGAATAAGAGTTTAGTTTTACATATATTGTATACAGTTATGCAGGCCACAGAGCTAGATTAGACACATGTGGCTAATCTTAGGCATCCTAGAGAATATTTAGTTAAGTTATGAGTTGTTGTCCTTATTATATTTTTTCTTGACTCAGTTGTAAGAGAGAAAGAGAGAGATATCCCAGATAAGAGATTTAGATGAGCCACAGAGACATTAGAAAGAACTCTTTCAGTGTCAGAGTAGTTAGTAAATAGAATGCATTAGGCAGAGATGTGGTGGAGGCTTACTCCCTACACAGTTTAAAATGTAGATATGATAGAGCCCAGTAGGCCCAGGAATCTGTACACCAGTTGATTGACAGTTGAGAGGGGAGACCAAAGAGCCAAGGCTCAATCCCCCGTAAGCACAAATAGGTGAGTACACACTCATTGGATGCAAATAAAATTTCAACTAGTATACATAATGTAACTGTACTCTCTATTTTTTTTTTTAGTAATTATTAAATAATAATATTATTTTATTGACTTTGTAAAAAAAAGAATAAGAGTTCTTGTTTTATATATACTGTATACAATTATGCAGTCCACAAAGCTAGATTAGACACGTGTGACCAATTTTAGGCATCCTAGAGAATATTAAGTTAGGAGTTGTTGTCATTATTATATTTTTTCTTTACTCAGTTATAGGAGAGAAATACCCCTGATAAGAAATTTTATGAAATCTGAGGATTGAAAGAAATTGTGTTGTTGGTGTTAGAGGAATAGCCGATTCTTTTTCCAATACTCCTCTAAACTGAAGATATTATAAATTCTCCCCTTTACCACCTATTCCATAGACATTGATGAGCATGCCCACAACTTTCTTCACTTTATTTAATTATTCCTCTGAAGAATTTCACATGACAGGTAGAATTTTTCCTGATAATTTTAGTTGTTTTGGATGAAGATACCATGACTATTGTCTTGTAGTTCCTGCCTCGTCTTGTATAACAATATGATTAACATCTATATCAAATGTCTTAAATATGTGTGGTGAAAATAAAATCTGGTTCTTCCCGTCTAATAATTGATATGGTGAAATCTTCATATCATCCCATTCAATTACAATATTTGGAATTTGGTATATGAGTTTGATAAATGATGGGATCAATTAGGGTAGTGAATGACCAAAAATGGATCTCAGCATGGATGTTATACAAGTTTCCAAGGATGGCATTCTTCCATTTACTTTTACTGTATTAATTCTAAATACTAATGAAGAAGCTACACTCACTAATTGCTGAAATTTTACCTGGTCAATAGGAAAATAAGATCCGTGTAAGTACCAAATTAAAATATATTGTAAATGAGGTAAAACAACCTTACGAGATTGTTGTTTGCGTTTATGGATATTATTAAATTTTACTGTTTCATAATCAATATTAAAAGAATTTATCGGAATAACATATACTATAGTATTTGTTTTTATTATATCTAAATTAGTAGACGAATTTAAAAGTCTTTTGGAATAAACATAAATAGACATTTTTTTAATACAGTCATCGCAAAAGTGATGAGATTCGATTGACACATCTACAAGTCTTCTTAATGTTGGAATTTGGAAGTGTAGTGGTTTATTTGACTGATGACTTTTGTAACAGCTTGCTACATTCTTAGTTCTTTCTAGTTGACGCCATTTTTCTACTCTTTGGTATATAGATAAAGTCGGATGGATCGTGTTTAGAAAGAAAAGTGTCAGAGTAGTTAACAGATGGGATGCAATGTAGGCCGTGACGTGGTGGAGGCATCACATCCATCCACAGTTTCAGATCTAATCCAACACAAAATTAAATTAGAAAAGGTTCAGAGGGATGCCACCAGGCTAGTCCCTGAACTGAGGGTATGACCTATGAGAAGTTATAAGTTGTTGTCATTATTATATTTTTTCTGGTATCAGTTGTAGAAAGAAATACCCCAGATAAAAAATTACATGAAATCTCAGAGATGAAAGGAATCCTGCTGTTGGTCAATGTTTGGTGAATCTTTGAAAAACTTGAGTGTAGAAAGAAAAGTGTCAGAGTACCTAACAGACGGAATGTGATGACGTGGAGGCAGACTCCATAAGCAGTTTTAAATGTAGATATGACTGAGCCCAATGGGCTCAGGAATCTGTACACCAGTTCATTGATAGTTAAGAGGCGGGGGGGCCTATGAGCCTAAGCTCAGTCCCCTTCCCCAAGCACAACTAGATGAGTGTATACACACATACACATATTGGATGAAAATAAAAATTCAACCAGTATATATGAAACTATATTCCTATTTGTTTTCTTTTTTTTTAGTAAGTATTAAATAACAGTAATATTATTTTATTTACTTACTAAAACAAAAACAAAAAAGTAATAATAAGGGTTTAGTTTTATATATACTTTATACAGTCAACCAGACCACAGAGCTAGATTAGACACGTTTGGACAATTTTAGGCATCCTAGGGAATCATATTATATAATAAACCCCTTGAAAATTTCTTTAAAAACTTATGATGACAAAAAAATCAGCTGTGTTATGCCAAAAATTACATACAACGAGAACTTCAAGTAATTGTTCTAATATATTAGTTGCTGTCATTATTAATTTTTTTCTTGATTCAGTTATAAGAGATAAATACATTAGGAAAAAGATTTCATGAAATCTGAAGGCTGAGAGGAATCATGCTCTTTGTCAATGTTTGGTGAATCTTTGGAAAACTTGAGTGTAGGAAGTAAAGTGTCAAAGCAGCAACTCCTAAATTAATATTCTCTAGGATGCCTTAAATTGTCCACACGTGTCTAATCAAACTTTGTGGCCTGGTTGACTGTATTACAGTATGTATAAATCTAAACTCTCTTATTCTTTCTTTTTTATATAAAATAATAATAATATGTACTTACTAAAAAAAAGAAATTATTGAGTATAGTTTCATATATAATGGTGTATTTTTTATTATCCATTGTGTGTGTGTGTGTGTGCACTCACATAGTTGTACTCACCTAGTTGTGCTTGGGGGGGATTGAGCTTCGGCTCTTTAGTCCCACCTCTCAACAGTCAATGAACTGGTGTGCAGATTTCTGAGCCTAATGGGCTATATCATATCTTCATTGGGAACCGAGACATGATCACTTCTTTATAAAATTCTCTGGAAATAAAAAACTGGAAAGAACTAAAAATGTTCCTTGTTGTTATAAATTCCACCAGTCTAATAAACCATTACACCTCCAAATTCCAACATCATAGCAAATCGATTGACTCTTATTTTATTGCTTGGAAATCTTTATATCTTTCATCTTTACATCAATTTGTGGAAATTCCCTTAAACAATTGATTTTATCATTCATGAAACTCCTGTAACAAATTCCACATAATGGAAGAGAAGGGGGGATAATATGGTGCTTTTACCATATCAGTTACTTGGAAGGAAACCAAAAGATATTTTCACCATATCAGATATTTAGGGCGTCATGTTGTTCTGGATGGAACTAGAAGACACTAGTCCTTCGGTACAACTTCTCAAATAAACTACATGGGTCTAATTTAACTTTGCGGTTTCTATATAAAAAATACAAAAAAAAAACCATATATGTTCGGGAATAGAATATTCACATATTTTATACTTATTGTATTAGTTATTTTATGTCTATTCATTACGATAACATCTATTATGAATATGTATAACAAAATACGATATATGGAATCAGTTGCAGTTGGAATGACTGATGGTAAAATGAAATTATGTTATGTTATGGTCTCCGTGGTGTAGTGGTAAGACACTCGCCTGGCGTTCTGCGAGCGCTATGTCATGGGTTCGTATCCTGGCCGGGGAGGATTTACTGGGCGCAATTCCTTAACTGTAGCCTCTGTTTAACGCAACAGTAAAATGTGTACTTGGATGATTCTTCGTGGCAGGGGATCGTATTCCAGGGACCAGCCCGAAACGCTACGCGTACTAGTGGCTGTACAAGAATGTAACAACTCTTGTATATATCTAAAAAAAAAAAAATATGTTATGGGTTCACTACATGCCATAGCTGGTTCCCTTGCTGTAATTCTGGCAACTTTGGCAATTTTCACAACAATTAACACAAATAAAAGTATAAAAAGCGAAGAAAAAGAACAAATGAATTTCGAAGCACCATAAAAAAGGTAGGAATTTTCCAAATATTAAATTAAATGGATGAGAAAATATTTAAGAATCGGGCTAAAAAAGACCATACTGTGTGAACCAGGTGCTTGATTAAAAATATAATAATGACAACAATTCTTAACTTAATATTCTCTAGAAGGCCTAAAATTGTCCACACGTGTCTAATCTAGCTTTACTGCCCAGTTGACTGTATACAGTATATATAAAACTAAAATTCTTATTCTCTCTTTTTGTTTTGTTCAAGTAAATAAAATAATATTATTACTGTATATTTACTAAAAAAAAGAAATATAGTGTCTCACCTAATTGTATTTGGGGGGATTGAGTTTCGGCTCTTTGGTCCCGCATCTGAACTGTTAATGAACTGGTGTATAGATTCCTGAGCCAATTGGTTTCTATCATATCTACATTTGAAACTGTGTAAGGAGTCTGCCTCCTCATCATCATTGCCTAATGCATTCCATCGGTTAGGTACGCTGACACTTTTCTTTCTACACTTAAGTTTTCCGAAGATTCACCAAACATTGACAAACAACACGATTCCTTTCTACCCTCAGATTTCAAGAAATCTCTTATCTGGTGATTTTTTTTCTTACAACTGAGTCAAGAAAAAAATAGTAATAACAACAACTCCCAACTTAAAATAATATTCTCTAGGATGCCTAAAATTGTCCAAGCGTGTCTAATCCAGCTCTGCGGCCTGGGTGATTGTATACAGTATATATACACTACACTCTTATTCTTTCTTTTTTTGCTTTAGTAAATTAAATAATATTACTGTTATTTAATACTTACTAAGAAAACAAAAACAAATTGAGATTATAGTTTCATATATATACATTGGTAAAATTTTTATTTTCGTCAAATGTGTGTGTGTGTGTGTGCTACATCACCCGGGGAGGATGGAGTTACTTATGGCATACTGCGAATGCTTCTGCTAGTTCCAGGAAATCCCTTGCGTGAATTGTATAATATGAGCTATGTAATTTGGGAGCTTCCAAAGTCATGGACTAACAGTCTTATTATTCCTATTCCTAAACCAAACCAGCAGAGTAATTTTCGCCCAATCTCCCTCACTAGCTGTCTCTGTAAGTGTCTTGAGAGGATGGTTCTCAACCGCCTCCTTTACAGGATTAGTAACATGTTGTCTCCCCAGATATATGGCTTTATGCATGGAAAGAGTGTTCATCACTGCATTACCACATTCCTCACCCTGCATACTGATAGGTCATATACCACTTTCCTAGATCTTAAGTCAGCCTTTGACATTGCTAACCTAGACCCACACGTCATTCTGAGCGAACTTGCTAAAATGAATGTTGCAGGATGGCTTCTATAGTGGATAAGAGGCTATCTAACCAACAGGAAGTCATCTGTACTGTTCCAAGGGCATAGGAGTGTAACGAGAGATTTTGAACTTGGCACTCCACAGGGAGGTGTCCTCAATCCTACTCTGTTCAATGTGTTAATCAATGCACTTTTAAACTCAGTAACTAGAAGCCCCAGCGAACACATCATTAGCTATGCGGATTATATACTGATCCACACCAATGGGTATACCAACACCCAAAATGTTCTGAACTTTGTATTGCACACATGTCAGGAACTAGGCTTGGCCATCTTAGTACAGAAAACAAAGATCTTGAACCGACGCCCACCCAGACGAGGTGCGGCCGTTCGCAAAATACAGTTGCATGATGGCTCTCTGCTCGACTATGTAACCAGATACAAATACCTTGGTCTTGAAGTTCCACTGTACCGCAATGTAGTAACCAGACTGGGTCGCCAATGTAGAGAGAGACTCCATGCTCTCAAGGCTGTGGCAGGCTACTATCCAAGCTATGGTGCAAATGTGAGAATTGTCAGAATGATGTATCTTTATTTATTTATTTATATATATACAAGAAGGTACATTGGGTTGGTGAGAATACATTGAATAGTACAGTATTTACAATCTTGTAAAGTCACTAGTACGTGCAGCGTTTCGGGCAGGTCCTTAATCTAACAGATAATTTTAAGTAGGTAATTTCTATCAGAATTGATAAATGATAACAAATACATTGCAAGAGAAAAATGAGATGAGAGAGCTTAGTAAGTGTATTAAAGCACATTGTTATATTAAAGCTCTGATTGATTACATTGACAGCTTGATTAGTAATTTAAACAAGATTAATAGACACCATACAGCAGATTGACAGCACAAGACAGCAATGATCACAATGGTAAAGATGCTCAGATTGGGTACATAAAGATTGGGAGACTGGGTAGCAATAGATACAGATAAACAAGATTAATAAACACCATACAGCAGATTGGCAGCACATATAAGAAGACAGCAATGATCACAATGGTAAAGATGTTCAAATTGGGAACATAAAGGTTGGGAGATTGGGTAGCAATAGAAACAGTGCAATTTTAAGGCAAAAGGTGAAAAACTATGAAGATGAAATTAGGTACTTTTTAGTATTGATTTTGAATGATGTAAAAGTTGGACAGCTTTTCAATTCAATAGGGTGTGAGTTCCATAAACTGGGTCCCTTTATTTGCATAGAGTGTTTACACAGATTAAGTTTAACTCTGGGGATATCAAAAAGATATTTATTTCTGGTGTGGTGATAATGGGTCCTATTACATCTGTCCAGGAAGAGTTTCAGAGCAGGATTTGCATTTAAGAACAGGGTTTTGTAAATGTAGTTGATACAAGAGAATTTATGGAGTGAGATTATGTTTAGCATGTTTAGTGAGTTAAACAAGGGGGCCGAGTGTTGCCTGAAAGCAGAATTTCATATTATTCTGATAGCAGATTTTTGCTGGATGATGATGGACTTGAGGTGGTTTGCAGTGGTTGAACCCCATGCACAGATACCATAGTTGAGATAGGAATAGATTAGTGCATAATATACAGAGATGAGAGCAGAGTTAAGTACATAATATCTGATTTTGGAGAGTATACCAACTGTTTTAGAGACTTTCTTAGGTATGTGTTGTATGTGGGTACTGAAGTTGAGTCTCTTGTCTAGGAATAGGCCAAGAAACTTTCCATCATTTTTAATGCTAATGTTTACATTGTCTATCTGAAGCTGAATTGCATTTGTAGATTTGCTTCCAAATAAGATGTAGTAAGTCTTTTCTATGTTAAGTGTTAGTTTGTTGGTTGACATCCATAAGTGGACTTTTTTTTAGTTCATTATTAACAACATTATTTAGTGTATGTGGGTTGGGGTTGGAGTAGATGAGGGTAGTATCATCAGCAAACAAAATAGTTTTCAGAATGTTAGAGACATTAGGCAGATCATTGATGTATATAAGAAATAGAAGAGGTCCCAAGATGCTGCCCTGTGGCACTCCAACGGTTATTGGTAGAGTGGGAGAGGTTATATTATTGATGACTACACATTGGTGTCTATCACTAAGATAGGATTGGATATAGTCCAGTGCATGGCCTCGGATTCCATAATGATGGAGTTTACATAAGAGGTAATCGTGATTAACAGTATCAAAGGCCTTTCTCAGGTCAATGAAGAGTCCAATCGGAAACTCAGTTTTGTCAAGGGCTGAGTAAATTATATCAAGGAGACTAATAATTGCATCGTTGGTACTCTTTTGGGAGCGGAAGCCAAACTGACAGGGGCTAAGAATGTCAAATTTTACGAGATAGGAGTAGAGCTGTTTGTAGATAATTTTTTCAAATATTTTTGATAGTATGGGTAGGTTCGATATTGGTCTAAAGTTGTTTATGTCTGACGGATTACCTCCTTTATGAACTGGCGTTACTCTTGCTTTTTTAAGGATATCAGGGAAGGTATGACACTCAAGGGATTTGTTGAACAGCAGAGTTATAGGTGGCGCAAGGGCATGGGAGGCGCTCTTGTATACAATGGATGGGATTTCACTGATGTTCCCAGCTTTGGTTTTTAGTGAGTGTATGATGGACACAACATCTGTCGGGCTGACTGGTGAAAGGAGGAGAGAGTTTGGATAGCTGCCTGAGAGATATGTGTTGATATATGTCTGAGTCTGTGGGATTTTACTTGCAAGGTTAGCACCAATCGATGAAAAGAAGCTATTAAATTCATTTGCCATTTCTAGGTCAGATGACGGTGTAAGGCCATCCTTAGAGAGTGTTATCTAGTTTTGGGAGTGTTGTTTAGTTCCTAGGATATTAGAGATGGTATTCCATGTGCTTTTCATGTTGCCTTTTGCTTCTTTGAATCTAGTCTTATAATATGAAAGTTTAGCTTTTCTGATCGGGGAGAAAAACAAGCCAGAAGTGTGGGGACCTTAATTTATTGAGTAATGTTTACAGAGCAACTGCTGTACCACAATAAAAGATGTCGTGTAACATGACTGAGTAGAATGCCAGTACTGCAAGATGCAACTAAGGGAATGAGTCGTAGGACATTAATCGTGCCTAGTGCCGGCTAGCCGAAGCAAAGTTGCAGTACTCGCAATCAGCTTAATACTATAATTAAAAACAATGCCAGAGGTAATTGAGTGGCACAGCCAGTACAGTATGTATAAAATATATTCTGTATACACAGAGGGCATATAAAAGAATAGATAAGAATTTCCAGGGGTAATGATATGCTAGTGCCTAGCTTACATGTAAAGTCTGCAACCCCCAACTTGGACTACAAGAGAGCACTTGACATATGGAAGTAGCTGCGGGCAGCCCTAGATTTGGGGATCCGCCGCAGCACCCCCACTCCGCAGGCCAGCGAAGCCGGTCCCCCACCCCCCGCTTTTCTTATGATACTGGTAAGCACTGATGAGTACCTTTTAACTACTTCCTTTGTAACTAGGCCACTCCTAAATTTCTTTTCATATTCATGTTTTTTGTTGATTGATTTAATTATGCCACTTGTGAGCCACGGGTTATTTTTTCTTTTATCAGTTATTTGTTTAGTAAGGAGGGGACAGTGAGTGTTGTAGAAGCTTAGAGTTTTGGAGAGAAAGAGATTAGTTAATGAGTTTATATCCTGTGTATTATTAAATTCAGATTCCCATTTAATATTGTGAAGTGCATTAGAGAGATTGCATAAAGCTGAATCACTGTGTAGCTTGAATGAGAGTTTCTTGGTTTCTGGTGGTGATGTGTCCAAGTTTGCTATGAAGAAAGTAGGATAGTGGTCAGTTGTTCTGTCATAAATTACCCTAGATGTAAAGGGAGCTGTTATATTAGTCCATAGGTGCTCCAGGGTAGTGGCAAATGTTTGAGTGACTCGGGTGGGCTTGGTGATTATGGGGATTAGCATACAGGAGTGCATGCTGTTACGGAAAGTCAATTTGAGGGTTGTTTTGAAGACCCAGGTCAATATTGAAATCACCTCCCAGAATGATGTGATTTTTGTTGAGATTGTTATTTATGATAAGATTCCTTACATTGTCAGAGAATAAAGCTATGTTGGTATTAGGAAATCTATAGATGGCACCGATAGTCAGGGAGGATTTAAGGGATTTACTGGAGAACTTGGCAAAGGTATATTCACAATAGTCGTCTCTATCACTAATAACACTATAGCAAATGAAGGTATCTTTGTAATATATTGCTGTACCACCACCTTTTTTATTAGGCCTGCAGTTATGAATGGCTTTATAACCAGCTAAATTGTAGAGTTGGGTATAGTCATTACTTAGCCAAGTTTCCGTTAAAATGATGAATGATAATTTAGTACCTAGTGCTGTAAGAAGTGCATTTATATCATCAAAATGTTTACCAAGTGACCTAACATTTTGGTTGTAAACTGATAAGCAGGTGCTATTTAGGAGTTTGTTTTTTGCAAGATTTGCTGTGTAATACCTGCAATAATGATGATCAATGTGCTGATTTGTGTGGATATGGGACAGAAGATTTCGATCAGGATCAATATCAGTAAGCATATAGATAAAATAATGTCACAATACAATAAGATAAGCAATTACAGGAACAGTTAAATACCAAATCTGCTGTAAATAGAAAGTAATTATAGCAAAACACAACAATACAATAATATAACAATACAATAAGAGCTTACAAAGTATTAAGTCTACTAAAATTAGAGAATAATTATAGCAAAACACAACAATAAATGCAAGTAAACAAAAGAATTGAAACAATTAGAGGTAGAATAAAAGTCACTAGATAGCCATGGAGGATACACAAGTTTGGTGGAGAGAACAAAAAAATCAGTAGAGACTGTCAAGATGAATATATAAAAAATTTGACAAATAATAATTGTAAAGTAAAATAATCTTAAAGATAAAATTTGTTATTTAGCTTAGTTTTTAACCTATAATTAGTATGAACTTAATTAAGAGAACAAAATGAGACCAATAATTAATATCAATAAATGACATAAATCAATACAATTAAATTTAAAATTTAAAAAGAATAGGGTAAGATTAGATTTAAGAGTAAAATTTTACAATGATACTGAGGTAGATGCTTGCATAAGTGCATGGAGACTTGACGGATTATTTAGGAAATTATATGAATGAGAGAACATTAGGTATATGGTAAGGCAGAGACAGCACCTTGGACAAAGTTAGATTAAGTTAGGTTAGGCTCAGGCACTGAAAGAGTTATTTTAAGTACTGGCATTGGTCTCTCATATATCTCTCATATATTAGGTCTCTGATTGATTATGCTGCACCCATGCTTGCTCTAGTGCCTGAGAGAATGCTTGGAGGGCTGGAAAAGATGCAAAACGAAGCCATGAGGATAATCCTCGGATGCCCCCGTACAACTAAATTACTAAACATGAGGAAGGAACTGAATATTTCATGTGTAAGTGATCGTATCACTGAAATTAATGCTTTAATTGGTATCAAGATGCTTAGGCTAACCCACCCTAACCCCTGCACTGAAGCCCTCCAAGCCTTCTTCCTTGAAGATCAGTATCCCTCCAAATGGATTACCGTAACTGCCAATGTGCTCAGAATGTATAACTTTCATCACCCCTACCAAGAGAGACAACAACAACACTTTTCTGCCCAATGGGAGATCACTCCTTTCCAAATTACTCTCCCCACCTTTCCCACCCAAGAAGCTGATTAAAGAAGAAGCCTTGCTTTGACGAGAAGCAAAGTACAATGCCTTAAGCCAAATTGATGCTTTAGTCAGAGAGCGCTCCCTTTCCCAGATTATTTACACTGATGGATCCATGCATCAGTCCTATGGTGCAGCTGAAAGTGCAGTTGTTGTGACAGGGAGAGATGGTTCCATCTCCCATGAGTGCGGTGCGCGTCTAAGTAACTGGGCCTCCACTCTTCAAACAGAATTGGTTGCCATAATCCTTGCACTCGAGCGCGTATATGAATCCAAATTTGACACGCTAATTGTAAGTGACTCCTTGTCATCCTTGACTACCCTCAGCTCCCCAAGGCGTAACTGTGACGTGCTTATCTCAGAAGCTAGACACAGATATAGTGAAATAATCAATGATGGAGTCAGAGTTTGTCTCTTGTGGATTCCTTCCCATATTGGTCTCCGAATGCATGATAGAACTGCAGGCGATGAGTCACAATAACGTGGCTGAAGTATGTTGACCAGACCACACACTAGAAATTGAAGGGACGACGACGTTTCGGTCCGTCCTGGACCATTCTCAAGTCGATTGTGATGAGGAGGTAGGGACAGGCAATAAATAGGCAAGAGAGAGCTGAGGAGGAAAGTCAGGTGTAGGGGATAGTAGTAATGAGAACTGCAGCAGGCCTATTGGCCCATACGAGGCAGCTCCTATTATAACCACCGAAGGAGATAGTAATAGGAAAAAAGAAGAGGATAGCAAGGGAGCGTAGGAGAAGACAATGAACAGAAAAAGGGAGAAGAGAGAAAGAAAAGGAAAGAGAAAGAAAGAAATGGAAGGGGGAAAGCTTATGTTAAGTCACGTTTGTTAGAAAGATTAGAGCATTTGAGTATATACTGTGAAAGGGAAGAGTCCACAGCAACAAAGCCAGGACTCAAGTTCATGTTGGGTACATTGTTTATAAGAGCCGATTCTACAAGACGGCGTCTGTGTAGAGTAGAGGCAGGAAAGATTATTTTGGAGGAAGACCAATCAATGGGATGATTAGAATCCCTCACATGGCAGAAGAGAGCATTGTTAGTGTCTGCAGACTTAACACTTCTCTTGTGTTCTTTAAGCCTGTCATTCAGTGTACGGCCAGTTTCGCCAAAGTATTGGAGAGGACAAGATGAACAGGAAATAGAGTAGACACCAGCAGCATTAGAAGCAGGAGGAGCAGTGTGAACTAGATTGCTACGAAGTGTGTTAGTTTGTCGAAAGGCGAGTTTAATGTCAAGAGGACGAAATGTATTGGTAAAAGTTTTGAGTTCAGATATGAAGGGAAGGCATAGTACAGTGCTACTAGTGTTGGAAGCAGGTTTAGGATGAAAGAAATTTCGTTTAGCTTGAGAGTGGGCACAGTTGATGAAATGCAAAGGATAACCAAGGCGAGAGAATGATTTGTAGATAAAGGCAATTTCAGAATCAAGAAACTGAGGGTCGCTGATGCGTAGAGCGCGGAGGAAGAGAGAGACGAGGACACTTTTCTTAACAGAAGGAGGATGGTAGGAAAAGAAGTGAATGTACATGCCACTATGCATGGGTTTACGGTAGACAGAGAAAGAGAACCCAGACACAGAGCTGTGAACATGAACATCAAGAAAAGGAAGGAGGGAATTAGATTCCCACTCAACTTTGAAATGGATAGAAGGAGCCAGATTGTTAAGAGAGGCGAGGAAAGGCTGGAAAAGATTAAGGTCATGAGGCCATAAAGCAAAAATGTCATCAACATATCGAAGCCAGAGAGAGGGACGAGTATCAATAGAAGGAAGAAGAACAGTTTCGAAGTATTCCATGTAGAAATTAGCAAGAACAGGGGAGAGAGGGGAACCCATAGCGACACCGAAAGTTTGAGTGTAATATTTACCGTTGAAAGAGAAAGAGTTAGATTCAACACAGAGTCTAATGAGATCGAGGAAAACGTCAGTGGGAAGTGGGAGAGGAAGGAGGCCCTCTGACGCCTTCTGTCTGAGGAAAGAGAGAACGTCATCGAGCGGAACATTATTATGAATGTTCCGCTAATGTTTCGCTCGATGACGTTCTCTCTTTCCTCAGACAGAAGGCGTCAGAGGGCCTCCTTCCTCTCCCACTTCCCACTGACGTTTTCCTCGATCTCATTAGACTCTGTGTTGAATCTAACTCTTTCTCTTTCAACGGTAAATATTACACTCAAACTTTCGGCGTCGCTATGGGTTCCCCTCTCTCCCCTGTTCTTGCTAATTTCTACATGGAATACTTCGAAACTGTTCTTCTTCCTTCTATTGATACTCGTCCCTCTCTCTGGCTTCGATATGTTGATGACATTTTTGCTTTATGGCCTCATGACCTTAATCTTTTCCAGCCTTTCCTCGCCTCTCTTAACAATCTGGCTCCTTCTATCCATTTCAAAGTTGAGTGGGAATCTAATTCCCTCCTTCCTTTTCTTGATGTTCATGTTCACAGCTCTGTGTCTGGGTTCTCTTTCTCTGTCTACCGTAAACCCATGCATAGTGGCATGTACATTCACTTCTTTTCCTACCATCCTCCTTCTGTTAAGAAAAGTGTCCTCGTCTCTCTCTTCCTCCGCGCTCTACGCATCAGCGACCCTCAGTTTCTTGATTCTGAAATTGCCTTTATCTACAAATCATTCTCTCGCCTTGGTTATCCTTTGCATTTCATCAACTGTGCCCACTCTCAAGCTAAACGAAATTTCTTTCATCCTAAACCTGCTTCCAACACTAGTAGCACTGTACTATGCCTTCCCTTCATATCTGAACTCAAAACTTTTACCAATACCTTTCGTCCTCTTGACATTAAACTCGCCTTTCGACAAACTAACACACTTCGTAGCAATCTAGTTCACACTGCTCCTCCTGCTTCTAATGCTGCTGGTGTCTACTCTATTTCCTGTTCATCTTGTCCTCTCCAATACTTTGGCGAAACTGGCCGTACACTGAATGACAGGCTTAAAGAACACAAGAGAAGTGTTAAGTCTGCAGACACTAACAATGCTCTCTTCTGCCATGTGAGGGATTCTAATCATCCCATTGATTGGTCTTCCTCCAAAATAATCTTTCCTGCCTCTACTCTACACAGACGCCGTCTTGTAGAATCGGCTCTTATAAACAATGTACCCAACATGAACTTGAGTCCTGGCTTTGTTGCTGTGGACTCTTCCCTTTCACAGTATATACTCAAATGCTCTAATCTTTCTAACAAACGTGACTTAACATAAGCTTTCCCCCTTCCATTTCTTTCTTTCTCTTTCCTTTTCTTTCTCTCTTCTCCCTTTTTCTGTTCATTGTCTTCTCCTACGCTCCCTTGCTATCCTCTTCTTTTTTCCTATTACTATCTCCTTCGGTGGTTATAATAGGAGCTGCCTCGTATGGGCCAATAGGCCTGCTGCAGTTCTCATTACTACTATCCCCTACACCTGACTTTCCTCCTCAGCTCTCTCTTGCCTATTTATTGCCTGTCCCTACCTCCTCATCACAATCGACTTGAGAATGGTCCAGGACGGACCGAAACGTCGTCGTCCCTTCAATTTCTAGTGTGTAGTCTGGTCAACATGATAGAACTAATGAGTTAGCCAAGACTTTTGCTCGTAAAGAGGGAATTGATTACCAACTTGGACTGCCTTTGAGCAGCCTGAGGGCAGCAATATCCCAGGAACATCAACTAAATTTCGGAGACTTGAGGCAAAGTGAAATTCACACCAGTTACTCCATCTATCATCATTCTATTATGCAGGAAGAATCGCACGTCTATGGGTCATCCAATAATGTTAGCAGACTTCTAGATGTTACCACTGCTAGGCTTAGGCTCGGCTACAAATACCTCTGGGAGTTTGTAACGTCTGCTAATGTAGATTTGACTAAATGTAAACTCTGTCAGCAGAACTATTTGCATACTTTGCGTCATTATATAATGGAATGTAAAAAAATCGCGGAATTTAGAGATAACACCATCAATAGTGTTCAAGAAATGTGTAAGTACTTCATTCATAATAATGTGCTGCCCGAAATCTTAGCGAATTATCCAAAATTTGCTTACTGTAGGTAATGCATGCACATGACTGTAAAGCTGCCACCCAGTTATAAATAAATAAATAAATGTTTATTCAGAAAAAGTACATACATAAAAGAGGTTATACAAACATTGATAGATTTATAGATAGAGCTAGTACATACAATGCCTAAAGCCACTATTACGCAAAGCGTTTCGGGCAGGAAAAACATTAAAGACTACAACTTAATACTAATTGAGATTAAAGTATAAAATGTGTTGAGAACAAATAAAAATAAGGGGCAAACATTGCAGAAAAAGCAGCACAAATACAATTAGGTCGACAAACAGCGTTGTTTAAAAAATAACAGACATGGGTTGACAATATAGGGGTAAGGTAGGTTACAGGGAATTTATTAGGTAGTGCTTAGTTTATATCTTAAACTGGTTGAGAGAGGTAGTCTTTAACATGATTGGGAAGGTCATTCCACATTCTGGGTCCCTTGATTTGTAGAGCATTAGTGTTTGTTTACAGTTCTTGATGAATATGGAGTTCCAAGAATCCGGGCCTGGTGCAGAGTGCATAGGCATACTATTTATGGCTTCTTCAAAATCCAGTGGGGATAGGGTGACGTCTGATATATGATTTGATGTTGGTATCATATCCATGAAAAATTCATTTGGGTTATCAATCTTTAGTGCGTTTAATGGCTCACTGAAAACAGAGTCGTACTGCTTCCTCAGTAGCTCGCTCATTTCTATGTTGTCATCGGTGAAAGTTCCATCTCCCTTTCGCAGGGCCCGATACTAGATGTGGTTTTTGATCTTGATTTTGCATAGGAGAAAAAATATTTCGGATTTCTCTCTATTTCACTGATGGCCTTTTCCTCTCTTTGCCTCTCCTGGGTTTTGTATGATTCTTGTAGCTTGCGTTCAATTGTTTCTATTTCTTTACCTAACCTTCTTCGCCGTTCTTGAGATAGGGTGCGACTCTCAAGTTGTTCCGCGATTCGTTTTCTTCGTCTATATAGGGAACGACGTTCCCGTTCCAATCTGCATCTCTTCCTCTTTTTTCTTAGGGGTATGCGGTTTGAACATATTTCTAGTGCTACTGAGCTTATTTTTTCCAGGCACTGGTTCAGGTTTGCATTTTCTAGCTGTTCTTTCCAGTTTATTTCTGTGAAGTCCTGGTTTATTTGCTCCCAGTTTATCTGTTTATTATTGAAGTTGAATTTGCTGAAATCTCCTGCACCGGGAATCTGGACTGGTTTTGAAGGTCTACTCCCCATGGTTGTCATAACTTCAATTAAGTTGTGATCTGAGTAACAGGTATTTGTAATCATTATGTTCCTGATCAATTCATCATTATTAGTGAAAATGAGGTCCAGCGTGTTCTGATTCCTAGTTGGTTCTACTATTTGCTGGTTTAAGGCAAACCTGTCACACAACCGTAGCAGGTCATTTGCATGTGCCTGTTCATTTAGGCTACTTCCTGGTATTCTTTCTGATATTACTGTATTAGCCAGGTGCCGTAGGTTGAAGTCCCCAAGCAGGATGATGTTCGGAGCTGGATTTGTGAGGTTTTCCAAGCAGTGTTCTATTTTCATTAGTTGGTCTTTAAACTGCTGAGGGTTTGCCTCCGGTGACTTATATACAAGGACAATAACTACATTTAGAATCTCTATTTTGATTATCAGCACTTCCACCATATCATTTGAGGTGTTTAGCAGCTCAGTACAGATGAGTGTGTCTTTGATGTAGAGGCTGACCCCACCCTGAAGCCGGTGTTTCCTATCCCATCTGAAAAGATTGTACTCTGAGATCCATATTACACCATCATGGTAGTCCTTTGTGTGGGTTTCTGTTAGGGCTGCAAACACTGCATGTGCCTCATGAAGGAGACCATCAATAAAGTGAACTTTGTTGGATTTGCGTGTTTTTATACCCTGGATGTTGGCAAATATAAATGATGTTATCGTGTTAGTGGTAGTGCTGGAAGCCTTACTTGGTGTTAATATCTGAGGCTCTGGTAAGGAGGCCACTGTGTTTGCGTCCAGGGTGTGTTGTTTTGGAAGTGATTCGTCCAGTTTTGGTAGTAGGACGGGTGTTGTGTGGTGTAGCACCTGTGTGCTTGTTGATAGTTTGTATTCCAGTCTTGTGGGTATCTCCCTTCCCCTCTGTAATCCTGTAGTGGTTCCATCTGACTGTTCCTCTCTCTTATATTTATTACTCTGTTTCTGCCTTCCTCTAAAAAAATTCCAGTAGTGTCATATTGATCTTCCCGTCTATAACGCTCTGTACCTCTCACGTGGAATTCCGGACACTGGAGATTGTAGCATTTTTTGTCCCTAATTGAAAATTGACATAATTTAGGGTGGAAGTATCTACACCCTGTTCCAAAACGGCATGTACCCCTCGCCAACATGTTCCTGCATTTTCGAGGAACAGAAAATGGCATTTTGCTCCTAATTTTCCATATTTGCATATTCCTTTAGCGTAGAATTTGCAAATGTGTTCCGGTTTTGCCTTTTTCAAGGTATTTATATCTGTGTCTGTCTTGTCTACCTCTTTATTGGAGCCATCTCCGTCTTTCGTCCCAATTCCTTCATTTATGCACTCTGTCTCACTGTTGCTCTCATCGTTTATATTATCTGGCTCTGCAATATTGCTGTTATTTTGTACCACAATAGTCTCCTCCTACACACTACTGCTGCGGTTCTCTAAACTATCTGTTCCTGAGTTTTGGTCGTTATCCAATGTTATCTTTTCCCAGTCCGCATATATCACTGGTAGCTTGTCTGTGAATGATAATCTCTGTGACTCGGGAATGTTTTTCATCAGATTAGTTATGTTCTCTAACATTAATCTGTCATCTTTGCAAACCCAGTAAATTCCTTGCCTTTTTATGCATCCTGGGGATACTTCTGTACAGCCCAGGTGAAATCTTATGTTACAGATGCAACACGTTACGCCTGCATTACGTTTTCCCAATACTCCCGAACACTCGCCACACCTCTCCATTGTCTGATGTATTGTGTTGTATTTGTGGTTCACTGTGTGGATCACTTATTGATGTCAGTCCTTTTAACTCTTTATAAAATTATATGTATATATTTATATGTTTAATATTTATAATATTATATGTATACCGTATATTTGTAATATTATGTATGTTATTTTGTTCAACTTTATGGCAGGTACTTAGCGTAGGGTAGCGAAGCTGGTCCCCCGGTCGGTACAGGTGACCTCTTGTTGTCCCAGGTTGATGTCACCAGTTTCCAGTTACCCGATTTATAACCACTGATGCCGCCTCTTGCCACTTGCCCCGAACAGACTGGAGAATTCATTAAGCAATGACTGCACCTCTTCACGTTGGGCCATCTGCAAATGGGACAGTCCCTCCTCCACAGCATTCACAGAAGTAGAATTATTGAGAATGAGATTAGTTGGGTCCCCAGAACAATCATCCCCTCCCTCACTGGAAATGGAAACATTGGTTAGTGCAATGGGCCTGGGGCCCTGGAACTTCTTCAGCCGATTCAAGTGTACGAGCATCACCTGGTTACGCTTGTCAGCGTGCCTCACTTTGTACGTGAGGTCCCCAGTCTTTTCTGTCACGATGTAGGGGCCTTCGTACTTGTGGGACATAGTGTTCCCTAGTCGAGGCTTTAATGTCAGGACAGGGTCGCCAGGCTGAAATACCCGAAACTTAGCCTTAGCATCGTTTCGTTCTTTCATCTTTTCTTGGGCCTTCCCAAGATACTTTAGTGCCGCTGCCTTGCAGTCCTTGAGTCTCTGGTGGTGTTGCGCAAAGAAAGCCGAACCTTCAGTTAACGTTACGTTCCCTAACAGATTCTCCTGTAACATTTGCAAGGGTCCACGAACTTTATGGCCAAAGACTAACTCAAAAGGAGAACAACCCAGCCAATTAATGTTCCCAAAACTCTGCACTTGCATAGTGTAGTTCCTGCGGCCCAGGACCTCCCTAATTTTCCCTTCCACCCAGGGCTTTCCACTTCCAAAATTCCTTGCATATACTGCATCCCCCTCATTAAACAACAATTCCTCTCCCTGAGCCAACTGACTGGCCAAGCTAGTTACCGATTTCTCTTTATTGGGATCTGTCTTTACTGCTTCCATGTGCACTTTAAAGTGTCTATTAAACAGTAATTCAAAAGGAGACTTACCAGTAGTAGAATGAGCAGTTTTCCTTTGATTATATAAAAATCTATAAAGCCTTGTATTAATAGTACCTTCCGTAAACCGCTTTAACCCTTCTTTCAAGGATCTCACTGCTCTCTCTGCTAGACCATTTGAAGAAGGATTATAGGGGGCAGGTGTTACATGTTTAATACCATTTTTCCGAAAAAAAATCCTCCATTTCCACAGAAACAAAATAAGGAGCATTGTCTGAGACAATTATGTCTGGCAATCCAAAATTACAAAATTTTTTCCTTAGTAATTCACAAGTTACAGATGATGTGGTGGAATTACACACATGCACATCCAGAAATTTTGTGTATGAATCCACCACCACTAGGTAATATTTATAATCCATAGGTCCCGCATAATCTACATGAAGTCTAGACCAGGGTTTTCCAGTGCATGGCCAAAAAAGTACTGGGGCCTGGGGTTTCTGATAATTCTTAAAGCAAATATGACAATTTTTTGTTACCTCAGCAATATCCTGGTCTATTTTTGGCCACCAAACCCAACTTCTAGCTTCTGCTTTCATAGCATTTATGCCATTATAGCCTACATGCAGCTGTTCCAAAATCTTACATCTCAGTTCCCCAGGCACCACCACTCTATTCCTATACAAGAGTACATCCTGGTGAATACTAAGGTCAGCCTTCACTGCAGCATACTCTGACAATAACAAATTATCATTCCAATCATATTTGACATTTTTCAACAACAGACTTAATTTAGGATCTCTACCAGTTGCCTTCCTAATAGTCTGGAATGAAATATCCTCAAAAGACATAGATTTCACCAGGTTAACATACTCCACTGGAATACTGGAATTTAATTCTTCTGTCACAGGCAATCTACTTAATGCATCAGCTACTACATTATCCTTGCCTGGCTTAAACTCTAAATCATACTCAAACTGAGAGAGTAGTAATGCCCATCTTTAAATTCTAGCATTGGCATTAACTGGAATCTGCTTACCTACCTCTGCCAAACAATCCTAGCTGGGGTTTATGATCTGTTCTAGCAAGAAATTTCCTCCTCAGCAGAAAATACCTCATTTTTTTTTACAGCATATACCAAAGCTAAGGCTTCTTTATCTAACTGAGAATAATTCTGTTCCGCAGGAGATAATTTCTTGCTAGCAAAATATACTACTTTATCCTGACCATCTACTTCCTGTAATAATACACAACCCACTCCTACTGGGGAAGCATCTACCTCCAGTTTTAACGGGAGTCTACCTGTAAAATTAGTGAGCACTGGAGAATTGATCAATTCCTGCTTAATATTCCTGAATGCATTTTCCTCTCTTGCTGCCCACTTAAATCTAGCCCCTTTTTTCAACAACTCATACAAGGGTGCTAATTTTGTTGAAAAGTTCTTCACGAACTTACAAAAATATGTAACCATCCCAACAAAAGACTGTACTTCCCCAACTGATGTTGGGGCTGGGGCATCTATTATAGCAGCTACATTTTTGTGAGAAGGAGTAAAGCCCTTACCTGAAATATGGTACCCCAGATATTCAATGGCCTTGGTCTTCAACATTGTTTTTCCCTTATTAATCTTCACATTGTGCTTTTGCAAAAGATTCAAAACTTGTTCTAATCTAGCATCATGCACTTCCTCATTCTCTCCACATACAATAATGTCATCTAAAAAACTAGCCACACCTTCAATGGTAACTAACAACTGGGACATGAATCTCTGAAAAATTGCTGGAGACGAGGAGAGTCCAAAAGGAAGTCTTTTATACTTAAATAACCCCTTGTGGGTATTAATCACTAACAATTTCTGGCTCTCCTCTACAGGAATTTGCAAGTAAGCATCTTTCAGGTCAATCTTAGAAAAAATTGCTCCCTTGCAGACCACTGACAACAACTCATCTATCTTAGGCAAAGGGTACTTCTCACAGTGTATGCGGTTGTTCAGTTTTTTCGAAGTCTGCACAGATTCTCAAGGATTTCCGATCTGCCTTTTCAACACTGGTACAATTGGGGCTGCCCACTCACTATGTGTAATTGGCTCTAAGATGCCTTCTGCCACTTGCTTTTCCAGGGCTGATTCTACCAATTGCTTGTAATGAAACGGCACTGTTCTTGCCTTGAAAAATTTAGGTGAAGCCCCACTTTTCAGGTGAATTTTTGCCACCATGCTATTAATTGGCTTATCTGCCTCCACTGAATATTTGTCTAACATTTGTTCGTCACTTTTAATTGTTTTAACTATCGACCATTCATCTAGGCCTGCCAAGAAAATTCCCACTTTTTCCATGAGATCCTTACCACATAGGCTAGGATTATGTGAATCCACTACATAAAAATCCTGGACAATTTCTTTTCCATTATAACCTACTTTTGCCGACACCTTGCCATAGACCTTAATCGGTACATTATCATAAGCACTTAAAGATTTTTTACCTGGTTTTACATTCAATTGCAAGGTATCTGCCCAATCTCTAGACAATGTTGACACTGCAGCACCAGTGCCCAGTTCGTAGGGAACTAACTTCCCATTAATTACAAAATTCACCACTTGTAACTTCACTGAACATACCTTTTCTTTCACCGAATATAGTCGGTTTTCCTCACCTGCAGCTTCTTCAGACTGGTTACCTTCCTCTACTGCCTTGACCACAGTACCACTACCTCTTTTTCCTGCATTCCCTGGTCGTCTCCTCTCCCAGGCCTTGTTGTTCCTGTTCAGATATTCCCTACACACTCTCTGCAAGTGCCCCTCCTTGTTACAAAAGTTGCATATATATGCACGAAACTTGCACTTGCTACTTATGTGCTTGTATCCACAGTGTGTCCATCTGGTCTGGCTCTGTACGACCATAATTTCCTGAGTAGAAGTCTTACTTCCAAAAGCCCTTTCCAGGTTCAATATCTTCTCGAGCACTGCCCATGAAGTCATCGATTGTAGATCCAAATTTTCTGCCACCAGGTTAGGGAAATAATTCTCCTTTTCCACTGCCATGAACAACTGGTCCCTAACCCTGCCGTACAACTGTGCTGCAAAGTTGCAGTGGTTAGCCAAAACCCTCAATTCCGCAAATAAATCCCGTACGGATTCCTGCTGCTTTTTCGTCCTCTTCTGTAAATCCATCAAACTCCTGTGATATGATGGTTTCACCACATACTGACGTTTAAGCAAAGCAATCAAGTCTACATAGGTCTTCGTGTGCGGTAGCTCAGGTGCACACAAATTTCCGAGAACACTATATGCTTCAGAACCCAGTGAAACTAAGAGTACCGCTTTCTTGTTGGCGTCCTCCTTAATCTCCCGGTACTGAAAGTTTGCTTCCAGCAGGCTGAGCCACAGGTCCAACGAGATCTTGGTAGTGTTTAACGGCTTGATTGACATGGTAGCCCTGGCCACGGTGTAGCACACTCCACTGTTATATGCGAAGCGTCCACTCGTCCACACGACGTACCCTGCATTGTCTTGATCCTCACACCACGTCTCGTACCCAGGCTCTCTGCCAGCGATGTTTAATTCTCGTCGCCACTCTTATGGTTTTAGTCAGACAAACAATCTTCGTGCTCATGGTATAATTCTCCGCCAGTAACAACAACAAAACAATTATCAGGTACATGAAATATTATTAACAAGATCATAAACAAAAGAGCATCTGCTCCAAACATGCTACCTCCAACATCTGTAGTACTCAATCCCAACATAACCACTCTCTAGCAGCAAACAAAACATACGACAAGTTCTCATCCCAGAAGGTGTGGGAACTCTCGCACGATGTCTTCAACATCTGCTTCAGAGTTAGATGGAACCGTTCAATTACCCCCTGACTCTGTGGATGGTATGGGCTGGAAACCTTATGAGTTATTCCATGGTCCTTACAAAATTGTTTAAAAATGTCAGACTTAAAGTTAGTACCATAGTCGGTTTGCACGACCCGAGGCAGTCCAAAAGTGGAAAAAAATTGCAACATACGAGCAACAACAGTCTTTGCTCGGATGTTCCTTACAGCAAAAGCCTCTGGGTAACGGGTCGTGATACACATCATCGTGATTAGGTAAATATTACCAGACTTAGTTCTAGGGAATCGGTCGGCCGAGCGGACAGCACGCGGGACTTGTGATCCTGTGGTCTTGGGTTCGATCCCAGGCGCCGGTGAGAAACAATGGGCAGAGTTTCTTTCACCCTATGACCCTGTTACCTAGCAGTAAATTAGGTACCTGGGTGTTAGTCAGCTGTCACGGGCTGCTTCCTGGGGGTGGAGGCCTGGTCAAGGACTGGTCCGCAGGAATACTAAAAGCCCCGAAATCATCTCAAGATAACCTCAAGATAGGTAATGGGCCAACAAAGTCCATTACCACATGAGAAAATGGTTCCTCTGGCACGACAATAGGCCTTAGAGGAGCTTTAGGTGGAGTCTGGTTTAGTTCCCCAACAAGTTGACAAGGAATACATGTATTACAAAATTTTGCCACATCGCTTTTCAGCTTGGGCTAGAAAAAATACTTTAAGGTTTTGTGATAAGTAATATTAATACCTTGATGTCTCCCCCATAGGATCATCATGAGCAGCTGCCAAAACTCTTTCACTATAGCCGGTTGGCAACATTACCTGGTGGACTACCACCCACTCATTTGACAAGGGAGCACTCTGTGGTCTCCATTTTCTCAACAAAATCTGATCATTGTAGTAGTACCCAGTTGCTGCATCTACAATTTCCTCAGAGGTGGCTAACTCATGGCATTCTGTAAGACTGGGGTCAGCTTTCTGTAACTCACTCAAGGAGGCATCCAGGCCTTGGTCAGATGCCATTAGCTGAGGCTCAACAGCGTTCTCCTCCACCTCCTCACTACTCTCGGTAGGCGGCGGTGGCAAGCTCTCCACAATGTCCTCAGCCACGTCATCGAGTTGGGCCATGAATGTGTCCGCAAGGTCCACTTGGCTTTCACCACTCGGAAAGGTCCTCGTTTCCTCGGGATTTACCACCTTGGCAAGCACAGGGCTGCCCTTACATTTAAGTCCCATAGACCGGGTCACCGCGCATGCAGGGTACACAACATTATCCTCTGCGGCGGGTGGATCCAGGGAAACCTTAGTGGTAGGCAACATAATAGACAGTCTGGAGTCCCCTACCTTATCCCCTGCTAAATCATTACCCAATATTACATCAACATTAGGGAAAGGTAGGTACGAAGTGACTCTGACTGTACAAACACCCTTGTGTAAATCAGATTCCAGGGTAACCTTATGGAGGGGTACTGCTCGAGTATCACTAGTGACACCCTCGACCAGTACCACCTCTCCAGTGTCGAGTGTGTTGGCACCTTGCAACGCACTCTCTAAAATTAAAGTCTGGATGGCACCGGTGTCTCGGAAGATCACCACGTCCTTCCAGGAAGAACCCTCAGACAAAAGTAGTCTCCCTTTCGATAAGAATGGGGTAAGCAAGTCCAACCACTGCGGGTTGGAGGTCTTACTCCCTAACCCTTCCGAAGGCCTCAAGCCCTGTGTCACAACGAGAGCATTGGGTCTTTTATCCGGGTACAGTTGCCAACAACGGCTAGTAATGTGGTTTGGAAGTTTACAGTGACCACAGATATGTCGGGGAGATGAGACATTACTAACAGGATTACCCTTCGGTTCACCCTTAGGTGCCGTGGAGCTAAACACTTTAACAGGGTTAGTTATGTCTGAAACAGAAGGTGCATTAGTTAAAGGGTTAGAATGAGCTGGTCTAGACTGGCTGTGGGTATAAGTTTCGCTACTCTGTTGGGTATAATTATTTTTATTGGGCCTTTTGCCCGCCAACTGGTAGTTTTCTGCCATCTTGGCCAAATCCCCAGTTTTAGAATCTACCTCTACTATACCTCCAATGTAATATGCTACATTCTCTGGCATATTATCTATAAATTGTTCCATTAAGACTAAATTCTTCAGTGCCTCGTATGTTTCGGCTTTAGCCGAGCGAATCCATTTATTAAACACTCTAATTTGATCATTAGCAAATTCAGTGATCGGTTGGTTGTGAGTAGGCCTAAGGTTGCGATATGCTTGGCGGTGAGCTTCAGGAGTAATTTCATATGCCCTTAAAATACGCTCCCTGACTTTATCATATTCAAAACACTTGTCATCAGGCATGTTTATAAAAATATCTTGGGCCTTACCGCTAAGTCTTCCCTGTAGGATTTTCACCCACTCTTCCTTTGGCCAGTTCATGGACATGGCCAATCTCTGAAAATGGTTGAAAAACCTTTCAGGGTCCGACTCCGAATATTCAGGCAATTTATGCTTTTTCTCATAATGCCTGGGGTTTGAATCCCCGGCAGGTGGTGGTCCAGTGGTATTCGCTCTAATTTTAGCCTCCTCAGTTTTGAGTCTTTGCTCTTCTAGTCTTATTTTTGCTAACTCTAGAGCCATCTCTCTGTCCCTATGAGCTGCACTTTCCGCTTGGCTAGGTTGGCATAAAGGTGTATCATCTGGTAATAGTTCTTGATCCATACAACGTTGTAATATTTCAGTCACCAAAGTCCACTTTTTATCCGCGTCATTTAACTCTACCTTGAGGTGCTTCCGGGGCTTAGCGTCCCCGCGGCCCGATCGTCGACCAGGCCTCCTGGTTGCCGGAGTGATAACCAGGCTGTTGGACGCGGCTGCTCACAGCCTGGTTGATCAGGTATCCTTTGGAGGTGCTTATCCAGTTCTCTCATGAACACTGTGAGGGGTTGGCCAGTTATGCCCCTTATGTGTAGTGGAAGCATGTTGAACAGTCTCGGGCCTCTGATGTTGATAGAGTTCTCTCTCTCAGAGTACCTGTTGCACCTCTGCTTTTCAACTGGGGTATTCTGCACATCCTGCCATGTCTTCTGGTCTCATGTGATGTTATTTCTGTGTGCAGGTTTGGGACCAGCCCCTCTAATATTTTCCACGTGTATATTATTATGTACCTCTCCCGCCTGCGCTCAAGGGAGTACAGTTTTAGGCTCTTTAGTTGGTCCCAATAGTTTAGATGTTTTACTGAGTGGATTCTAGCAGTAAAGGATCTCTGCACGCTCTCCAAGTCAGCAATTTCTCCAGCTTTGAAAGGGGCTGTCATTGTACAGCAGTACTCCACTCTAGAGAGCACAAGCGTTTTGAAAAGTATCATCATCAGTATAGTATCTCTAGTGTGAAAAGTTCTTGTTATCAAACCTGTCATTTTTCTTGCAGTTGTGGCGGCTACTTTATTGTGTTCTTTAAAGGTAAGGTCTTCCGACATGAGTACACCCAGATCCTTTACATTGCCTTTTCGTTCTATGTTATGATTTGCCTGAGTTTTGTACGTGGTTTTCGTTTTTATATTTTCATTTTTTTCCATAGCGCATGAGCTGGAACTTATCTTCGTTAAACACCATATTATTTTCTGTAGCCCATAGAAAGACCTGATCTACATCTGACTGGAGGTTTGCCGTGTCCTCTATGTTGCCTACTCTCATGAAGATCCTAGTGTCATCTGCACAGGATGATACAGTGCTATAGGTTGTGTTCTTGTCTATGTCCGATATGAGGATGAGAAAAAGTACTGGAGCAAGCACAGTACCCTGGGGGACTGAGCTCTTCACAGTTGATGGGCTGGATTTTATTTTGTTGACTATTACACATTGGGTTCTGTTGGTCAGGAAATTGTAGATCCATCTGCCTATTTTTCCGGTAATTCCTTTTGAACGCATTTTATGTGCAATAACACCATGGTCACATTTATCAAAAGCTTTTGCGAAATCTGTGTAAATTACATCAGCGTTCTGTTTGTCTTCCATAGCATCTAATGCCATATCATAGTGGTCCAGCAACTGCGACAGGCAAGAGCGCCCTGTTCTGAAACCATGTTGTCCGGGGTTATGGAGATGCTGTGATTCCATGTATTTTGTGATCTTACTTCTTAGCACTCTCTCAAAATTTTTTATGATGTGCGATGTTAGTGCTATCGGTCTGTAATTTTTTGCCTCTGCCTTATTTCCTCCTTTATGAAGTGGTGCTACCTCTGCTGTTTTTAGTTTATCAGGAATAACGCCAGTATCTAGGCTTTGTCTTCACAGAATGTGGAGGGCCTGCGATAGTGTTTTTTTACAGTTCTTTATGAATATGGAGTTCCAAGAATCCGAGCCTGGTGCGAGTGCATAGGCATACTGTTTATGGCTTCTTCAAAATCCAGTGGGGATAGGGCGACGTCTGATATATGATTTGATGTTGGTATCATATCCATGAAATATTCATTTGGGTTATCAATCTTTAGTGTGTTTAATGGCTCGCTGAAAACAGAGTCGTACTGCTTCTTCAGTAGCTCGCTCATTTCTTTGTTGTCATCGGTGAAAGTTCCATCTCCCTTTCGCAGGGGCCCGATACTAGATGTGGTTTTTGGTCTTGATTTTGCATAGGAGAAAAAGTATTTCGGATTTCTCTCTATTTCACTGATGGCCTTTTGCTCTCTTTGCCTCTCCTGGGTTTTGTATGATTCTTGTAGCTTCCGTTCAATTGTTCTTATTTCTCTACCTAACCTTCTTCGCCGTTCTTGAGATAGGGTGTGACTCTCAAGTTCTTCCGTGATTCGTTTTCTTCGCCTATATAGGGAACGACGTTCCCGTTCCAATCTGCATCTCTTCCTCTTTTTTCTTAGGGGTATGCGGTTTGAACATATTTCTAGTGCTACTGAGCTTATTTTTTCCAGGCACTGGTTCAGGTTTGCATTTTCTAGCTGTTCTTTCCAGTTTATTTCTGTGAAGTCCTGGTTTATTTGCTCCCAGTTTATCTGTTTATTATTGAAGTTGAATTTGCTGAAATCTCCTCCACCGGGAATCTGGACTGGTTTTGAAGGTCTACTCCCCATGGTTGTCATAACTTCAATTAAGTTGTGATCTGAGTAACAGGTATTTGTAATCGTTATGTTCCTGATCAATTCATCATTATTAGTGAAAATGAGGTCCAGCGTGTTCTCCTTCCTAGTTGGTTCTACTATTTGCTGGTTTAAGGCAAACCTGTCACACATCCGTAGCAGGTCATTTGCATGTGCCTGTTCATTTAGGCTACTTCCTGGTGTTCCTTCTGATATCACTGTATTAGCCAGGTGCTTCCATTTCAGGTGCCGTAGGTTGAAGTCCCCAAGCAGGATGATGTTCGGAGCTGGATTTGTGAGGTTTTACAAGCAGTGTTCTATTTTCATTAGTTGGTCTTTAAACTGCTGAGGGTTTGCCTCCGGTGACTTATATACAAGGACAATAACTACATTTAGAATCTCTATTTTGATTATCAGCACTTCCACCATATCATTTGAAGTGTTTAGCAGCTCAGTACAGATGAGTGTGTCTTTGATGTAGAGGCTGACCCCACTTTGAAGCCGGTGTCTCCTATCACATCTGAAAAGATTGTACTCTGAGATCCATATTTCACCATCATGGTAGTCCTTTGTGTGGGTTTCTGTTAGGGCTGCAAACACTGCATTTGCCTCATGAAGGAGACCATCTATAAAGTGAACTTTGTTGGATTTGCGTGTTTTTATACCCTGGATGTTGGCAAATATAAATGATGTTATCGTGTTAGTGGTAGTGCTGGAAGCCTAACTTGGTGTTAATATCTGAGGCTCTGGTAAGGAGGCCACTGTGTTTGCGTCCAGGGTGTATTGTTTTGGAAGTGATTTGTCCAGTTTTGGTAGTAGGACGGGTGTTGTGTGGTGTAGTACCTGTGTGCTTGTTGATAATTTGTATTCCAGTCTTGTGGGTATCTCCCTTCCCCTCTGTAATCCTGTAGTGGTTCCATCTGACTGTTCCTCTCTCTTATATTTACCACTCTGTTTCTGCCTTCCTCTAAAAAATTTTCAGTAGTGTCATATTGATCTTCCCGTCTATAACGCTGTGTTCCTCTCACGTGGAATTCCGGACACTGAAGATTGTAGCATTTTTTGTCCCTAATTGAAAATTGACATAATTTAGGGTGGAAGTATCTACACCCTACATATATACCTCTAAAGGATACCTGATCAACCAGGCTGTGACTCGTACGTCAGGCTGCGAGCAGCCGCGTCCAACAGCCTGGTTGATCAGTCCGGCAACCAGGAGGCCTGGTCGACGACCGGGCCGCGGGGACTCTAAGCCCCGGAAGCACCTCAAGGTAACCTCAAGGTAACCCTGTTCCAAAACGGCATGTACCTCTCTCCAACATGTTCCTGCATTTTCGAGGATGCAGAAAATGGCATTTTGCTCCTAATTTTCCATATTTGCATATTCCTTTAGCGTAGAATTTGCAAATGTGTTCCGGTTTTGCGTTTTTCAAGGTATTTATATCTGTGACTGTCTTGTCTACCTCTTTATTGGAACCATCTCCGTTTTTCGTCCCAATTCCTTCATCTATGCACTCTGTCTCACTGTTGCTCTCATCGTTTATATTATCTGGCTCTGCAATATTGCTGATATTTTGTACCATAATACCCTCTTCCTCCACACTTCTGCTGCGGTTCTCTAAACTATCTGTTCCTGAGTTTTGGTCGTTATCCAATGTTGTCTTTTCCCAGTCCGCATATATCACTGGTAGCTTATCTGTGAATGATAATCTCTGTGACTCGGGAATGTTTTTCATCAGATTAGTCATGTTCTCTAACATTAATCTGTCATCTTTGCAAACCCAGTAAATTCCTTGCCTCTTTGTACATCCTAGAGCGAATTCTGTACAGCCCAGGTGAAATCTTATGTTACAGATGCAACACGTTACGCCTGCATTACGTTTTCCCAGTACTCCCGAACACTCGCCACACCTCTCCATTGTCTGATGTATTGTATTGTATTTGAGGTTCACTGTATGGATCACTTGTTGATGTCAGTCCTTTTAACTCTTTATAAAATTTTATGTATATATTTATATGTTTAATATTTATAATATTATATGTATACCGTATATTTGTAATTTTATGTATGTTATTTTGTTCAAACTTTAAGGCAGGTACTTAGCGTAGGGTAGCGAAGCTGGTCCCCCGGTCGGTACAGGTGACCTCTTGTTGTCCCAGGTTGATGTCACCAGTTTCCAGTTACTCGATTTATAACCACTGATGCCGACTCTTCCCACTATTCAATATTTCTAGTATTCTATATTTATAATATTCTATGCACGATTTTCCTTCACTTCCAACTTATATGTTGTTGTGATACCCGTTCCACATCACTGTTCCACAAATCACCGGTCAAATTCCTTGCCTAACAATACTAAATTAGATTTGGTAAGCTTCTTGAT
Source organism: Procambarus clarkii (assembly GCF_040958095.1). Classification (NCBI taxonomy): domain Eukaryota; kingdom Metazoa; phylum Arthropoda; class Malacostraca; order Decapoda; family Cambaridae; genus Procambarus; species Procambarus clarkii. The sequence continues at coordinate 39,075,739 of NC_091162.1, read as the reverse complement.
CTCTACCACTGAAGGATTCCCTGCCAGTTCCTGCATTTTAGCCTCCATCACTAATTAATTTAGCTCCTAGCCAAAGAAAAAATTAAAAAATAAAAATTGGAAAAAACAACAATTTGCACGGCCCCTAACACAAGGCCCACACTTACCTCAATCGTGGAGGGATCCAGCTGGGTGTCCAGTCCGTACAAACTATCCTTAATTAGATGAGCTGGACCCTAGGCTAACACACAACCGTTCTGCGGAAAACAAGAATTTTTAGTTTTGGCACTCAAAAATTTAATTTTTTACAATTTACTGTTCCTCCCGGTCAGGCCAACCACTTGTTATAAATATGAGTATGTTCTATGGGGGAATCTAGTATTAAATGGATGTAGGGGCAGTAGTTAGAATAAAGATGTATCTTTAGCAGTGGAGATCAGTAAGGCCCCGTCCCCCCAAAAAAATAACAACAGTGAATATTAATTGGCTACCAGATAATGTCAGTCTAGAGGTTGATCATAGATCTCCTACACAGGAAGAATGGATACTCCTTTAACTAACTTACTTATTTATTAACCCCTTAACAAACCCCCATATACATTCACACCAATAACAATAATAATAATTACTTTACCACACTATCATACGTTAAAAGCCTCGGTCCACATAAGCAGGGTACAAGGTTTACACGAGAACAAGCTAGGGTAAAGTACTACTAGTGAAGAACTTGAAGCTTGAGTCAGCTTAGGGTAGGGAGACCACGTGGTTCCACTGGGACCCCTTTAGAATAACTAGGCATATAAACACTAGGAACACCTAATTCATACAAAGTATAATACTTTACACATTAGAACAAGCCTATGCCAGATAATGTGGACACAATACAGTATACTTATCTTGGTAATTAGACACAGAAATAGAGAGACAAGAGGTAGAGGAGGAAGTTCTTTTCACCACAACGCCAGCCCAGAGAAGGCAGACCGTCTCCAGTCTCCTTCCTCAGCTGCCTCGCTGACGGCAGATTACCCAACTAATCATACAGCAGCCCGATATCCAAATTTACTCAGATCTACTTTAATACTTTCTAACCATATGTAAACATAGTTGATGCTTTTTTTTACTTAATAATCAACCCCAAGCTCAGTCTTCAAATGCTCTTTGAGAAACAAGAATCGTCTTACGTCTGGCAGGGAAGAAACAAACAAATACACCTCGCCATGCGTCCCACTACTATAAGGTAGTTTATTTAGCAGTCTCCGTGGTGTAGTGGTAAGACACTCGCCTGGCGTTCCGCGAGCGCTATGTCATGGGTTCGTATCCTGGCCGGGGAGGATTTACTGGGCGCAATTCCTTAACTGTAGCCTCTGTTTAACGCAACAGTAAAATGTGTACTTGGATGAAAAAACGATTCTTCGCGGCAGGGGATCGTATTCCAGGGACCATAGGATTAAGGACTTGCCCGAAACGCTACGCGTACTAGTGGCTGTACAAGAATGTAACAACTCTTGTATATATCTCAAAAAAAAAAAAAAAAAAAAAAAAAAAATTTAGCTCAATTTGACCTCTGGTTTCCAACTGAGGAACCCAGGGTCGTAACAAATAGCAATAGGGTGTTCAGGCTCGCAGAGGTCAATATTAAAGTCCCCTGTGATAATTAGATGGTTTTTGTTCAGTCTGTTATCTAGTATTAGATTTCTAAGGTTTGAGTTGAATTCGGACACATCAGTGTTAGGAATTCTATAAACTGCACCCACAGACAGGACAGACTCGGCACCTTTGACTTTGAAACTGGCGAAGATATACTCCCCACAGCAGTATAGTTCTAATTTCTTTTAAGCATGTTAGTTCTTGGTGGTAGTAAAGAGCAGTACCACCACCTCTCTGAATTTGACGACAGTTGTGAATTGCTGAGTAGTTAGGCATGTTAAAGAGTTGAGTAGTATCCTCTTTCAACCACGTTTCTGTAAGTATAATAAAAGAGAATTTGTTGTCAATAGTTTCAATCAAGGCACTAACATCATCGAAGTGTTTACCTAGAGATCTAACGTTCAAGTTGATTACAAAGATATTGTGATTATGTGTTAATACATTGTTTACATCATGTGCTGTAAAATATCTGCAATTTTGATCATTAAAGTGATGATTGTCATTGATAGTGGATAAGAGGTTTAGTTCTGGGTCTATACTTGTCTGTATAAAAAGGCTGGTTGTAGGAAAACAAGGCAAGAATGGCAATTACAAAATAAAATTTTGATATAAAAGGGGGAAAAAATACATAAACAAGACTATACAAAACAAAAACAAAATAAACAAAAAAAGAAAAATGAGGTAGATTGCTTACAAGTACTCTCAGGTACACTGTAAATAATAATTTGCATTTTGAGACACAGGCAAAGCCAGGGGTACAATGGAGTAAGGGAGTATGGCGAGGATAGGCAACCTAGGTAATGAATGAAATCAAAGAAAAATGTTGAATAATAAACATAGGCAAATTTAAGCTAATGATTATTATCTATAAATAGTTTAGTTATGATCGTATAATTAATTAGACCTAAAGAAATATTAATGCACTCAACTAATTAAGTCCAATAAATGACTAGTAAAGAGTAAATTAAAAATTAATTTAATAAGTGAAACAAAGAGACTTAGGATACCTAGCCCGCACTAGGTGACAATTAAGGGGGTTAATTATGTTGACTCATTGAGAGTGATAATAAGGTGAGACAAACCACACTGGGAGAGGAAAATGTTGAAGTTATGCCCAAAACGCTTTGCGTAATAGTGGCTTTAGGCATTGTATGTACTAGCTCTATCTATTAATCCAACAAACTTTGTAAAATCTCTTTATGTATGTACCTTACCTAAATAAACATTTATTTATTTATTTATTATTTATCCTCATTATATTAGCAATTGTAAACATTTTACCTCCTGAAGTCTTTCTCACTTTAATCAAGCCATCTCTAACGAAGCACTGATGAATCGCATCTGGGTTTTGATGACGGATTTGACGCAGGCGGGAGAGGAGTTGCTGTCTTTGTCTAGTCAAGCACTCGTTGATGAAGATTCCCTGTCGTTGGGATGCAGCTGTCCGGACAAGATGCAATTTCATGGACTGGGAAGCCAGCTTCAGGCGAATTTTCCGCTGGTTTTGTCCTGATGGATTCTTTTTGCCTACTCTGTAGGCAGCAATAATGTCGGTTTTGTTTAGAGTGACCTGCAATTCGTTTTTTATGAGAGCCTGAACTATTTCAATACACTTTTCACCTTCACTTTCCACAGGAATATCTTGGGACGACACAATAACAGAGTTAAGCAGCTTTTGCTGATCTTGTTTATCCTGGGAGACGGAACGTTGGGCGGATAATGTACTGATACATGCAATCATTTTGTTGAGAGCTTCCTCTTGTTTTTTTATGGCTTCATCAGTTTTCAGACGAATGTTTTCCTCATGGAGATCATTCAAGTCATGCTGGAGTTGCTATTGGCTAGCCTTAAAGTTTCTAATATCCTCGCGGAGGAGGGTTATTTTCTGATCAGGGGAAGGAAGACACCACAGTATGGGGGCATAATTTATTACGTAGAAGTACAGGATAAATAATTCTGCAGAAGTAAAACAGGCTTCTAAGTAAGTCTTAACAAATGTATAACATAGCCGTGGCTAACTCAAAGTACACGAAACAACTTAAATTGTACACCCGTAATAAAATAAAAGTAATCTTATAGCCTAGTAACAAACTTTGCAGAAACCTAATGGCCTATTGTCTAGAATTAGCAGTGAGGCAAATGTAACAAATCTAACTCTAAGTATAACAGTTAAGACACCATAAGTGAACAACATAACAATGGTAAACCCTAGCTGGAAAATGGAAAATAATCAGGCTGCAGAAAATTACATGGAGACTGGGAAAGCCTGATATGAATTTGGAGAAGAAAATAACCCCAGGCCAGAGGCCGTGCCGCCAAGGAATAAGGAGAAAGAATTTCCTGACTTAAGGTAGGGCTTACTAGTAGAATGGCTGTAAAGTCAAAGTAGTAGCTGCGGACAGCGGAACACTTGGGGACGGGCGCTGCACCCACACCCCGCAGGCCAGCAGGCCGGACCCCCCCCCCCCCCGAAGGGCGAGTGCCCGCTGGCCCCGAGGGAAAACCTCAGGGTGGCAGAGCAACTATGGCTACCGAATTGGGAAGGAAGGAGGACAGACTGGAGGAGCTCGCACGTCGCCTCGACGTATGCCCCCTGGCCCTGGCCCATGGGCGACGGTCGGTGAAGGGGGGCAGGGCGGCTGTGGCAGCCGAGGCAGGGTCGGCCTCGGTGGTCCCCATGCCCAGAAGGCTTGTGACATGAGAGGGCCCCCGAGCCTGCGCAATGAGCGCCTGCAGCGTCGTCCAATCGTCGGCCGAAAGGGGTGGAGGATGCGACGCTGTACCACCCGCCACTTTGCCGGCAGGGGGCCTCTGGGAAGTGTGGTCGCCGTCCGTTTCCGAGCCGCCCGAGGAGGCCCCCGAGGAGGGGGAGGCGAGACGGGTGGGTTTCGTCCTGGCCCAGGCCGGCTGCGTCCTCGCACCACTGCGCTGTTGTCCTCGCGTCGACGCCGCCCGAGCCCTCTTCCGTGTTGAAGTTGCTGCATGATCCGGCTTCTCGCCGCTGCAGAAAAATGAAACGTAAGCATCGGTAGGACTAACGGGAAAAAAGCAGGCAGGGAGACCCAGCTGCTGCACCAGCAACCGTCACATACATAAGTAGACAAAAGCAAAGGTAAAGTTAAGTGACCATAGTGAGTGAGAATACCGGACAGATAGCCAATGCTCGATAAAAGGGCTGGAGAGAAACTGATGAAGAAGGAGAGCAACAGCAGCAAGGAGCGCAGAGCCTAGGCGCATAGCGGAGTAAATACAAGACATAACTGAAGCTGATCACTTAAATTAATAGATTAGACAGTAGTAAAGATACTTGTCTGAACTAGTATATTTAAGTGTTCAGCTGATAAAGCTGAACACTTAAATAGATTAAGATAGGAATATTCATGGATAGATTAAACAGTATTATTCAAGGTATGGTTTGGATATATTAAGACCGTATTATTCATGGTATAGTTTGTTTATATTAAGACAGGATTATTCGTGGTATAGTTGGAAGAATTAAACAATAGTAATCTCAAAAGTGAAAAAAAAATTAGTTGAGTCTCCCACTAGAAATGTACACTGCTTTAACACTGCAACAGTATTATTAAGTAAATACCAGACATAACTGAAGCTGGACTATGTAACAATTTAATTTTAGAAAACTTAAATAAATAATATAAATAACATAGCGAGACCAAAAACAGCAAGAAAGACATGAGGCGCCAGCAATGCTAGAAAACAGAGAATAAATAGCAAAGTAAATACAAGACAAACTGAAGCTGAACAATTAAATAGATTAAGACCGTAATATAATATACTTGTAGTTAAGCTGAACAATTATAAAAGTAAACAGTGATAATCATGGATAGTTTGGGTAGATTAAAGCAGTATTATTCAAGGTATAGGATGGTTAGGTTAAAACAGTAATAATGCATGGTATAGTATGTATAGAGTAAACTGTAATGTTTATGGTATAGATTGGTTATAATAAACAGCACTATTCATGGAATAGTTTGGCTAGATTAAAACAATAATATTCTCAAAAGTGAAAACAAAATTATTTGAAAAAAATAATTATTATAAATTATTATTATCTTACCATTATTATTACTAAAAATTATTATTATCTTATCTTACTGACAGTATGTTTCTGTGAATAATACAATTTCTCCCACCCTACCCATCAACATTGGTGTTCCTCAGGGCAGCATACTTGGCCCTCTCCTCTTTCTCATCTACATTAATGACCTTCCAAATGCCTCCCAACACCTCAAACCAATTCTATTTGCTGACGACACAACCTTCATTTATGCCAGTCCTGACCCCCTTGCTCTAAATGCCACAGTAAATACTGAGCTAGAGAAAGTCCATCTTTGGCTAACCGCCAACAAACTCACCCTTAACATTGACAAAACGTTTTATATTCTGTTTGGCAATAAATCCTCTAATCAGATAAATCTCAAAATAAACAATACCCAAATTTGTAACAAATTAGATGGCAAATTCCTTGGCGTTCTCATCGACCACAAGCTGAATTTCCAGGGTCACATTCTAAATATATCAAAAAAAGTTTCAAAAACTGTTGGCATTCTTTCTAAGATCAGATATTATGTACCCCGCCCTGCCCTATACAAGTTCCTATACACTTTTTCCCACAACGCTTCCTATGATTTAGGAGTAATCCTAAACGAGATGAGAGATCGACAAGGGAGTGAAATAGATATATTAGCTAAGGATGGATTTAAATTTATGAAAGTTGATGTGAACAACTTAAGATTTTTGGATAGTTTAGCCCTTCTCAACGGCTCGCTAGGAAGAATAGCCAAGGATCACATCGATAGTGGGAAACCTACCACATTTACTTTGGCTATGTTAAAAGGGGTAAATAAAGCAGCCATCCCAAAACTGCTCACGGGTAAGCAATCATTCTGCTATGATTATTTATCCTCTATGAGTGTGTTGGATGAACCACACCTTCCTTCTCGCGATAAGTTTTACAATACACTAAAAGACGAAGAGTTGTCAGAAACAGATTATAAACAAGCCTCAGAAATTTTTGATTTGGCTAAATGTCGCAACATAGGGGAGTATCTGCTCCTTTACCTCAAAGTGGACACAGGATTGCTAGCCGATGTGTTCACAGTCTGGCGAGATACCATGCTTGCTCTCTACAAATTAGACATTTCACACTACATTTCTTTACCCTCATTTGCTTGGGATGCGTTCTTGCTTAAATCGAAAGTTCAACTTGATGTTGTGTCAGACCCATTGTTATATGATTTACTTCGTCGGAATCTCCGAGGTGGGTTCACCAGTGTGACGAGACAGTACACGAATGTGGAGAACCAGCACACAGGCTTAGATCTAGGGGAAGATAGTAGCTACATCATTTACTTAGATTTTAATAGTCTTTACGGGGCGTGTATGACTGAACTGCTCCCTCGTGGTGGGATTCGGAAACTGACACACGATGAGCGTGACGTACTGCTAGAGCATGGCTTGGAGAATATCCCATGTGATGGGTCCAAGGGATATTGGGTGTTGTGTGATACACTGCAGGTCCGACCGGAGGTAGCTAGGTATACAGATGAACTGCCCCTCGTTCTTTCCCATACTTGCATTACCGAGGAACACATTTCACTCTACAGTAAGAATATTCTTACAGAAGAAAGTCGTGGGCTGCCTAAAAACAACACTAAATTAATTGCTTCTCATCTTCCTCAGAAAGACTACCTGGTTAGTCTGGACTTGTTACAGTTGCTCATGCGCATTGGATTAGAAGTATCTAAAGTTCACGACATCTACGAATTCGAGCAGGAGAGTTACCTTAAAGACTTCATTGAAACCAATGTTCGTGAACGTGCTAGTACCAAATGCGCGATAAAAAAAAGGCTTTCAAACTCGTATCAAACTCTATATATGGAAAGAGTCTCACAGATGTATCTAAATATGGGAACAAACACTATTTGGTCACAGATCGTAGTCATTTCCTGAAACATGCTCGAAACCCGTTCTTCAAGCGGAGTCTTTTGTTAAGTAAGGATCGTGTGATATGTACTATCAAGCAGAAGTCTCTCCTAGTCAACACTCCTACGTATCTGGGCTATCATATACTTCAAATTGCTAAGAGGCGACTCTATGAGTTCTGGTATGATGTTGTCAAACCTGCGTATGGGGATAAAGCGAGTCTGTTATATACAGACACAGACTCTTTCATCATTAAACTGGACTGTCAGGATGTGTTTGAAGAGTTGAATAAGTCTCCTCTCTTCGACTGTATGGATTTTAGTAATTTTAATGACACACATCCATCCTACTCTAAAGCGCGAGAAGGTGAACTAGGATTGCTCAAGTCTGAAATAGGCTCTAAGATTATTAACCAGTTAATTGCTCTCAGACCTAAAACATATTCGTTCACCACACACGATGGGGAGCACACTTGTAAGTGTAAGGGCGTACCATATCATCTACAAGAGAAACTCTCACATGACTCATTTCAACACACTCTTGAAACAAACACTTCAATCAAGTGTGTGTCGAGATCTATACGCAACGTGCAAGGAAAGATTTGTACATGTCGCAGTACCTGCAGAGGATTGTCAGCATTTGACGATAAACGCTACATTTTAAGCCCCACACAGTCCCTAGCGTATGGACATCCTGATATTCCCAATAACAATGATGATGAGATGGATGTAGAAGTGAGAGAGGAGGAGGAGGAGATGGAAGAAGTGTTTATGGAGGAGGAAGAAGTAGAGCAAGCACAGAGACTCTACCCAATATTCCGTCCCTGGAGCAAACGCGATGCTACAGCTCAGAAACTATTCAACCCTCGCTAGATTTTATGTTGTACAATTGTTAGGTAGTATTAAGATGGGTGTCCCATATGTCTAGAACTTTGTATACTAAATGAATAGGATGTTTAATATCATTGTTTGTGAACTGTAAGAACTATGATTAGTTTTAAAATAGGATGTTTAATATCATTGTTTGTGAACTGTAAGAACTATGTTTAGTTTAAAAAAATGATGTTGCTGTACATAAAATATGTGAATAAACACCTGTAAATGACTATGTTTGTATAAATACCACCTCAGTTCCTCAGTTTTTAGCAGTCTTAACGAAGCATTAATCATGGACAGTTCCTATGATATAATCCATGCGGAACATCTAGATATTTTCAGAGAACCATCTCGTGTTATTATTGCTGGTTATTCAAACAGCGGAAAATCCTACTTGTGCAGTAAACTTGTAAGGAAGTATCAACACAAGTTCTCCTCAATAATCATATGCGGAGGAGGTTACTCTGAATTACGATCAGATCCACAAATTAAAGGGAAGCTGATCGAGCATTCAACCATTATTGATCCTGTGGAAGAGCGAGTAGATAATGACTTGCATATCTTAGTAATCTATGATGACCTTTTTACAGAGTCTGCGAATTCAAAAATCGTATCAGACATGTTTACTAGGGGCAGACATTTCACGGTTTCCGTCATATTGATTACTCAAAATATATTTTTTCCTGGTAAATATTCTAGGAATATTAGTTTAAATGCTTCTCATTTCATATTGGTTAAATCACGAGACCTGTCACAAATTGAAACACTCGGACGACAAATATTTGGGAAAGTGGATTCAAAGAAATTTGTAGAGTTATATAAGCAAGTTATTAGCCAGCCCTACGGCTATTTGCTAGTAGATCTGGGCTCGAACACTCCATCTACGATAACATTACGCGGTAATATTGTTCACGAACCGCCCTATGAGATAGTTTACCAATGGTGAGCAAGAAAGATGTACTGGAACGAGTATATAACGACCCCTCATCTAGCGGGGGGCTTGGAGGGGTACAGAGATTGTATAAGGCCGCCAAATTAATTAACTCTAGTATAACTCTAGCCGATGTAAAGGACTATCTGAAAAGCTCTGACTCCTATACGTTGCATTATTTACAACCACATAAATTCCCTCGGCGTCGGGTGTTAAGCCCTAAACCACGACTATTTCAAGCTATAGACTTGGCCGAGATGAGTTTATTGGACAAACATAATGATGGAGTGAAATATTTACTCGTATGTGTAGATATTTTCTCCAGGTACGCCCAAGTAGTACCCCTACGCGCCAAGGATGGGAAAAGCACCAGTAATGCTCTAGCTTTAATTCTAGATTCACCTCATTCTGAGGGAGTGCGCAAAATTAATTCTGATCGAGGTGGAGAATTTTATAACGCCACTATGAAAAAAATGCTGGCAGCAAGGAAAGTACAGTTATATAGTGTATTTTCTCAGGAGACTAAAGCTTCAATCGCTGAGCGGTTCATACGTACTTTAAAAGGTAAACTTTACAAGTTTATGACGGCGCACAACACTTTAAAATACACACAAGCTCTACCAGATATTGTGAAAACATATAATTTAACCCCACACAGAGGATTGAAGGGGAAGACACCTGCGGAGGTGCACGCTCTATCCTCGCCCAGCGAACACGCCAAACAATTTGATTTAATGTATAAAAGCCCGAGCAAAACAAAGAGAGCTGTCATTCCTCGATTGAGTGTTGGTGATACAGTACGCATCACTCTATCTGATCGCATTTCCAAGTTTAAGAAAGGGTTTAAGCAGCAGAACACCCGAGAGATCTTTACAGTTACACGTATTGATCGGAGACAACACATCCCTTTATACTTTCTAAAAGATCTGAATGGGGAAGAAATTGATGGTGGCTTCTATAAACAAGAATTAACACCAACACATTTGCCTCAAACCTTTAATATTGAGAAGGTATTGGGACAACGCAGAGTCTCTGGCAAACTTCAGTATAAAGTTAGGTACGCAGGTTATGATCGATCATTCGATCAATGGATTGATGCTGCTGAGATATTACATTTATAATGAAGAAGCCCTTAGTTTATAAATACAAGGAATTGATCCAACTATTATCAAAACTTCAGTATTCCTCGAGAAAGCAGTTGATTGAAAAATTGAAGAAACCACATATAAATTGTTTATCAGAAATTTTTAATAACTTTTAAAAAAAAAATTGCCCGTGCCTGACAAGGTCGTTAAAAAGTTGAAAAAATATAAATTGCTTATTCGGTCACTAGCCTGTAAGAAACCTTCTGTGACAACTAAGAAACGGATATTAACCAGCAAACGAGGAGGCAGTATTTTATCCATTATTTTACCAATTGCGGCTAGTTTAATTACACGGTTGTTCAGTAAGTAAAATGAAAGCCTTTTATCTCGTACCGCGTAAAATAGTGGACAGCCGGAAAGCTGCACACAGCCCTGCTTACCCCACTGTGAAAGCGGTTGCTCGTCATCTTACTGTCAAACCACCACCTCCTCCTCAGTTGCATACCAACCCTTCCATAAAACATTTAATAGATTTGAAGTTGAAAGTGAGAGATCATGAATATGCAAGATCCTTGCTAAACCATTATGATGCTACTGGTATCGTTCGTTGGGATCTGAATGGAAATGTATTGGCTCCAGTATCTGGCATACATATAATTAATGACATTGTACATAAAATGACTGTGCTTAAATCTGTTTTTTTACCGGATAAACTCCCCATTGCTCAACTGTTTTTCACACTAACATCTACATCACGAGATTTATTCCGTAATACTACGGCAAGCAGTCAAGTGTATGAACCTCCATCTGTTAAGAGAAAGGCAACTGTCAAGATTGATCCGTACAGTAAAAGGAATGCTTCCTGGATCGTATATTAACAGGTGAGTGTATATAAATGTGTGTGTAATGTGTAGATGGCTTTACTAGGCAAAAAGCAGTCTAAGGAGATAGAGCGATGGACACTCACGTGATATACGCCACCAGCGTATCAGATACGCATTCATTCCCCAATAACATCCCCGCATCTTTCCAAAATCGATTGTTTAACCAGCTAGAATTAGATCCCAGGAGGAGTTATGAAATGTGTCTACAAAAATTACTCCTCCCCACTTCACATTACGTTATTAAGCGTGATAATCCCGAGGCATATATACGTGTAGGCGTTACGTATGAGAAAGTGAGCGAGGGGAAATACATGCATTAAAAGCATTTATTATCATCTGATGTTTTAGCCGGAACTATAAAGAAATTAATACCACGATTAATACAGAAATAGAGGTCATATTTTCAAGTAATGCTAAACTGAGTTTTTTAGGAAAGTCATTAAAACAATTTTCAGCTAAATATGGAACGCATTTTATTAAATATGATTCTTCCTCCAATCGAAACAAGTTCACTACTGTGATTAGTGATGAGAATATTAGCTCTGCAACGGGGCATAAAAACATCAGTAGAGTTACATTATCATTTGGAACCGCTTTTGGGAAAGTGTTGGGCGTAGTTCCAGAAATAGAATATGACATATTCGCAAAACGGCAGTATGCCTCGAGTGTAGTTAACACATGTCTATTCCCGCCAATGCCTAGAGGCGGAGTTGATATTCTGTGTGTTTATTGTGATAGAATCTCTTCTACTAGATATGGAAACCAGTCTGTAAATATTTTGGATGTAATCTCCCTAAATGGAAGTGATAACAGCAACAATAAAAAACTATATGTGCGTCTTAACACTAACATGATAGACAGCGTCAGCATCACTATTAGGGATCAAGATGGTAACCCAATACATTTCGATAAACGTGGGTGCACCATAGCAGTCTTGCATGTACGCCCCGTTGCAGGAGGTATATAACACCAATGCTTTCCCGCCACTCCTCATTCGTCTCAAACAAGCGAAGAAATGCGTGTCCACTTTATTCCCCCCTCTGTTGAGGAATTATACATTCTGTTAACCCCTCCTAGAGGTGGTGGGACTGATGATATACGGATTTTCAACAGCAGTAGACGTTATACGCGAGGAGGAGGAATATTTTCCTTTTTAAGCGGGATAGCGCGTCGAGCAGCGCCCTTTATCATGAGGACTCTGGCCCCGGCTGCGCTTAGCTTGGGGCAGAACGTACTAGACGATATTAATAATGACAAACAAACTTTCAAACAATCTCTTAAGAAACGCGGAATTGAAACATTGAAAGGAGTGGGGAAGCAAATGATAGGCGGAAGAGTGCAGAAAAAGAATAAACAAACAAAAAAATTAGTAAACATCAAACGTTTTACTAAAGCGAAATATAATGATGTGTTGTCATAACTTCTTCTCACTCGGTTGGTGTTGTCTAAAGCGCGAACATGGCCGGATATAACGCTCTGGGCCTCCAGGTGCCATTAGAACATTATACAGCGGCTGTTAGTGAAGCCTTTCCTAAAGTATTTTCCCCTCGATTGGTAGAATCAACAATTGCCAGCAGACAAACGGTGGATGTATTACCTGTGAATTCTGGGGTCAATAATAAGTTTACAGACACCTATCTGGAATTCATCATCAAGGGAGTGAATGGTCAACTGGTGGATTTATCATCTATAGCTTTGGAGTTGTCTATTGATCTAACTGAAGAAGATGGAATAACGCCTTTAGGAGACGCTAAAAACGTTTCGTTGGTGAATGGATTATCGCAAACTCTGTTCAAATCCGCTATTGTGTATTTAAACGAAACAGTAGTTGAAACCAGCTCATTATTCTCATTCTGGTCATACGTAAAGTTATTATCTACGATTTCTGGGTGTAAGGCTAACCGCTATGATAAACTGTCACAGTTTTTTAACCGAGTCGATCCTGGTAAAATTGAAGCTGGTTATTTCACTAACGCCTCGGCTGGTGAGAATCAGCGGATGACTGATATGAAAAAAACGAGTGGCGTGAATACTTGTTTTAAACTAATGCTGGATGTCACATCCGTTAGTGAATACGTTTTGGATAATGTGGACATATCAGGGTGCGGCTCGAACTTCAACCTGATAAGTGGCTTATACTCAGCGATAATGAACACGCTAATTTTAAATACAATATCAAGTCTACACGTCTATGGGTGGATCGGGTATTGCCATACCCTGAAGGATTAGTAGCCGTTAATAAAGCCATGGTGCAGAACAACTCTCCTATTACGTATACTTTTAATAAAACTTTATACAAAACGTATATATTGGGCACAGGTCAACGCTCTATAACAATGGACCAGCCGTGGGGGACTGTTATACCAGAACATTTATATATGATCATCCTTGATATGGAGGCTGTGTCTGGTGCGTATAATCGCAACCCACTTTATTTGGAAAACTGCGAGCTTAGTAAAGTATTAATATTGCAGAATAGCACTAATATTGTCAATATTGGGTGCGACTTCCCTCATAAGTGCGCCAAGTTGTATTACACCGCATTACAAGCCTTAGGCTTCGATAAAGACAATATATTATCTTATGACACATATGTGAATGGTGGAACCATACTGGCCTTTAATTTACAACCTGAGGATATCGATGACACCATCCCGATTGAAAAAAGTGGTAATCTGAGGATCGCTTTGGAATTTAAACGCGGAGTGGCTAGAAATAAAGTCATTCTAGTTTACGGCTCTACAACAGGTGTGATCAGCATTAACGCGGATCGTCGCGTTATTTGCGATACGCGAGGATAAAATACTAATATGAATTGTTGGAAATAAATGAGGCTATCAGAAGTAATTTAGGTGATAGGGTAGACTATCTAGGATGTTTCCTAGCTGATGACGTACGGAAAATATGGATAAAAATACATAAAAAAAGACCTGTGGTGTTCATAATGAACACTCTGGAGTCTGGTTCTCGTAATAAAATGGGTCATTGGATAACATTCTATGTAAATAAGGATGAAGGTAGAAGCGAGATAGTTATACTAGACAGCTATGCCAATCCTGCAATAGGATCTTATTCAAGATATTTCGAAGAGTTTATGTCTTACTTCCAAGACTATACCCTATATATTATGAAGAAAAGGATTCAATCCTTGAATAGTTACTTCTGTGGGAATTACGCCGTTTATTTTGCATATCATTTTTGCAGACTAGGCTTAGAGGCCGCCCTGCTTCACTTTGATGAAGCATTTAAATATGGTCAATTTCGCAAGAATGATGAAAAAGTGTTGAAATTCAATTACGCTCAGATGAAAATGCCTGTGTGTAAGCAAACATTCTGCTTAAACGGTAGTGATGCTGAGTGTGAAACGCTGTGTGACGAAGTTGGCTAGGATGATAGTGCGGTGAGTAATACTTTATGTTAGGATTGAATGATGAACATAATAATGTCTGTATTTATGTTTACAACATTGACAACAACAAAACTTATAACCTTTTCCCCTTTCTACAGATTGTCTGATTGACTAGCGTGTCGCTAGTCAATCAGACAAGTGAAGTGAATCAGACAAGTCGCTAGTGAATCATTCATCCACTCCACTTCGTTGGAGTGGATGAATGACTCCCAATTGGTCTGACTACTACCTAAACCCGTTCTACAGATTGGCTGGTTGACTAGCGTGGTGGGAAGGTTCGATGGACTGAATGAAAGCCTTTCTCCATCTGTCTGCTAGCTAAACCACCAAGAAGAAGTCTTATTATTATTATTATTATTATTATTATTATTATTATCGTTGTAAATCGCTTAAGTGATTAATAAAAGAAATAAATTTATATATAATGTGTTTACTTTTCCCTCGTTTATTGCTCTCACCATGTTGATCACGTTACGATATAGCTTACACATACTAAAGGGTTTGCACAGAACAATGGTTGATGGTATGGGGGGGGGGGGGCTGAGGGTTGGGAGTGATTGATGGCTGACAGGTGTGGGTCTGTCTGTCGGCAGGAGTATGTACCTCGCTCCTCCTTAACGAATCCACAGTGTATGGGGAAGCGTGGTGGGACGAACATCTCCAAGTCTGGTCTTAAGACAACGAAATGCTTTTAAGGTAAATGGCTCACTTCCGCAGGAGGGAGCTCTCTCTCTCTCTCTCTCTCTCTCTTACCCGCCTCTCCCACTCACGACTTCCTGTAGGGGGAAGCTAATGGACGTCCAGGCTTTCCTCTCAGGTATGGGGGGTTCTCCTCTCCCTCCCCTCCACCTCTACGCAAAATGACCCAGAGCAGTCTCACGACGAGGGTGGCTTCCCTCTTTCATCACCCGAACACACACACAGCTCCCCAAAACCCCGAGGACTAGAACCGCGCGCGCTCCAATTACCTCCGACACGCGCCAAACTTCCGGGAAATTCCCCCCTTGAGGACTAGACACATGCGCGCCACCTGACAGGTGGCAATACTCTCCTACATCCCCAACAACAACAACAACATGGCTTCACTCTTTCAACACCCAAACACACACACACACACAGCTCCCCAAAACCACGAGGACTAGAACCGCGCGCTTCAATTACCTCCGACACGCGCCAAACTTCCGGGAAAATCCCCAAAAACCCTTGAGGACTACACCCCCGCGTGCCACCTGGCCAGGTGCCACTCACCTGAGTGCCACCTGGCAGGTGGCGCGTGCGGGTCTAGTCCTCATCTTCCCTACTTTGATATTCCTAGAGTACGACTTAATCAAACTAGAAATGCTCTACAAATCAAGGGACCCAGAATGTGGAATGACCTTCCCAACCATGTTAAAGACTGTACCTCTCTCAACCAGTTTAAGATAAAAACTAAACACTACCTAATAAATTCCCTTTAACCTACCTCACTCCTCTATTGTCAACCCATGTCTGTAATTTTTTTTTGTTTAATCAACACTGTTTGTCAACCTATTGTATTTGTGCTGCTTTTTCAGCCATGTTCCCCTTTTTTTTTATCTTTATTTGTATTTGTTCTCAACACTTTTTATTCTTTATGCTCAATTAGTATTAAGTTCTAGATATTAATGTTTTTCTTGCCCGAAACGCATTGCGTAATAGTGGCTTTAGGCATTGTATGTACTAGCTCTATCTATATATCAATCCATTAATGTAACATCACTTGTATGTATGTATGTACCTTACCTGAATAAACATATTTATTTATTTATATTTATTTATTTATTTGAGTATCCCACAGCAATGGATACTGCTTTAACACTGCAACAGGATTAGTAAGTAAATACAAGACATAACTGAAAGCTGAACAATGTAATAAATTAATTTAGATGTTTAGATGTTTATTCAGGTAAGGTATAAACATACAAGTGATGTTACATTAATGGATTGATATATAGATAGAGCTAGTACATACAATGCCTAAAGCCACTATTACGCAATGCGTTTCGGGCAAGAAAAACATTAATATCTAGAACTTAATACTAATTGAGCATAAAGAATAAAAAGTGTTGAGAACAAATACAAATAAAGATAAAAAAAAAGGGGGGAACATGACTGAAAAAGCAGCACAAATACAATAGGTTGACAAACAGTGTTGATTAAAAAAAAAGAAAATAACAGACATGGGTTGACAATAGAGGAGTGAGGTAGGTTACAGGGAATTTATTAGGTAGTGTTTAGTTTTTATCTTAAACTGGTTGAGAGAGGTACAGTCTTTAACATGGTTGGGAAGGTCATTCCACATTCTGGGCCCCTTGATTTGCAGAGCATTTCTAGTTTGATTAAGTCGTACTCTAGGAATATCAAAACTGTATTTATTTCTGGTGTGGTGCTCATGGGTTCTGTTACAACCTTCTATGAAGCTTTTGAGATCAGGATTGGCATTATAGTTTAGCGTTTTAGAGTTTAGAGTTTTAGAAAACTTAAGTAAATAATATATAACATAGCATAGCCCCCCCAAGCGGACAGACTGCTCTACGTCATGCGCCTACACTGGAGGAGTAGACAGAACAGGGAGAACGGGAGGGAACGTGACGTGCGGGAACAACAGGTGGCTGCACCGGACGGACTAAATGTCTGGGTACAAACAGATCGGGCTACGCCGGTCAGACTAAACGGCTGGGACGATCATAACGTGCGACACCGGCCAGCCCAAACGACTGGGTACGAACAAACCGGGTTACACCGGCCAGACTAAACGTTTGGGTACGAACAAGCCGGGTTCCACCGGTCAGACAAGACGTCTGTGACGAACAAACTGGGCTACACCAGCCAGACAAACGTCTGTGACGAACAAGCTGGGCTACACCAGTGTAGCGAGTAGATTATCCCAATAATATACTCGCTCCAAATATAGTGTTAATATTCCTGTCAACCTTTGGAGATGAATGAGGTGAGGCGTTGCCCGGGCAACACGGTGAGGTGTTGCCCGGGCAACACGGTGAGGTGTTGCCCAAGCAATATAAGCAGCGGTGTAGCGAACATTGGAGAGTCTACTTTCAAGTGTGGTCTAGAGCAGACACTTGCGAGATACTGTACCAACGCTCAGTGCGCTCAACTCACACCAACGTATCACCTGTGTACTTCTGTATATTCGACCAAATATATATATAGTATCTTAGTGTCTGTGTTTATTTGTCACCATACTTTACGTAACAACAGAACCGTTACATTGGTGACCCCGGAGAGTTTCGACGATACCCAGCCCAGCGACGATACCCACGATGGACTACAACATGGACTCTCACTGGACCTCCACTGCTGCTGCTTGCTGTGGACCGCAGCCACCTGTCGTGGCTGCGGTCCAAGGGTGTTGGCAACGTTCCACTGTCGTGGAACGTTGCCAACACCCTTGCCACAGCTATGATTTTCATCGCGATCATCTCTGCATTTTCATCTACTACGGCTTGCTGCTCCACGATCACTACTCACTCATCTGGCAGCTTCATCAGTAACTACATAATGTGGGATCTACAGCCTGCCCTGCCGACTCTCCGTCGCTGCCAGGGCACTGCTTGTTCTACAGGGGCGCCCACGAAAGCTGCTCTTTCGTCAGATTCATCTTCACGTTCACTGCATTCTGATACTCTGCCGACTCAAGCACTTTGCGCAGTACAGGACTTACAGCTTGCGTTTCCGACTCTTCGTCGCCTCCAGGACAATTCAGCTCTAGCAGTGATTCCCTCGTTGTCCTAACTACGTGCCTACATTACCTCCTAATGTCCTGGTGCCCGAGCCCATCCGCCCCGGATCTAAATGCTCCACCAGCGACCCAAGGACGCAACAATTATGCACATTCTTCTCTCCTGCTACACCGAGCTTGTCCACACACTGCCTACATCTTTTGGTACCAGACTACAATTTCCAGTCAACAATGTAGTACTCGGCGTGTACAGTCCTAATCAACCCAAGACGCTACAGCTTCGACACAGAGCAGACAGCAGACTACGACCGCATCGAGCCGCCACGCTCTCGCTCCCCGAGTTTAGACACTCACAATTCTCAATCGAGCCGCCACGCTCTCGCTCCCCGAGTTTAGACACTCACAAATCTCAATCGAGCCGCCACGCTCTCCCACATAGAGCTCCACGACTCCGGCCTCACTCAGCTCTCTGCTCTGCTCCAGGCTTCGTCTCAACGTCTGCGACACTGCTAAATCCAGAGACACATCCGCCGACTACGCAGTTCACTTTTCGACCCCAATTACCAGCCGCACCACAACCCTCCTACGACGACGGACGACCTCCCAGCACAGGATCCTCCTACGACCCCAGTTAGATGACATCAGCGAAGAGGAGGAAGTTAACTTTGATGGTTATGTAACGCGAGCAGGGCGAACAATTCACCGACCAGCTAAGTTCCTTGATCAATTATTTTTCCTTTCATCCCCTGGGAGGGGGAGTTCTGTAGCGAGTAGATTATCCCAATAATATACTCGCTCCAAATATAGTGTTAATATTCCTGTCAACCTTTGGAGATGAATGAGGTGAGGCGTTGCCCGGGCAACACGGTGAGGTGTTGCCCGGGCAACACGGTGAGGTGTTGCCCGGGCAACACGGTGAGGTGTTGCCCAAGCAATATAAGCAGCGGTGTAGCGAACATTGGAGAGTCTACTTTCAAGTGTGGTCTAGAGCAGACACTTGAAAGTAGACTCTCCAATGTTCGCTACACCGCTGCTTATATTGCTTGGGCAACACCTCACCGTGTTGCCCGGGCAACACCTCACCGTGTTGCCCGGGCAACGCCTCACCTCATTCATCTCCAAAGGTTGACAGGAATATTAACACTATATTTGGAGCGAGTATATTATTGGGATAATCTACTCGCTACACCAGCCAGACAAACGTCTGTGACGAACAAGCTGGGCTACACCAGCCAGACAAACGACTGGGACGAACAAGCTGGGCTACACCAGCCAGACAAACGTCTGGGACGAACAAGCTGGGCTACACCAGCCAGACAATTATCTGGGACAAACAAGCTGCGCTACACCAGCCAGACAAACGTCTGGGACAAACAAGCTGGGCTACACCAGCCAGACAAACGTCTGGGACAAACAAGCTGGGCTACACCAGCCAGACAAACGTCTGGGACAAACAAGCTGGGCTACACCAGCCAGACAAACGTCTGGGACAAACAAGCTGGGCTACACCAGCCAGACAAACGTCTGGGACAAACAAGCTGGGCTACACCAGCCAGACAAACGTCTGGGACGAACAAGCTGGGCTACACCAGCCAGACAAACGTCTGGGACGAACAAGCTGGGCTACACCAGCCAGACAAACGTCTGGGACGAACAAACCGGGCTACACAGGTCGGACAAACGTGTGTACGAACATGCCGGGCGACACCGGCTGACGCAAAGGCAGCCTTTAGCAAGAAAGCTTTGGGCCTACCCACCGGGGCACTGCCGCCACAAGGGCGTCTCCTGCAAGTGGGCGAGAGGGAGAGGGACAGGAAGGAAGCGGAACACAACCCACGGAAAGCGCCCCACGGAGCGCCATGTCACGTGGGTGATGCCGACCTTGGCATGGTCCCCTAGGGCCGGGCCCTAGGGCCGGGCCCTAGGGACAAAGACAACTAAACCCTGCCAGAAGGCGTCGCCACCAAGGGTGACACCAGGTCGCTCGCAGGGAGCCCGGCCGAGCACGCACGACCGAGCGCGTCACGAACCCTAGCTGGCCCCTAGGGACAAGCCTAGGGGACGCATCATACCGGGTTCCAGGAAAGACGCCTGGGAGGGGAGGAAGGAAGTGAAGGGCACACCTGGGTCGAGTGCTTCACCGAGCTCCAAGCCACGTGGGCGCCGTTTACCGGGCTTGGGCCCCTAGGGCCGGGCCCCAGGGCACAAAACCACTGAAACCAGCCATGTGGCGTCGCCGCAGAGGGCGACGCCAGTCCACAAGTAAGGAGCCTGGCCGCGACCGCACGACCAAGCGCGGCACGAAACATGGCCCCTAGGGGCAAGCCTAGAGGACATAGCATACCGGGCTCCAGGAAAGATGCCACTAGCTAAGGCGGCACGTACGGACCGCGGGGGACAGCGCTAACCACACGCCAGCACTGGGGACAGTCCTGACTAACTTGAACAGAAAACTCTCTTACCTTAAGTTTTTCTGAGTAGGGCAGGGGGCCCCTGCCGTACCAGCCTGAGATGTCGAAGGCCCCAAGGGTCAGGGAACGTCAGATCTGGGACCATAATAGCGGGCGGGGGGTCCATTGCTTGAAAAATCCCGTGTACACAGTAAAGCAGACTGGAGATGCAGTATAGAGTACTGGCCCATGTGTCGATGAGGCGCGGCGCTGTTCGTGGAGCTTCGTGAGTCGCGGACCGTGTCGGGAATGGAGTGAGGGCGAGACCTCACCTCCTGCGCTATTTATGCCACCCAGACTGGCCGCACCGCACCTTGCGGAACGCGGTGCGCAATTGTCTCTTCCTTCCCCATCAGAAACTCCACTGCCTTTCGTGCCTAAAGGCAGTGGCCATTTCTTGTTGTTGTTGATGGAGGTTCGCGTTGTTTGCTTGATTCTCAATTTGAAGACTCAGGATGATCGTATTTTGAGCCTCAAGGACTAGGCATAACGTTTTGAACCACTGATTCTTGGCACAGTTAGGGAAATTCGGTGAGGGACCAGAAGCACGCTTAAATTTCGTAAACTGGGATGTAAGCATGGTCCAGTTGGATGGGTATGGAGCAAGACTATAGTAACTGTGTGACTCATCATAGATGTAAAGTGCCTTGTATAGTGACTGTTGTAAGCCTCTTGTTGATCACTTGTGACACAAAGATTATTGATGTGTGTATTTGTGTGGGTGATTAAAAATGTATGTGTATGTATATATTTAAAAAAAAAAAAATTGCCCCGAGGGGCGAGTTTATTGGGCAGCACCACTCATCTTGTGAGTGGACATACCGCCATAGCAGCATGTACAACACTCCCCAATAGGAAGAAAACCCGCTGGGTTGTTCATCCTGTCACTTGTATCCAGACACAGCTGGGACTTGCTTAACTGTCTCAAGTGAACAGCTCCTCAAACAAGAAGATTAGCATCTATCAACCCTTAAAAGCTTACGTTATCTTGTGGGTGCAAAATGGGGAAATCTTTTAAGAACAGTATTAATATTTGACAAATAGTGTTTTCCTAACTCAAACAATGTGGGGTTTATTATTCTACACTTACTTCTGATGTCTCTCAGGTGTTCACATTCACGTAGATAGTGGTCAAGGCGGTGTCCATCACTCTCACCACAGATTCTGCAACTTCGCTGATCAACTGTTGTTTCCATTCCATATCTCCATGGATATTTGTATCCAAGACGGATTCTCGCTATTACTGACTCTCTCCCTCGTCCTCCTCCTCCTCGGCCATAATGATTGGGATTGCCAGCTGCACCCATGTTGTACCATCGTACAGATTCACTGGTTTGTGCTTCTATCCTCCTTTCCTCAGTTACCTTGTCACGGTGATGTTGCCTGACAATACCTTTAATTTGTAGTAGAGTCTTGGGTATGAAGTATTCAATATGGTCTCCTTCAGCAGCCAGCACATCTGCTCGTTCATTCCCACATATTCCAACATGGGAAGGGATCCACAGAAACTTGATGACTCTTCCCTGATTGGTAAGTGCTCTCACAGCTCTCTTAATTTCAGCGACTGTTGCAAGATTTTCTGCCCGATTTTTACTTAGGCTTTACAGTGCTGCTTTTAAATCGGTGCAAATCACTGCACCATTAGTGTTCCGTTCAAGAAACCTTAACGCCATAACAATGACAGTTAGTTCTGCTTGCGTTGAAGGGGCATTGTTCTCAATACGTGCTTTTTCTTCATTTCTGCGTTGGAAAGTATTATCCTTGATTACCGTGTATGCTGCACCAGCCCTTCCATTGACAGGATTAGATAAACCGACAGTGTAGATTTGATCTAGTTCATCTCTGGCTTCTTTATAAATTTCCTCGAGATACTTGTGCTTCATTTCTTGTGGTAACATGTTGGATTTTTTCATTGCCAATTCATTGATGATGATCTTGCATGAGTCATCCTCCCAGGGAGGTAACCTCTCTACAGGCAGGAGCTCACGGGCTTGCTCAAGCAGGTGAAGCTCTTCGAGGTAGCAGACTGATCTGTGATGCCATTTTTTGCTTCTCCTGTTTTCCCCTGAAAGTAGCACAGAGCTCAGTTTTTCTTAGCAATATCATTATAATAGGGATTGTTACGACCCTGGGTTCCTCAGTGGAAACCAGAGGTCAAAATTGAGCTAAATAAACTACCTTATAGTATTGGGAAGGCATGGCGAGCTGCATTTGTTTCAAATCTAATCAAGTTTGTAGCTTCCCTGCCAGACGTAAGACTATTCTTGTTTCTCAAAGAGCATGTAAAGACTGAGCTTGGGGTTGATTATTAAATAATAAAATAGGCACCAACTATGTTTACTAATACTTTCTAATCATTTGTAAAGTAAACCTGAGTAAACTTGGGATAGGAATGCTGTACGATTAGTTGAGTAGTCTGCTGGCAGCGAGTGAACTGAGGGAGGAGAGTGGAGACGATCTCTCTTCTCTGACTGGCGTTCGTGTGGATCAAGACTTTTCTGAGCTGCTCTGCACTCCTCCACCTTTCCTCTTACTTATTTCCCTTATCTTAAGTTCCTGTACCATTAAGTTGAGTCCTGTGTTTTTTTAAGTGTGCCTACTCTGGGTTTGTAAGAGTGGTGGAGACCTTAGGGTAGTATTTACCAGTGTTTTGGGTACCCATTAGTGTTGTGTTGTGTTAAGGTACCACGTGGGCTCACTACCCCCTAAGCTGCCCAAACTTCAAGTGCTTCACTAGTAGTACTTTACCCTTGCTTTTTCTCAGTGTAAACCTTGTATCCTGCTTATGTGGACCAAGGCTTTAACGTAAGATAGTGTGGTAAAGTAATTATTATTATTGTTATTGGTGTGAATGTATATGGGGGGTTGTTAAGGGGGTTAATAAATAAGTAAGTTAGTAAAGGAGTATCCATTCTTCCTGTGTAGAAGATCTTTGATCATTCTCTAGACTGACATTGTGTAGCC
Source organism: Procambarus clarkii (assembly GCF_040958095.1). NCBI lineage: Eukaryota > Metazoa > Arthropoda > Malacostraca > Decapoda > Cambaridae > Procambarus > Procambarus clarkii. The sequence goes on along the minus strand of NC_091162.1, from coordinate 39,051,851 downwards.
AATTAATATTCACTGTGGATATTTTACTTGGGGGCCGGGCCTTTTAGATCTCCCATATTTGATAACTCTTAATGCTAACTACTGCCCCTACATCCTTTTATAATAAATCCCCCCATAGTACAGACTCCCATTTTTAACAGGGATCTCTGGCTATCCTAATTGCAAGCTTAGCATTCAGCTCCTTAATTCTGCTTTTAACACTGGGAAGGGACAACTCCTCTCGTAGATTAGACGTTTTGGCAGTTCTTGGAACTCCAAGAATGATTGTCCTGGCTTCATTTTGAATGCTTTCAAGCCTTTTCATATCGCTTTGGGAGTAGGTGCATAGAACTGGTGCGGCATAGTCTATGACGGAGCACACATAGACTGTGTACATCATTTTAAGCACGGCAATAGAGGCTCCATGTCCATTCCAGGTCATAGCTTTCAGTGCCCTGAGTCGACTTTTGCATGTTCCTATGAGTTGATTGTGCTTTCTTCCCCTTGTTAGAGCCGACAGTGACGCCAAGATGCCGATAGTGGTCAACCCATTCAAGTGTTACACCATTAATTTGCAGTTCTTCATTTGCTCTCCGCTTGTGATGAGAGTATGCCTTCGTCTTGTTTGTGGAGAGAGTGAAACCGAGTTCAATACATTTCCTTCCAAGGAGTTCAATGGACTGTTCAATTTTTCCCAAGGTGGGAGCTTGTATTAGGACATCATCTGCATATCCCACTTGTTGTGTTCCTTCCGGAAAATCAATATTTGCAATGGCGTTCATAAATACATTGAATAGTGTAGGGCTTAAGACTCCGCCTTGGGGGGTCCCGAGTTCCATATTCATTGTTCTGGACACTGCTCCATTGAAGCAAACCTTGGCTTTCCTTCCTGTGAGGTAGTCTTCAACCCATTTCATGAGTCTCCCCTTGACACCCATGCATGCAAGCTCGTCCAGGATCGCAATCCCCTGTGCTTTGTCGAAGGCTCCTTTGATGTCAACAAATACAGAATACCTAGCCGTGTCATTAGCCAAGTAATTAACTATACAATTTGCTGTGCTCCGTCCTTTAACAAATCCATTGACCCCCTGCCCTAACCTGCCTATTTTGTGCAACAGTCGGCTTAGGATGATCCTTTCAAGCATCTTGTAAGTATATGACACGAGACTGATAGGTCTGTAATTACCAGGGTCATTGGGCTTAGGTATGGGAACAATTATTGCGTGTTTCCATTGTGTGGGCAGCACTCCACTTAGGAATGACTTGTTAAACAGGTGCCCGGAGTAGTGGATTCTCAGACACTTCACACACTGTATATATGTATACGTATATATATATATATATGTACATGTATGTATGTGTACATGTGTATATAACATTATTAATTTTGTAACTAGCGTCAAAATTTTTTATTGGCTTAGCTAAACGAACTAGAGGGTTCAGTTCCTGAACCGATTATGCACCTCTGTAATCCTTTACACCACCGCCCACGGGATGGGTATAGGGGGCATAATAAAGAAAGAAATTGAATTCCCCCCTTTTTTATTTTTATATTTTCTCAACACATTTTATACTTCAATCTCAATTAGTATTAAGTTTTAGTCTTTAGTGTTTTTCCTGGCCGAAACGCTTTGCGTAATAGCTAGTGTATTTTACGTGTAATACATTACGTGTAAATAGTGTAATAAGAAACTTAGGATTCGCCTAGTTTCAAAGGAAGTAGCTAAAAGGTACTCATCAATGCTTACCAGTATCATAAGAAAGGCAAAACTTGCATATCATGTGAATAGATTCAATGAAGCAAAAGGCAACATGAAAAGCACTTGGAAAACAATCTCTAGTATCCTAGGAACTAAACAACACTCACATAACCAAATAAAACTCTACAAGGATGGGGGATATACCGTCAACTGATTTAGAAATGGCAAATGAATTTAATAGTTTCTTTTCATCGGTTGGTGCTAATCTTGCCAGTAAAATCCCACAGACTCAGACACATATCTCTCAGGCAGCTATCCAAACTATCTTCTCCTTTCACCAATCAGCCCGGCAGATGTTGTGTCCATCATACACTCTCTAAAAACCAAGGCAGGGAACGCCAGTGAAATTCCGTCCATTATAATTGTATACAAGAGCGCCTCCCATGCCCTTGCCCCACCCATAGCCCTACTGTTCAACAAATCTATAGTGTCACACCTTCCCTGATATCCTCAAAAATGCAAGAGTAACGCCAGTCCATAAAGTAGGCAATCCGGTGGACATAAACAATTATAGACCAATATCAAATCTACCCATTCTATCAAAAATATTTGAAAAAAATATTTACAAACAGTTCTATTCCTACCACGTAAAATTCGACATACTTAGCCCCTGCCAGTTTGGCTTCCGGTCCCAAAAGAGCACCAACGATGCAATCATTAGTCTCCTTGACGTAATCTACTCAGCCCTTGACAAAAATGAGTTTCCGATTGGACTCTTCATTGACCTAAGAAAAGCCTTTGATACTGTTAATCACAACTACCTCTTACTTAAACTCCAGCATTATGGAATCCGAGGCCTTGCCCTTGACTATATCCGATCCTATCTTAGTGACAGACACCAATATGTAACCATCAATGATACAACTTCTTCCACTCTACCAATTACCGTTGGAGTGCCACAGGGCAGTATCTTAATTAGGACCTCTTCTATTTCTTATATATATAAACGATCTGCCTAATGTCTCTAATATTCTTAAACCTATATTGTTTGCTGACGATATTACCCTTATCTATTCAGACCTCAATTTAACCCACATACACTAAATAAAGTTGTGAATAATGAATTAAAAAAGTCCACTTATGGATGTCAACTAACAAACTAACATTAAACATAGAAAAGACTTACTATATCTTATTTGGAAGCAAATCATCAAATGCAATTCAGCTACAGATAGACAACATTAACATCAGTAATAAAAATGATGGCAAGTTTCTTGGCCTATTCCTAGACAAGAGACTCAACTTCAGCACCCACACTCAACACATAACTAAGAAAGTCTCAAAGACAGTTGGCATACTCTCTAAAATAAGATATTATGTTCCTAATTTTACTCTCCTCTCACTATATTATGCACTAATATAGTGAGAGGACTCTCACTATTATTCTCTCACTCACTTACTCTCCTCTACCCCTATCTTAATTATTTATTAATTATTATTATTATTATTAAAATATACAAGAGTTGTTACATTCTTGTACAGCCACTAGTACGCGTAGCGTTTCGGGCAAGTCCTTAATCCTATTGTCCCTGGAATACGATCCCCTGCCGCGAAGAATCGTTTTTTCATCCAAGTACACATTTTACTGTTGCGTTAAACAGAGGCTACAGTTAAGGAATTGCGCCCAGTAAATCCTCCCCGGCCAGGATACGAACCCATGACATAGCGCTCGCGGAACGCCAGGCGAGTGTCTTACCACTACACCACGGAGACTGCTAGTCATTATGGTATCTGTGCATGGGGGTCTACCACTGCAAACCACCTTAAGCCCATCATCATCCAGCAAAAATCTGCTATCAGAATAATAACTAACTCTGCTTTCAGACAACACTCAGCTCCATTGTTTAAATCCCTAAACTTGCTAAATATTAACTCCCTCCACACATTCTCTTGTGTCAACTACATTTACAAAACCCTGTTCTTAAATGCAAACCATGCTCTGAAACTCTCCCTGGACATGTAATAGGACCCATTATCACCACACCAGAAATAAATATTTCTTTGATATCCCCAGGGTCAAACTTAATCTGTGTAAACGCTCTATGCAAATTAAGGGACCTAGTCTATGGAACTCACTCCCTAGTGAATTGAAAAACTGTAAAACTTTTGCCTTATTTAAAAGCAAAACCAAAAAGTACCTAATTTCATCTTCTTAGTTTCCTACACTGAGCTTTAAATTTGCTCTGTACCTAGTGTTACCCAATCTCCTAATTTTTATGTATTTAACCCAAACAACCTTATCATTGTGTTCATTGCTGTCTTCTTTTATGTGCTAGCCATATGCTGTATTGTGCGTACCAATTTTTGTCATCTACCATTCAAGCTGTCATTGCAATCAATCTTAGCTACCTATGTGCTTTAATATACTGTACCTACAATTTTCTCTCGTCTTTTTTTTCTTGCCATGTAACTGTTATCACTTTTTTTATATAAATTTTGCAAGTATTTACCTACTTAAAATTTTCTTAGATTAAAGACCTGCCGGAAACGCTGCGCTTACTAGTGACTTTACAAGATTGTAATTACCATGCTATGTATCCTCCCAATGTACCTTCTTGTATATGCATAAATAAATAAATTAATAAATAAATAAATGTATTCAGACGAGAATAGCAGCGAACACAAACCAGCGCATATACGAACGAAAGGGTATGAATGTATAAAATTCTCAGTGAACGAAGTTGTTATCCGAAACTGCAGTCGACGTCTTGACCAGTCCCCGTCCCGGATCTCCCTCACTCCCTCTCCATGAGGAATGCCACGGATCATCAAGCATTTGCTTCACAGCGTGTATCTTCTGCAAGGTACATAAGTCTTCCACTGATAGGCAACAAATAAATGCTTGGCTTGCCGTTTCCCTGTAAATGGAACGCCAGGACAATTCCTGCGTAAGTGCCATAAGTGCCAGTTGTCCATAAATCATCATCAAGCACATAGGACAATATTACTTAATTAATTATCCTAGCCAGTGGCAGCGTTGTGTCTCCAAGAGAATCCCTAAGGCAGAAGATAACTCTAGCAGTTATCTGAAGATAACCTTCGCACCTGTGTAGCAGTGGGGGTCCTATGGCACAGTTTGGTTTCAGCCAGATCAGTAGTTAGCCTAAGGGGGGGGGGGGGGGGTGGAGGGCCTCGATGAATGCCTAATAAGCTTTGTGTAGGGGGTTCAGTTCCTGAATCGATTAAGTTCCTCAGTAACCCTTTACACCACCGCTCACGTGATGGATGGAATATCTGACTAGGGGTATTGGGGGCATAATAAAGAAAGAAATTGGACTGAATTGTCCTAGACTATGAAAAGCCATATGTGAACCATAAGACCACTTTAGCTTAATTATCCAACTACCTCCAAGAGACATTATATCAAGACATATCCAAAATCATTAGTAGAGAACCTTAACGCAAACATTACAAATTAAGATGACGAACCCTCATGGTTGTCCCGAGTGTGGGAAAAGATTCAGCTGTCTTGGAGATATTAAAGAACACATGATTGTGCATACAGGGTATAAACCTCATGAGTGTGCAGAGTGTGGGAAAAGATTCAATCAACTTGGACATGTACAGCAGCACATGCTTATGCATACAGGAGATAAACCTCACGAGTGTCCAGAGTGTGGGAAAAGATTCAGTCTTTTTGGAAATATGAAGTCCCATATGGTTGTGCATACAGGCCAGAAACCTTATGAATGTGCCGAGTGTGGGAAAACATTCAGTCGCCTTGGAGGTATGAAGGAGCATATGGTTGTGCATAATGGGAATAAACCTCACAAGTGTCCAGAGTGTGGGAAAAGATTTGGACATCTTAAAAGTATGAGTACACACATGAAGCTTCATACAGGCCAGAAACCATTCGAATGTGCCGAGTGTGGGAAAAGATTCAGCCGTCTTGGAGATATGAAGAAGCACATTGTTGTGCATACAGGGGATAAACCTCATGTGTGTCCTGAGTGTGGAAAGCGGTTCACTCAACTTGGAAGCATGAAGAGTCACAAGCTGGTGCATACAGGTCAGAAACCTTTTGAATGTGCTGAGTGTGGGAAAAGATTCAGAGAACGCAGCAGTATAATTACGCACATGGTAGTGCATACTGGTGATAAACCTCACGAGTGTCCGGAGTGTGGAAAAAAATTTGGCCACCGTCGTAGTATGAGAAGTCATGTAATATCATTGCATCCAGCTTATAAACCTGACATGCCTTAGTGTCCTCTCATGTGGGGAAAAAAAAAGTGTCTTGTAAGCAAATTTATTTTTAATTCCACAAGATGTTGTGTATGTTGGATAAATCATGTTAGTAGTAGTCTCAGGGGATGATGGAGTTACGCTCTGGTTATCGGTCTGGAGGGGTCCGTCTAATTACCACAAGCTACACAAGCTTCACAAAGCTTCAGAAAGCTTCCTGGCAATACGTTAGTAATGAATAAATATGATAGGTTAGGCTGACCTAACCTAACCTAAACTAACCTAACCTAACCTAACCTAACCTAACTTAACCAAACCAAACCTAACCTAACCAAACCTAACCAAACCTAACCAAACCTAACCGACGCTTGGATCGTCGACTTTATTTGGTGTCACCAGCTCTTTATTTTTGTCTAATTTCTTAATAAAAATATACTTTTTCAGATTAAAATTATGTTTTCTCGTGTTGTACATTCAGCACCAACATTATAATGAGTAAATATATCATATTTATTCATTACTAACATGTTGCCAGGAAGCTTTGTGAAGCTTGTGTAGCTTGTGGTAATTAGACGGACCGGTCTGGAGTGGCCTCTCTAGGGCGCTAAGCCAGGGTAAGTTGACACGGAGGAAAAGCTATTACCCAAGCAGCAGGTCCCCCCTCTCCATGGTGCTGAAAGTCTCCATTGGAAAGGCAAACGCCAATACAATTGGTTACAGCGCCATCACAGGAACTGTGAGCTCTGGAGTTGACCATGAAGTTGATGAAAGAAGGCACAGGGACTCCAAACCCGGAGACCGCCATGGTCCAGGCCGGAGGAGAACCACCCAATCAAGGGCAAGAACGACCCCAGCCTCCAGAAGCAGAACTTGGGCTGTACGAGCCCTGGGAGGTGGAAGTCCCAGTCCCGCACCTACGGGTTCCAGACAGAGATCGTCACAGCCCTCTTTCGCCCGAGGCCAGCTTCCTTCAAGACCAAGCAGAAGGAAGAGTGATAATTATTAAATACAACAATTATTATTATAGTAATATAATTATTATATTATTATTATAACACAAACAAACATCTTGTTGCTTTTAAAATAAAATTTGCTACAAAGACACTTTTCATGTTAATGCCATTAATTTAAGGGTTCAGTGTTATCGCAGATACATATGAAGACATTAACTTTTTGGGCAGAACACACATGGCTGAGCATGTTTCGTTTCACCCAATGCCACTATTCACTAGCTGTTAATAGGTACCAGGGACTTAGGCAAATGTTGTAGGATTGCATCCTGGGAAAGGTCAGTAATATGACCTAAGGGGGAACCTCAATACAAGCTTAATGTATGTATTGCATATATACACTAGCTTCCTGTCCCCAACAGTGAGAATTAAACATTTGGGCAGGTCATGGAAAACTATTTTGAGACATACCCAATATGAGTCATTTTTTATTTTGGTTAACCATTTTCATCCAGAAATTAGAAACTATTTTTTTTTTTTTTACAATTAAAAATTTTTCATACTTAGTTTTATTGAATATATTTTTTTTTACATTAAATTTTTGTTACCATTCAAATGAAGAACAGTACTTATAACTTTTTATCTCTTCACTGCTGACTAATTAAATGACCTCAGAATGTTTATTAGTCTGATTACTATTTACTTTGTTTACATTTTGACATATAATACACCTATTTGCCTGGCTCGGATATTTGTGCTAACTTCATCAGTTATATTTAACTGCAGAAGTTTCCTGTCACATTTTCTATTACCTAATGCACCTGTCCACCTAGCAGTAAATAGGTACCCAGAAGTTAGTCAGTTTGTTGAGGGATTACATCATGGTGAGGGTCAGTTAATTAATAAGACTCTTGGGGGGTGGTGGGGGAGGGGACCTCGATATAAGCCCATCATGTACTGTATGTATAAACTGGCTGCATTGTACCCCATCACAATGAATTATAAAATAATAATTATATTACCCTTGGTGGCAGTTTTATTATTCAGAATAAAAACTTGACAAAATCCCAGTCCCAGACAGCACTTTGCTCCCTTACTGAAATCTTTGAACTCAATTCTCTGCACACACTCAAGTGTTTTCTATATCTATAAAACTCTGCATTGCAATACCAATCATGACCTTAAGTACTTCCTAGAATGCTGTAATAGGACTCAGGGTCACTACACAAGAAACAAATATCTCTGTTAAATATAACTGATGAAGTTGGCATGATACATGTATAAATATCTGAGCCAGGCAAATAGGCATACAGTATTGATATTCCTAAAGTAAGACACTACCAAAGAAAAAATGCTATGTAAATCAAAAGTCCCAAATTGTGAAAACACTTCCCAAATGTCATTAACTCATTTAAATAATTATTTAATAAGAATAATGTACTTTCTACATTTAATGTCATCTAATTTCTTGCATTTCTTTGATAAAGTGTTCATTCATGTACTTTGTTCCTTGTTTAATTTTAGTGTTGGCCCCATTAAACTTAAATTATACTTATTACTCATGTTATATGTTACAAATGAATGTAATGAGAAAAAGTATACCAGTACTTGCTTTTTTACTTTACATTTTAGTATTTCCATTGATTTTTAATGCAATTGAACTCTACTCTTGCTAGAACTACTGACTATTATGTAATAGTCTATGCCTGTCATTTTTAATTACTGTATCTCCTTTTTTTGTATTCATCTGTTATTTTCCTTGAACGTTCTCATTTTGTTAGCTTAGTTCTCTTTTAGAATTAAGTGTTTTACCCCTCACACCCTTAAATTCTTTTTTTCCAATTTTTTTTGTAGTTTTGCATGAAATGCTTTGTGTAATAGTGGCTTCTTTAGTACTGTATGTGTAACTCCTGTTCCTACAATTGTACATTACTCCTATGTTCTTTATACACACATTCTTTTCAATAATGTCTGTTTTTATTATTATGGTTATTATTATTATTATTCATATCCATTATGATCATTGTTTATTCTTAAATGTTGGCCCCAATAATCTTAACTTTTTCTATATTACTCTATGTTTTGTTATGTTCCAAGAAAATGTTACGAGATAGTCCAGCTGCTTTTCTAAATTACACCATTCTGTTATTAATGTAATTAACTACTGTACTGTTGCTAGTACTACTAACTCCATAATGTAACAGTCAATGTCTGTCAATCTTAAGTATCACATTTTATTTTTTTGTATATGGTATTTTCTTTATACGTTCTCATTTTGTTAGCTTAATTCTCTTATAGTATTAAGTGTTTTACCCCCTCACACCTTAAGGTAATTTTTTTCTATACTGTATTACAGTATTTTGTTTTTTCCAAAAGGCTTTGCATAATAGTGGCTTTATTAGTATGTGTAACTCCTGTCCCTACAATTGTACATTATGCTTATGTTCTTTGTACTGCATTCTTTTGAATAAAAATAATTATTATTACAGTATTTAATTATTATATTAATTTTAATATAATTATATTATTTGTATTATATTATCTGTTATTATATAATTTTTTTTTATTTTTAAATTATTAATAATATATTATATTAAACTTCCAAAAGATTAAACTTCCCCTGGTTCACAAGTGACTTACTTAAAGCAATTCACAAGAAACACGCATATGAAAAAAACTTAGGATTGGCCTAGTTACAAAAGTAGTAGTTAAGGGTCCTCTGTTAGGTTAGGAGGGCCGGAAATTTTCATAAAATTTCAAAACGTCATGAAAAACTTTAATTGAAAGTTTCCTCTTATAACCTTTCCGAGTAAGCTGGAGGACTCAAACAGAAAATGGGACAGTACATCACTTTCGTGAGCCGATTTAATTTCAAATTACGTACGTTTTTGGCAATAGCGTGTATACGAGGAAAAAGCGACGTTATTTTTAAGAGGACGGGTTGGCAACAGACTTGGATATTGCAACTGAATTCAATAGCTATATTTCATCAGTTGGTGCTAACCTTGCCGGAAAAATCCCAGAGACCCAAACACATGTTACTACATATCTCACTGGCAGCTATCCTAGCTCTCACTCCTACTCTACTCGTTACAGTCAGTACAACAGACATTATATCCATAATTCAATCACTTAAAACCAAAACTGGGAACATTAATGAAATACCATCTATGATATATATAAGAGTGCTGCCCCTGCTCTTGCACTACCCATAGCTCTGCTATTCAACAAATCTCTAAATATTCTTAAAAAAGCAAGAGTAACACCAGTTCATAAACGAGGCAAGACAGCTGACATAAACAAATCCAGACCAATATCAAATCTACCTATACTTAAAAAAATATTTGAAAAAATTATTTACATATAGCTCTATTCCTACTTTGTAAAACTCGGCATATTAATTCCCTGCCAGTTTGGATTCCATTCCCAAAAGAATACCAATGATGCCATTATTAGTCTGCTGAATATTTATTTATATATATACAAGAAGGTACATTGGGTTTATGAGAATACATTGGATAGTACAGTATTTACATTCTTGTAAAGCCACTAGTACGCGCAGCGTTTCGGGCAGGTCCTTAATCTAGCAGATAATTTTAAGTAGGTAATTTCTATCAGAATTGATAAATGATAAAGATACATTGCAAGAGAAAAATGAGATGAGAGAGCTTAGTAAGTACAGTATATTAAAGCACATTGTTATATTAAAGCTCTGATAACGTTGACAGCTTGATTAGTAATTTAAACAAGATTAATAGACACCATACAGCAGATTGACAGCACATATAAGACAGCAATGATCACAATGGTAAAGATGTTCAGATTGGGTACATAAAGATTGGGAGACTGGGTAGCAAAAGATACAGATAAACAAGATTTATAAACACCATACAGCAGATTGGCAGCACATATAAGAAGACAGCAATGATCACAATGGTAAAGATGTTCAAATTAATATAAATTACTTATAAATTACTACTAATATAAATTAATAATATTTAATTAATATTAAATTACTAAATATATTCATAAATTGATGAATATAAATTACACAGCCCTTGACAAAAATGAGTTCCCAATTACCCCTCTTCATTGATCTGAGAAAGGCCTTTGATACTGTAAACCATAACTACCTCTTACTATAAACTTCACCACTGTGGTATCTAAGGCCTTGCTTTTCTTTCACCTAATGTAATGACTGGATTATATTTGTTAATATCTCGGTGATGGACACTGATATGTAACCATTAATAGGATAACCTCCCCCACTCTACCATTGACAGTAGGGGTACCACAGGGCAGTATCTTGGGACCTCTCCTATTTCTTATATATACGTCCGTGATTTGCCAAATGTTTCTAACATTCCTAAACCTATACTATTTGCTGACCATACGACCTTCATCTATTCTGAACCCCCCCCTCCCCACACTAAATAATATTGTCAACAATGAATTAAAAAAGTCCACACATGAATGTAAACAAACAAACTCACACTAAACAGAAAAAACCACTACATATTATTTGATAGTCAATCATCAAATCAGATGCAACTTCAGGTAGACAATGTTAACATTAGCAATAAAGATGTGGGGGAAGTTCCTTGGCCAATACATAGACATGAGACTGAACTTCTGCAACCACATACAACATATTGGCCATAATCTCAAAAATGGTCGGTATACTGAATAAAATGAGATATTATGTTCCCCACTCTGCTCTCCTCTCATTGTACTATGCACTAACCTATCCCTATCTTTCATGTGGTATCTATACATGTGGTTCAACCACTGCAAATTACCTCAAGCCCAAAATCAATTGGTAAAAATCTGCTATCAGAACTATAACAAATTCAAGTAGATAAATTACAGTAAATGTGACAAAAAATTTTTACAGGTACACTAAGAAATTTTGACACAAAAAAAAAGATTCGAGTAATACACAATAATACACAATTACAATACACTATAATGAACAAGGATTACTAGGTACATTAGGATAACATTTCAGGGTTATATTTTGGTTCACTGAGGCACAATTTGAGGATCATTTTAATGAATAATGCAGTAGAATATGCATTCAATATAACAACCATGATATCAGATGATATCTAAGATTACAATGGGAAAGTAATATGGCTTGGGTACAAATATTGGGGGATGGGGTAGCACTGGATACAATGCGAGTTAAAGCACTAGGTAGGAAACTATGAAGATAAAATTATGTACTTTTTGGTTTTATTTTTGAATAAGGCAAAAGTTGGACAGCTTTCCAAATCATTATGGAATGAGTTCCATAGACTAGGTCCCTTATTTGCATAGTGTGTTTACACAGATTGTTTTACTCTGGGGATATCAAAGAGAGATTTATGTCTGGTGTGGTTTTTATGTGTTCTATTACATCTGTCCAGGAAGAGTTTCAGAACAAGGTTTGCACTTAAGAAAAGGGTTTTATAAATGTAATTGACACAAAAGAATGTATGGAGTGAATTTATGTTTAGGGATTTATACAGGGAAGCTGTGTGTTGTCTGAAAGCAGAGTTTGTTTTTGTCCTGATAGCAGATTTTTTGCTGGGTGCTGATGGGCTTGAGGTAGTTTGCAGAGGTTGAACCTCATGCACAGATGCCATTAGAAAGATATGGATATATAAGTGCATAATAGAGTGAGAGGAGAGCAGAGAATTATACATAATATCTGATCTTAAAGAGTACACCAACTGTTTTAGAAACTTTTTAGTTAGGTGTCGCATGTGGGTGCTGAAGTTGAGTCTCTTGTCTAAGTATAGGCCAAGGAACTTTCCATCATTTTTTTTGCTAATGTTAACATTACCCTGGAAACACAAACCGTAACTGTCTATTTTCCGCTTGTTACAACTTGTAATAAAGTTGTTACATCTTGGCTTAACCCTTAAACTGCGCAACGCACCAGCAGGCTCGCGTCTGGTTTGTGCAACGCGCCTGCAGGCTCGCGTCTGGTTTGTGCAACGCGCCTCCGGGTATTTTGATTTTTCACGTTCCATTCAAAACTGGCGCGCGGTGACGCGGGTATGGTATGGGTGGGAGGGGGCCCCAGTCATCGTCCGCCATCATAAAAAAAAATCCCAGCATGCCCTGCGGCCGTGGGGAGCCTCAGTTTCACAGCAGCAACCATGTCTGACGCATCCTCTACGAGCTCCCGCTCCACGGTGACCCGCGGTCATGGAAAACGACTCTCTGAGGAGGAAATACGCGATATTTTGTATGATGACGGTGCTCTGGATGATGACCTGAACTATGATCCAGAGACCTTACTCAGAGATCTGATACGAGTGAGGAAGAGACGGAATTGGAAGATGTGGCGAGTGTGTGTGGTACACGTGCCTCGCCGCCCTGGGTCAACACCGTTATCATCACCACCATCATGTATGTCCCCAGACGCTAGTAGTTTATTCAGTGATAGTACATGTGACGAATCTTTCTCGTGCTTCAGTGACATTGGCTCCGATACGAGTAGTGTGGACGACCCGAGTACGAGCAGTGGTGGTGTTACCAAGCGGGGTTTTGCTGCCTCAGCAACACGCCGCGGCAGGCGGCAGCGTGCCTCACAGCATGTGGACAACGACAGTGGCCCCTTAACATCATTTATTCGTGGTAGGCCTACAGTACGTAAATCTGCCTCTGCGCCTAGCATACCCTCACGAACTCTGTAATTACTATATGAGTACTGGAACACTTGATGATATATTGGACTTGTATCCAAGATTGACCATGTAATATATCACTTATTCAATGTTATATTCAATATATCATTTATTTAATGTTATATGATGTAACTATATAACCTGAGCTTGTAAAAGCACCTTCATCACCTTCAGTGATTAAGTGCTTAATTGCACACTAAGTTTCTTTATCAGCTATCTCACCCCTGTCAGAGTAAATGAGACAGATGTATGTGAATGCATGTGTGTGTATATGTATGTATATCAGATTCAGATTCAGATGTTTATTCAGGTAAGGTATATACATACAAGTGATGTTACATTAATGGATTGATATATAGATAGAGCTAGTACATACAATGCCTAAAGCCACTACTACGCAATGCGTTTCGGGCAAGAAAAACATTAATATCTAGAACTTAATACTAATTGAGCATAAAGAATAAAAAGTGTTGAGAACAAATACAAATAAAGATAAAAAAAAAGGGGGAACATGACTGAAAAAGCAGCACAAATACAATAGGTTGACAAACAGTGTTGATTAAAAAAAAGAAAATAACAGACATGGGTTGACAATAGAGGAGTGAGGTAGATTACAGGGAATTTATTAGGTAGTGTTTAGTTTTTATCTTAAACTGGTTGAGAGAGGTACAGTCTTTAACATGGTTGGGAAGGTCATTCCACATTCTGGGCCCCTTGATTTGCAGAGCATTTCTAGTTTGATTAAGTCGTACTCTAGGAATATCAAAACTGTATTTATTTCTGGTGTGGTGCTCATGGGTTCTGTTACAACCTTCTATGAAGCTTTTGAGATCAGGATTGGCATTATAGTTTAGCGTTTTATATATGTATAATACACATGAGAGAATGTGCAGTGACTTAATATCTAACATATTCAGAGATTTGAGTAGGGGTACCGAGTGATGTCTGGGGCCAGAGTTGGATATTGTTCTAATAGCAGCTTTGTGTTGGGTAATTAGAGGACGTAAGTGATTTTGGGTAGTAGAACCCCAAGCACAAATACCATAGTTGAGATAAGGATAGATAAGGGAGTAATAGAGAGTCACCAGGGCAGGGCGTGGTACATAATATCTGATCTTAGAAAGAATGCCCACAGTTTTTGAAACTTTTTTTGATATATTTAGAATGTGTCCCTGGAAATTCAGCTTGTGGTCAATGAGAATGCCAAGGAATTTGCCATCTAATTTGTTACAAATTTGGGTATTGTTTATTTTGAGATTTATTTGACTAGAGGATTTTGACTAGAGATATGTATGGGTATAAAGTATATATGGAAGCTGATCAGAATTACATTTCACCTTTGTGAATGTACATTAATGACACTATGTAAAAGACACATCAAACACTTTATGTAGGGCATACGTAAATCTGTGTATCTATGTATTTACGTATGTAGGTTAGCTTAGCATTTTAAAAGCACCGAATCACCTTCTGTGGTTGAGTGTTCAATAAACCCCTGAACTCTATGTTTAACATTTCTCTAACCCTGTCCATGGAGGATAGAAGAAAATGTATATATGCTGGTTAGCATTGTAAATGTGTGGCCACGTCTGTGGTAGAAAATAATAAAAAAAAAAAAAAAAAAAAAAACACGCAGCTCCAGCAGAAGCAGCAGACGGCGTAGCCGTAGTTTTGGTGCTCGTGGTGGTGTTGGCCGTGGTGTTGGCGCCAACACCAAACCCCCTGGTGTACTTGTGTGGGAGGATTGCACCACATTTGTCCCTCAAATACCAACATTTGATGATAGCGATTTTGGTGTTACACCATTATTCCCATATACTGGTGATGATATGGCAGACATGGAATATTTTCAGGCATATTTTGATAATGTATTCATGGCGCATCTTGTGACTGAGACAAACAGGTTCGCTCACAGCCTCATAGACGAAGGCATTTTACCTGCCTCACGGCTCACACGATGGAAGGACACGACAATCGACGAAATGTACGTGTTTCTGGCACTCTGTATGATGATGAAGCACTCTGAGAAAGCTGTCATCCAGGATTATTGGAGCAAAGACAGTCTTGTTCCATCGCCTGTGTTCAACCAGTACATGTCATACTTGGCCCTCTCCTCTTTCTCATCTACATTAATGACCTTCCAAATGCCTCCCAACACCTCAAACCAATTCTATTTGCTGATGACACAACCTTCATTTACTCCAGTCCTGATCCCCTTGCTCTAAATGCCACAGTAAATACTGAGCTTAATAAAGTCCATCTGTGGCTAACTGCCAACAAACTCACCCTTAACATTGACAAAACTTTCTATATTCTGTTTGGCAATAAATCCTCTAATCAAATAAATCTCAAAATAAACAATACCCAAATTTGTAACAAATTAGATGGCAAATTCCTTGGCATTCTCATTGACCACAAGCTGAATTTCCAGGGACACATTCTAAACATATCAAAAAAAGTTTCAAAAACTGTGGGCATTCTTTCTAAGATCAGATATTATGTACCACGCCCTGCCCTGGTGACTCTCTATTACTCCCTTATCTATCCATATCTCAACTATGGTATTTGTGCTTGGGGCTTTACTACCCAAAATCACTTACGTCCTCTAATTACTCAACACAAAGCTGCTATTAGGACAATATCCAATTCTGGCCCCAGACATCACTCGGTACCCCTACTCAAATCTTTGAATATGTTAGACATTAAGTCACTGCACATTCTCTCATGTGTATTATACATATATAAAACGCTAAACTATAATGCCAATCCTGATCTCAAAAGCTTCATAGAAGGTTGTAACAGAACCCATGAGCACCACACCAGAAATAAATACAGTTTTGATATTCCTAGAGTACGACTAAATCAAACCAGAAATGCTCTACAAATCAAGGGGCCCAGAATGTGGAATGACCTTCCCAACCATGTTAAAGACTGTACCTCTCTCAACCAGTTTAAGTTAAAAACGAAGCTATACCTAATA
The DNA here is from genome assembly GCF_040958095.1 of Procambarus clarkii. Classification (NCBI taxonomy): domain Eukaryota; kingdom Metazoa; phylum Arthropoda; class Malacostraca; order Decapoda; family Cambaridae; genus Procambarus; species Procambarus clarkii. Next base: position 39,035,323 of record NC_091162.1, on the reverse strand, counting down.
AATTCCATGTAACCCACCTTACCCCCCTGTTGTCAACCCATGTATATTTTTTGTTTTTTTGTTTTTCAAATCAACGCTGTTTGAATGTAATTTTCTGTAATAATTTGTAATTGTATTTGTGCTGCTTTTTCAACAATGTTCCCCCCTCTTTTACCTCTATTTTTTATATGTACTCATCACATCTTTTCTTTTTACCCATTAGTTTTAAGCTGTAGTCATTAATGTTTTTCCTGCCCGAAACGCTTTGCGTAATAGTGGCTTTAGGCATTGTATGTACTAGCTCTATCTATAAAGCCAACAAACTTTGTAAATCTCTTTATGTATGTACCTTACCTAAATAAAGATTATTATTATTATTATTATTATAGGTTTCTCTTGATTCTCAGGTGCCTGCATTTCGAGAATAATGCAAATGAGGACAGGCACGACAGACTATGGAAAGTACGGAAGATGTTAAGTGACATGAGAGGGAAGTTCAGGGATTATTTTATACCTGGACAGAATGTGGTTATCGACGAGTCGCTTGTACTGTTCAAGGGGCGACTGGCATTCAAGCAGTACATCCCATCAAAGCAGCACCGATTTGGACTGAAGTTTTTTGTGCTGTGCGACTGTGAGACTGGTATTGTCTTGGACATGATATATTCTGGTACAGACGTCGACATACCGGCTCAAGATGAACATGGGTTCTCTGGCAGTGTCGTAAAAACCCTGATGGAACCGTTGCTGAACAAGGGGCAAGTACTGTTCACCGACAACTATTACACCAACCCCTTGTTGACCAGATACCTCCTTGCCCACAACTCCGGCGTATGTGGCACTGTGAAGAGCCACAGGAAGGAAATGCCAGTGTTCGGTATAGCTATAGCCGTGGGTGAGTGCCAGCTGCGCAAGTGTGACAATACGCTGTCAGTGTGGTGGAAGGACAGACGCGAGGTGAATATGCTGACTACGATTCACACCGGTGCCATGTTGGGCAGTGGGAAAGTCCACTTTCAGACACGCAACACCGTGTATAAGCCAGACTGTGTCATAGACTATAACGTGAACATGCGCCTTGTCGATAAGTGTGACATGATGCTTGGTGGAGTGGAGTGCGTGCGCAAGTCTGTGAAGTAGACTAAAAAGTTCTTCTTCCACCTCATGGATGTTGCAGTGCTCAACTGCTTCAATATGTACCTAGTAAAATCTGGCAGGAGACCGTCTATACGTACATTCATTGCTGGTGTTGTGTCACAGCTGCTAGTAAAGTATGGCACGGAGGGTTCTGTTGTACCACGCGGAGTGCAAGCAACAATGCCACATGCAGCTCCAGACAGATTGAGGGGTAATGAGAACTTCGGAGTACATATGCTCGAGTATATGCCAGGCACAGCATCACGGGAGAAGGGTAAACGTGCCTGTATAATATGCAGGAACACTACCTGCAGAGAACAGAAACGAAGATGTATCAGCACCTGGTGCCTGGTTACCTGGTTGATACCTGGTTGATGGGGTTCTGGGAGTTCTTCTACTCCCCAAGCCTGGCCCGAGGCCAGGCTTGACTTGTGAGAGTTTGGTCCACTAGGCTGTTGCTTGGAGCGGCCCGCAGGCCCACATACCCACCACAGCCCGGTTGGTCCGGCACTCATTGGAGGAATAAATCTAGTTTCCTCTTGAAAATGTCCACGGTTGTTCCGGCAATATTTCTTATGCTTGCTGGGAGGACGTTGAACAACCGCGGACCTCTGATGTTTATACAGTGTTCTCTGATTGTGCCTATCGCACCTCTGCGCTTCACTGGTTCTATTCTACATTTTCTTCCATATCGTTCACTCCAGTACGTTGTTATTTTTCTGTGTAGATTTGGTACTCCAGTATCTTCCAGGTGTATATTATTTGATATCTCTCTCGTCTTCTTTCTAGTGAGTACATTTGGAGGGCTTTGAGACGATCCCAATAATTTAGGTGCTTCATTGCGTTTATGCATGCCGTATATGTTCTCTGTATTCTGTTATAAAATATTATGGTGTGGGGCTTCTATGGGGAACTGGTACTATTAAGGGGTAAGGGTAGTTAGAAGACAGAGTATCAAATATGGGAGAGCTAAAAGGCCCGGCCCCCAAAATAAACTATCCACAGTAGTAATAACTTGCTACTAGACCATATATGTTAGTCTAAGGGTTGATCAATGCACTCCCACACTGGAAGAAGGAATACTCTGTAATTCATGTACTTATTTATTAACCCCCTAACAACCCCCCATATACACTCACACCAATAACAATAATAATAATAATAACTTTACCACACTATCTTACGTTAAAAGCCTTGGTCCACGTAGGCAGGATACAAGGTTTACACTAAGAACAAGCTAGGGTAAAGTACTACTGGATAAGCACTGAAGCTGGATGCAGCTTAGGGTAGGGAAACCACGTGGGACCCTAATACAAAACACAACACTTAGGGGTACCCAAAACACTGGCAAATACTATCCCCAGGTCTCACCGATATTACTACCAGAGTAGGTACATTTAGAAATCATACAATACTTAACTTTAGGGTACAGGAACTTAAAGTAAGGGAAATAAGTAAGAGGAGAAGGGAGGAGATGAGGGGGTGCAGCCACAGAGTAGGTCTCGTTCGCACGAACGCCAGCCAGAGAAGACCCCTAGCCACCAGCTAGGTCTCCCGCATGTCGTGGTGCCGGGAGGAGCCTAATTGATCGTGCAGCTAAGCACATTAAAGATCTTCCCCTATGCAACGTATTGTTACTTTACAAATGATTAGAAAGTATTAGTAAGCAAAGTTGGTGCCTATGTTATTATTTAATAATCAACCCCCAGCTCAGTCTTTAAATGCTCTTTGAGAAACAATAATAGTCTTACGTCTGGCAGGGAAGATACAAACAATTGCCGTTCGAGATGCACTCAACTGTACTACCAGAAAGTTTAATAGCTCAAGTTTTGACCTCTGGTTTCCACTGGAGAACCCAGGGTCGTAACACTCCTCCCCCCTTCAGAGAAAAAAAAAATGTGACTACTAGAATAGTAGTCATATTTTTTTGTAAGAGTATACAGAGAATAAAAAGAAAAAACATATGACAAAAACAAAAAATCAATCAAAAACAATTTCTCTGCAAAAAAAATACAAAGGAGTTCTCTGAAAGAAAAAAAAAACATACACAAAAAATAAAAGAACAGGGAAGTAAAGAAATTGGACACGGAATATTTAATGTCACAGGAGAACCTAAAAAAAAATAACTAAAGCATTACAGTTGGTAAATGGCTTTCTGTGGCTCAGATGAATGTTATTCAGGCAACCGGGACAGAGCGTCGGCTATCACGTTGAGTCTGCCCGGTAGGTGGGTAATGGAAAGATTGAAGTCCTGTAGGTACAACGCCCACCTGAGGATGCGTTTATTCTTACCCTTCATCTGAGTCAGGAAGACTAGTGGGTTATGGTCCGTGTACACTTCCACTATATTACCTGTGAGGTAAACTTCGAACTTTTTACATGTTAACACTAGCGCCAACGCCTCTTTTTCTACCACTGAATAGTTGCGTTGCGCCTTGTCGAATTTCACAGAGTAATAATATACTGGGTGTTCCACCTGATCATCCCCAGTTTGCAACAACACTGCACCAGCACCCGAGTCAGACGCGTCAACATGAATTTTAAACGGTCGGTCGAACCTTGGACTAGCAAGCACTGGGGCGGAAGCTAAGATCAATTTCAAATTTTTAAATGCCTCTGCACAGTCTGATGACCACTTAAATTTAACAGCTTTCCGCAACAAGTCTGTGAGAGGAGTGGCAACACTGGAAAAGTTCTGACAAAAACGTCGATAGTACGCACACATACCGATAAATCTTTGAACGTCCTTTTTAGACTTTAGTACTGGATACTCCAGAATGGCACTGATTTTATCTTGCCGAGGTAACACTTTTCCTTGGCCCACTTCATAACCGAGGTACGTTACTGTGCCTTGGCCAAAATGACACTTTCTAGCATTTAAGGTAAGATTTGCCCTTTTCAAGATTGCAAACAACTGGCGTAACCTAGCTATGTGGTCAGCCCAATTACTGTCAAAGAGCACGATATCATCTAAATACGCCCGACAATTTGGCACCTTAGCGAGCAGAGAGTTCATGAGTCTCTGGAACGTGGCAGGGGCATTACGCAAGCCGAACGGTAACACTTGATACTCAAAAACACCCTCGGGTGTCACAAACGCCGTTAGCTGTTTAGCACGTTCAGTGAGTGGGATTTGATAATACCCCCTCGAGAGGTCGAATTTCGAAACGTACTTGGCATTTCCCAACTCGTCGATGCAGTCCTCGAGGAGGGGCAGCGGATAGGCATCCACAATGGTCATCTTGTTGAGCTGCCGATAGTCGGTGCATAATCGCCAGGAGCCGTCTGGTTTGGGAACCAAAAGGCAGGGCGAGCACCAAGAGCCCTGGCTCGGCCGGATGAGGCCGTGCTGGAGCAAGAAGTCGACCTCCTTCCGTACGATGGCCTTCTTTTCTGGACTCATCCAATAGGGTTGAAGGCGAATGGGAGTGTAGTCCGTCAACTCGACATCATGGCAAATGGCATCAGTCTGGGTCGGGACCTCCCCGAACAGACTGGAGAATTCATCAACCAACGACTGCACCTCTTCACGTTGGGCCATCTGCAAATGGGACAGTCCTTCCTCCACAGCATTCACAGAACTAGAATTATTGAAAATGAGATTAGTTGGGTCCCCAGAACAATCATCCCCTCTCTCACTGGAAATGGAAACATTTGTTAGTGCAATGGGCCTGGGGCCCTGGAACTTCTTCATCCGATTTACATGTATGAGCATTACCTGGTTACGTTTGTCAGAGTGCCTCACTTTGTACGTGAGGTCCCCAGTCTTTTTTTTTTTTTTTTTTTTTTTTTTGAGATATATACAAGAGTTGTTACATTCTTGTACAGCCACTAGTACGCGTAGCGTTTCGGGCAAGTCCTTAATCCTATGGTCCCTGGAATACGATCCCCTGCCGCGAAGAATCGTTTTTTCATCCAAGTACACATTTTACTGTTGCGTTAAACAGAGGCTACAGTTAAGGAATTGCGCCCAGTAAATCCTCCCCGGCCAGGATACGAACCCATGACATAGCGCTCGCGGAACGCCAGGCGAGTGTCTTACCACTACACCACGGAGACTGCACTTTTCTGTCACTATGTAGGGGCCTTCGTACTTGTGGGACATAGTGTTCCCTAGTCGAGGCTTTAATACCAGGACAGGGTCGCCAGGCTGAAATACCTGTAACTTAGATTTAGCATCGTTACGTTCTTTCATCTTTTCTTGGGCCTTGCCAAGATACTTTAATGCAGCCGCCTTGCAGTCCTTGAGTCTCTGGTGGTGTTGCGCAAAGAAAGCCGAACCTTCGGTTAACGTTACGTTCCCTAACAGATTCTCCTGTAACATTTGCAAGGGTCCACGAACTTTATGGCCAAAGACTAACTCAAAAGGAGAACAGCCCAGTGAACTTTGTAATCCCTCTCTAGCCGCAAACAAAACATACGGTAAATTCTCATCCCAGAAGGTGTGGGAACTCTCGCACGATGTCTTCAACATCTGCTTCAGAGTTAGATGGAAACGTTCAATTACCCCCTGACTCTGTGGATGGTATGGGCTGGAAACCTTATGAGTTATTCCATGTTCCTTACAAAATTGCTCAAAAACATCAGACTTAAAATTAGTACCATTGTCAGTTTGCACGACCTGAGGCAGTCCAAAAGTGGAAAAAAATTGCAACATACGAGCAACAACAGTTTTTGCTCGGATGTTCCTTACAGCAAAAGCCTCTGGGTAACGAGTATAGTGATACACATCATCGTGATTAGGTAAATATTACCAGACTTAGTTCTAGGTAATGGTCCAACACAGTCCATTACCACATGAGAAAATGGTTCCTCTGGCACGACAATAGGCCTTAGAGGAGCTTTAGGTGGAGTCTGGTTTGGTTTCCCAACCAGTTGACAAACATATTCCCTCTATTTCAGCAATCTCTCCTGCTCTGAAGGGGGAAGTGAGTACTGAGCAGTACTCAAGACGGGACAACACAAGTGACTTGAAGAGTACTACCATTGTGGTGGGATCCCTGGATTTGAAAGTTCTCGTAATCCATCCTATCATTTTTCTGGCTGTCACAATATTTGCTTGGTTATATGCTCCTTAAACGTTAGGTCGTCAGACATTATTATTCCCAAATCCTTTACATGCTGTTTTCCTACTATGGGTACATTTGATTGTGTTTTGTACTCTGTATTATGTTTAAGGTCCTCATTTTTACCGTACCTGAGTATCTGGAATTTATCACTGTTAAACATCATGTTATTTTCTGATGCCCAGTCGAAAACTTTTTTAATATCAGCTTGAAGTTTTTCAATGTCCTCAGCCGAGGTAATTTTCATACTGATTTTTGTGTCATCTGCAAAGGATGATACGAAGCTGTGACTTGTATTTTTGTCTATATCTGATATGAGAATAAGGAAAAGCAGCGGTGCAAGGACTGTACCCTGAGGTACAGAGCTTTTAACTGCACTTGGACTATATTTTATATGGTTGACCGTTACTCGCTGAGTCCTGTTTGACAGAAAACTGAGTATCCAGTGTCCTACTTTACAGGTTATTCACATTGACTTCATTTTGTGCTATCACGCCATGGTCACATTTATCGAAAGCCTTTGCGAAGTCCGTGTATATCACATCAGCATTCTGTTTTTCTTCTAATGCCTCAGTGACTTTGTCGTAGTGCTCAAGTAGCTGTGAGAGGCACGATCTTCCCGCTCGAAATCCATGTTGGCCTGGGTTGTGAAGGTCATTGGTCTCCATGAAATTGGTGACCTGACTCCTAATCACTCTCTCAAATACTTTTATGATGTGCGATGTTAGTGCAACTGGTCTATAACTGGTGCGTGGAGTGCAAGGTGCCACTCTGCCCCGTTGGCTGTTTTGCTGCATATCACACACTCGCGGAGTACTGAGTGTGTTTATGGTGTGTGTATATAGTGTGTGATACTGTACAGTGTGTATATAAAGTGTAAATATAAATATATTAGGCATGATACATTGGAAATTGTGCAGGATAAGTGAACTTGTTTGCGATGCACGTAACACAGTGTCTACGGACAGTACGGATGGTTGTACTGCGATATTATAGTGTACGTGTTCATTATACATTGGATTGGCACATAGAAGCAATGAAAATGTATTTGGAAAGGTGCGCAAAAAATGAACGAAAATATATTCGCGGCAACTCGTGCGCCCCGCCCCGAGCACCCCACCGCCCCCGAGAGCTTACGGCACGGGCGCACGGGGAATGATGACGTCACGCCCCAACTTCCGGACCCCATAGCAGCCAAAGTAAGTACAATTTCGACTTTTTTTTTAACATACCCATACTGAGGAAAGGGTTTTTGACACTTTAAGAAGAAAAAAGAATTTTTTCCAGAGAATTTATTTCTTGCGCACTGCGGGGGTGTCACATTTGGAGGCATCGCAGTTAAGGGGTTAACGTGTTTATGACGTATTAAAACGTTGTTACAACTTGCTATATTGATTGCTATAACTGGTTAGGAGGTGTTAAAACTTGTTCGAACGTTGTACCAATGTCGTGGTTTCAGTGTGTGTTTGGTGGGTATCTATCTGAAGCTGAATTGCATTTGTTGATTTACTTCCAAATAAGATGTAGTAGGTCTTTTCTATTACACATAGAAATCACAATAGCATGATGAATCAAATGAACAAATCTACAAGGGCTGTGACGAGGATTTGAACCTACGTGGTTCTATGTAACAAGACTGATTTTACCAGTCTCCGTTGTGTAGTGGTAAGACACTCGCCTGGCGTTCCGCGAACGCTTTGTCATGGGTTCGTATCCTGGCTGAGGAGGATTTACTGGGTGCATATCCTTAACTGTAGCCTCTGTTTAACTCAACAGTAATATGGGTTCTTGGTTGTAAAGACGATTCTTCGCGGCGGGGATCGTATTCCAGGGACCTGCCCGAAACGCTATCCGTACTAGTGGCTATACAAGAATGTAACAACTCTTGTATATATCTAAAAAAAAAAAAAAATGGGAACATCAAGTGATCTGATGTTCCTATCACTGAAATATAAGAAAAACGGTTAAAAAATGAAATGAACATATGAAAAATATAAAAATGCACTATTCTCACGAAATGAACGGTCTGGTAAACAACACAGCTCAATTCCAAGTCAATTCACACAAAATAATTAAATCAAAATCTAGGAAAAGTCAATTTACCAATGCAATCAGAAACACTGAAATGGAATTGTAACATATCTAGTATAGCATGTGTGTTGCTCTTACATACAGCAGATGACGCTGTTTTTCAAGAAAAGCATATACTGTAGTTTTAACTGTCGCAGGTTTGGCATCTATACTTATACTTGTGAAATGAACGGTATGGTAAACAACACAGCTCAATTCCAACACAATGTCACACAAAATAATTCACTAAAAAATAAAATAAATCGAAATTTATGAAAATACAATTTATCAATGCAATTGGAAACATTGACATGGAATTCGTGATATTAGAATTAGAATTAGAATTAGAATATTTATTTAGGTAAAGGTACATACATAAAGAGATTTTACAAAGTTTGTTGGCTTTATAGATAGAGCTAGTACATACAATGCCTAAAGCCACTATTACGCAAAGCGTTTCGGGCAGGAAAAAACACTAATGACTAAAGCTTAAAACTAATGGGTAAAAAGAAAAAAATGCGTTGAGTACAAATAAAAATAGAGGTAAAAGAGGGGGGAACATTGTTGAAAAAGCAGCACAAATACAATTACAAATTATTACAGAAAATTACATTCAAACAGTGTTGATTTGACAAACAAAAAAAAACAAAAAACATACATGGGTTGACAATAGAGGGGTAAGGTAGGTTACAGGGAATTTATTAGGTATAGCTTCGTTTTTAACTTAAACTGGTTGAGAGAGGTACAGTCTTTAACATGGTTGGGAAGGTCATTCCACATTCTGGGCCCCTTGATTTGTAGAGCATTTCTGGTTTGATTAAGTCGTACTCTAGGAATATCAAAACTGTATTTATTTCTGGTGTGGTGCTCATGGGTTCTGTTACAACCTTCTATGAAGCTTTTGAGATCAGGATTGGCATTATAGTTTAGCGTTTTATATATGTATAATACACATGAGCAATTTTTTTTTTTCAAGATCATTTTTTTTATAATTATCATTTTTCTTATTATTTTTTATTTTACATTTATATTGTCAGTCTCTACTGATTTTTTGTTTTTTTTATTTTATGTAACTTCTGTGTCCTCCCTGGCTATCTATTGGATCTTTATTTTACTTCTAAATTGTTACTATTTTATTGTATTTGCTTTTATTCTTGTGTTTTGCTTTATCGTGTATCTTGTATCGTGATCCCTCTGCATCCCTATGCACACTGATATTGATCCTGATCAAAATCTTCTGTCTCATATCTACACCAACCAGCACATTGATCATCGTTATTGCAAGTATTTCACAGCACACCAGTCTAAAAACAAACTTCAAAATAGCACCTGTCTATCAGTTTATAACCAAAATGTTAGATCACTTGGTAAACATTTTGACGATTTAAATGCATTACTCACAGCAATAGGTACTAACCTATCGTTCATTATTTTAACAGAAACTTGGCTAAATAAAGACTATACCCAACTCTACAACTTAGCTGGTTATAAAGCCATTCATAACTGTAGGCCTAATAAAAAAGGTGGTGGCACAGCTATATATTACCGAGATACATTTATCTGCAACAGTGTTATTAGTGACAGAGATGACTACTGTGAATATACTTTTGCTCAGTTTACAATTAAATCCCTTAAATCCTCTTTGACTATTGGAGCCATCTATAGATTTCCTAATACTAACATAGCTTCTTTCTCGGACAACCTAAGGAATCTTATTATAAACAACAATCTCAACAAAAACCACATCATTCTGGGAGGAGATTTTAATATTGACCTGGGTCAACAAAATTGCTCTCAAGTTGACTATTTCCTTAACAGCATGAACTCCTGTATGCTAATCCCCACAATCACCAAACCTACCCGAGTCACTCAAACATCAGCCACTACCTTGGACCACATATGGACAAACATAACAGCTCCCCTTGTATCTGGTATAATCTACGACAGAGCAACTGACCACTATCCTACCTTTCTCATAGCGAACATGGACATAACACCACCAAAAAGCAAGAAACTTTCATTTAGGCTACACAGTGAATCAGCTTTAGACAATCTTACAGAGGCACTTTACAATATTAACTGGGATTCTGAATTCAATAATACCCATGATATAAATTCATTAGCTAACCTCTTCATCTCCAAAACTCTAAGCCTCTACAACATTCATTGTCCCCTTCTTACCAAGCAAGTAACTGACAAAAGATTAAACAATCCATGGCTCACAAGTGGCATTCTCAACTCAATCAACAAGAAACATGAATATGAAAAGAAAGTTAGGATTGGCCTAGTTTCAAAGGAAGTAGCTAAAAGGTACTCATCAATGCTTACCAGTATCATAAGAAAGGCAAAACTTGCATATTATGTGAATAGATTCAATGAAGCAAAAGGCAACATGAAAAGCACTTGGAAAACTATCTCTAGTATCCTAGGAACTAAACAACACTCACATAACCAAATAAAACTCTACAAGGATGGGGGTATACCGTCAACTGACTTAGAAATGGCAAATGAATTTAATAGTTTCTTTTCATCGGTTGGTGCTAATCTTGCCAGTAAAATCCCACAGACTCAGACACATATTAACACATATCTCTCGGGCAGCTATCCAAACTCTCTTCTCCTCTCACCAATCAGCCCGGCAGATGTTGTGTCCATCATACATTCTCTAAAAACCAAGGCAGGGAACACCAGTGAAATTCTGTCCATTGTGTACAAGAGAGCCTCCCATGCCCTTGCCCCACCCATAGCACTACTGTTCAACAAATCTATAGAGTATCACACCTTCCCTGATATCCTCAAAAAAGCAAGAGTAACGCCAGTCCATAAAGGAGGCAATCCGGTGGACATAAACAATTATAGACCAATATCAAATCTACCCATTCTATCAAAAATATTTGAAAAAATTATTTACAAACAGCTCTATTCCTACCTCGTAAAATTCGACATACTCAGCCCCTGCCAGTTTGGCTTCCGGTCCCAAAAGAGCACCAATGATGCAATCATTAGTCTCCTTGACATTATCTACTCAGCCCTTGACAAAAATGAGTTTCCGATTGGACTCTTCATTGACCTAAGAAAAGCCTTTGATACTGTTAGTCACAACTACCTCTTACTTAAACTCCAGCATTATGGAATCCGAGGCCTTGCCCTTGACTACATCCGATCCTATCTTAGTGACAGACACCAATATGTAACCATCAATGATACAACTTCTTCCACTCTACCAATTACCGTTGGAGTGCCACAGGGCAGCATCTTAGGACCTCTTCTATTTCTTATATATATAAACGATCTGCCTAATGTCTCTAATATTCTCAAACCTATATTGTTTGCTGACGATACTACCCTTATCTACTCAAACCTCAACCCACATACACTAAATAATGTTGTGAATAATGAATTAAAAAAAGTCCACTTATGGATGTCAACGAACAAACTAACATTAAACATCGAAAAGACTTACTACATCTTATTTGGAAGCAAATCATCAAATGCAATTCAGCTACAGATAGACAACATTAACATCAGTAATAAAAATGATGGCAAGTTTCTTGGCCTATTCCTAGACAAGAGACTCAACTTCAGCACCCACATTCAACACATAACTAAGAAAGTCTCTAAGACAGTTGGTATACTCTCCAAAATCAGATATTATGTTCCTAACTCTGCTCTCCTCTCACTATATTATGCACTAATCTACCTCTATCTTAACTACTTTCAGACAACACTCCGCCCCCTTGTTTAAATCCCTAAACTTGCTAAATATTAACTCCCTCCACACATTCTCTTGTGTCAACTACATTTACAAAACCCTGTTCTTAAATGCAAACCATGCTCTGAAACTCTCCCTGGACAGATGTAATAGGACCCATTATCACCACACCAGAAATAAATATCTCTTTGATATCCCCAGGGTCAAACTTAATCTGTGTAAACACTCTATGCAAATTAAGGGACCTAGTCTATGGAACTCACTCCCTAGTGAATTGAAAAACTGTAAAACTTTTGCCTTATTTAAAAGCAAAACCAAAAAGTACCTAACTTCATCTATTTAGTTTCCTACACTGAGCTTTAAATTTGCTCTGTACCTAGTGTTATCCAATCTCCTAATTTTTATGTAATATCAAACAACCTTATCATTGTGTTCATTGCTGTCTTCTTTTATGTGCTAGCCATATGCTGTATTGTGACTACCAATTTTTGCCAACTACCATTCAAGCTGTCATTGCAATCAATCTTATATTGTTTCTGCTGTATTGTGCCTACCAATTTGTTGTCAACTACCATTTTAAGCTGTCATTGCAATCAATCATAGCTACCTATGTGCTTTAATATACTGTACCTATATTTTTCTCTCATCTTTTTTTTTCATTCCATGTAATCTGTTATCATTTTTTTGTCTATAAATTTTGCAAGTATTTACCTCCTTAAAATTTTCTTAGATTAAGGACCTGCCCGAAACGCTGCGCGTGCTAGTGGCTTTACAAGACTGTAATTACCATATTTGTATCCTCACATTCCTTATGTACATTCTTGTATATGCATAAATACAAAAAAAATAAAATAAAAATGAGAGAATGTGCAGTGACTTAATGTCTAACATATTCAGAGATTTGAGTAGGGGTACCGAGTGATGTCTGGGGCCAGAATTGGATATTGTCCTAATAGCAGCTTTGTGTTGAGTAATTAGAGGACGTAAATGATTTTGGGTAGTAGAGCCCCAAGCACAAATACCATAGTTGAGATATGGATAGATAAGGGAGTAATAGAGAGTCACCAGTGCAGGGCGTGGTACATAATATCTGATCTTAGAAAGAATGCCCACAGTTTTTGAAACTTTTTTTGATATGTTTAGAATGTGTCCCTGGAAATTTAGCTTGTGGTCAATGAGAATGCCAAGGAATTTGCCATCTAATTTGTTACAAATTTGGGTATTGTTTATTTTGAGATTTATTTGATTAGAGGATTTATTGCCAAACAGAATATAGAAAGTTTTGTCAATGTTAAGGGTGAGTTTGTTGGCAGTTAGCCACAGATGGACTTTATTTAGCTCAGTATTTACTGTGGCATTTAGAGCAAGGGGATCAGGACTGGAGTAAATGAAGGTTGTGTCGTCAGCAAATAGAATTGGTTTGAGGTGTTGGGAGGCATTTGGAAGGTCATTAATGTAGATGAGAAAGAGGAGAGGGCCAAGTATGCTGCCCTGGGGAACACCAATGTTGATGGGTAGGGTGGGAGAAATTGTATTATTCACAGAAACACATTGGAGCCTGTCAGTAAGGTAGGATTTGAGGTATTGTAGGGAGTGTCCTCTGACACCATAATGATGTAATTTAAGAAGAAGGTTTTGGTGGTTGACAGTATCGAAAGCTTTACGCAGGTCCACAAATAACCCAACAGGGAACTCATTTTTATCAAGAGCTGTATGAATCGAGTTAAGCATACTAATAAGTGCATCGTTAGTGCTTTTTTTGGGCCTGAAGCCATATTGGCAAGGGCTAAGTATATTGAGTTTGGCTAGATATGAGTAAAGCTGCTAATTGATTAGTTTTTCAAAATTTTTTGACAAGTTTGGCAGGATTGATATAGGTCTGTAGTTGTTAACATCTGTGAGATCACTACATTTGTGGACAGGCGTTACTCTCGCTTTTTTTAGAATATCTGGAAAGGTTTGGAGTTCAAGTGACTTGTTGAAGAGCAAAGCAATAGCAGGGGCTAAAGATCTGGAGGCTTTTTTGTAGATTAAAGTTGGTATCTCCTCAAGGGCACCAAACTTGGTTTTAAGGGAAAGGATTATCTCATTGACGTCAATGGAATTAATAGGCTTTAGGTACAGAGACTGGGGAAAGTTCCCTGTAAGATAGTCCTTAATGTCAGTACTGGAATATGGAATATCATTAGCAAGGGATGAACCAATGGAAGAGAAGAACCTATTGAACTCAATAGCAGAATCAGAGGCTGAAAGCTGACCATCGTTATTAGACAGGAGAGTCGGTTTGTTATTTAAAGACTTCTTTGATCCCAATATTTGTGAAATTGTTCTCCAAGTTTGTTTAATGTTGCTCTTTATTTGGGTAAATTTATCTTCGTAGTATTTAGTTTTGGCTCGTCTAATTATCTTAGATAGGAATAATGAGTAATTCTTTGAGAATTCTTTGGAGACAATTCCTAACCTATACTTCTTCTCAAGGTCATGTTTTTTATTAATAGATTTAAGTATTCCCTTTGTAAGCCAGGGATTGTTAAGTCTTTTGGTTGTGACTTGTTTTGTAAGCATAGGACAGTGGGTATTATAAAGGCTAAGAGTTTTTTGAAGAAAAGATTTTTTTTTTTTTTTTTTTTTTTTTTTTTTTTTTTTTTTGAGATATATACAAGAGTTGTTACATTCTTGTACAGCCACTAGTACGCGTAGCGTTTCGGGCAAGTCCTTAATCCTATGGTCCCTGGAATACGATCCCCTGCTGCGAAGAATCGTTTTTTCATCCAAGTACACATTTTACTGTTGCGTTAAACAGAGGCTACAGTTAAGGAATTGCGCCCAGTAAATCCTCCCCGGCCAGGATACGAACCCATGACATAGCGCTCGCGGAACGCCAGGCGAGTGTCTTACCACTACACCACGGAGACTATGAATTGAACTGCTAGGTTGATGTCCTCTATGTTACCTAACTCGGACTCCCAGTTGACATTATCAGTAGCAGTTATAAAATTGTCTATAGCAGTTTCATTGTGTAGTCTAAAACGTATCTCTCTTGACTCAAGAGGTGGTTTGCTAATGTTAGTTAAGAGAAATGTGGGGTAATATTCTGTAGTGCTATCGGTGATTATACCTGAAGTAAGCGGAGAGGTTATGTTTGTCCAGATGTGATCTAGAGTCGTGGCAGTGCTATCAGCGATTCTAGTAGGTCTAGTGATTAAGGGTATGAGGAAGCAGGAATTCATACAGTTGAGGAAGCTAACAGCAGTAGGGTGTTCTGGCTCGCAGAGGTCAATATTAAAGTCCCCTGCGATAATTAGGTGGTTTTTGTTCAGTCTGTTATCAAGTATTAGATTTCTAAGGTTTGAGTTGAATTCGGACACATCAGTGTTAGGAATTCTATAAACTGCACCCACAGACAGGATAGACTCGGCACCCTTGACTCTGAAGCTGGCGAAGATATACTCCCCATAGCAGTCTCTAGTTCTAATTTCTTTTAAGCATGTTAGTTCTTGGTGGTAGTAAAGAGCAGTGCCACCACCTCTCTGAAGTTGACGACAGTTGTGGATTGCTGAGTAGTTAGGCATGTTAAAGAGTTGAGTAGTATCCTCTTTCAACCATGTTTCAGTAAGTATAATAAAAGAGAATTTGTTGTCAATAGCTTCAATCAAGGCACTAACATCATCGAAGTGTTTACCTAGGGATCTAACGTTCAAATTGATTACAGAGATATTGTGATTATGAGTTAATACATTGTTTACATCATGTGCTGCAAAATATCTGCAATTTAGATCATTAAAGTGATTATTGTCATAGATAGTGGATAAGAGGTTAAGTTCTGGGTCTATACTTGACTGCATAAAAAAAGCTGATTGCAGGAAAATTTATTTAGTATAGCATGCATGTTGCCATTATGTGCAACAGATGGCGCCGTTTTTCAAAAACGCATGTTATTACCTGTCACGGGTGGCATCTATATAGTAGGTATATAAAAAGATGCGCCTATTCGAATGTAAGGTTGTGTCAAAATTTCAAAGCAATTGGTGAAGAACTTTCGGAGATTACAGTGTGTGTTTCCCTTACGTCCAACAGATGGCGCTTTTTTCAAACAAAGCATGTTTTTTCCTGTCACAGGTGAGGCATGTATATAGTAGATATATAAAAAAAACACACGCCTATTCGAATGCAACGTTGTGTCAAAATTTCAAAGCAATCGGTAAAGAGGTTTCGAAGATTTCCCTCACAATGGGGATCATTGATATATATAAGAAATAGAAGAGGTCCCAAGATGCTGCCCTGTGGCACTCCAACGGTTATTGGTAGATTGGGAGAGGTTATATCATTGATGGCTACATATTGGTGTCTGTCACTAAGATAGGATCGGATATAGTTTAGGGCAAGGGCCTCGGATTCCATAATGGAGTTTAAGAGGTAGTTATGGTTAACAGTATAAAAAGCCTTTCTCAGGTCAATGAAGAGTCCAATCGGAAACTCACTTTAGTCAAGGGCTGAGTAGATTAAGTCAAGCAGACTAACAATTGCATCGTTGGTACTCTTTTTTTTTTTTGGGGGGGGGGGGGAGCGGAAGCCAAACTGACAGGGACTTAGTATATTGAATTTTATGAGATAGGAGTAGAGCTGTCTGTAAATCATTTTTTCAAATATTTTTGATAATATAGGTAGATTTCATATGGGTCTGTAATTATTTATATCTGCAGAGTTTCCTCCTTTATGAACTGGTGTTAATTCAGCGTTTTTAAGGATATTAGGGAAGGTATGACACTCTAGAAACTTGTTGAACAGCAAAGCTATGGTTGGTGCAAGGTCATGGGAAGCACTCTTGTATACCTGTACCATGGATGGTATTTCACTAGTGTTCCCAGCTTTGGTTTTTAGAGAGTGAATGATGGACACAACATCTGTATTGCTAATCGGTGAGAGGAGAAGAGAGTTTGGGTAGCTGCCTGAAAGATATGTGGTAACGTGTTGGGTCTGGGATTTTTCGGGCAAGGGTAGCACCAATCGATGAAAAGTAGCTATTAAATTCAGTTGCTGTTTCAAGATCTGTTGCACGTGTATAACCATCCTTGGAGATTTTTATCTGGTTATGTGAATGTTGTTTAGGTCCTAGGATGTTAGAGATGGCCCTCCATGTGTTTTTCATGTTGTCTTTTGCTTCTTTAAATCTATCCTTGTAATAGGAAAGTTTTGGAATTCTTATTATACTGGTAAGCACCGACGAGCACCTCTTAACTACTTCCTTTGCAACTAGGCCATTCCTATTTTTGTTCATATTCATGTTTCTTGTTGATTGCTTTGAGTATGCTATTAGTGAGCCAGGGATAATTTAACCTTTTGCCAGTTACTTGCTTGGTAAGGAGAGTACAATAAGAATTGTAAAGGATTAGAATTTTGGAAAGGAAGAGGTTAATGAATTTATATCCTGTGTATTATTAAACTAAAACATGCTAAACATACACTCATTCCACACATTCTCGAGTGCTATCTACATATACAAAACCTTATAACTAAATGGTAATCTTGAGCTGAAACTTTTCCCTTTATAGGTGTAATAGAACCCATAAGAACCACACCAGAAATAAATATATCTTTGATATCTCCAGAGTCAGACTAAATCTGTGCAAACACTCCATGCATATAAAAACACCCAGTCTTAAGAAGTCATTCCCTGGTGAATTATAAAGTTCTCCAACCTATTCCCTATTAAAAAATAAAACCAAAAAAACAGCGCTGAATGTAATGAAACGCTATTTTCTGGGCAAGTCCCGGAGGCTCCCCGGAGCTATCCCAGGCTGATATGCTAATGTCAGACTTTGGCATTGGTCATGTATATGGAGTTCTTAGGCCTACCGGGGACCACGGCCAGAACCGGGCCCCCTCAGAGAGGCAAGGGGAGCAATGGCCTATAGAAGCCCCTGTGTGGTTGGAAGCATTCTATGTCTGCCATCGACCAGAACAGGCACCCAGAAAGGTAAGCGCCTAAAAACAAACCCCCTATTCTGGTTAAAATTGCTACCAAAAAGCCGAACTAGTGGATAGAACTCCCCGAACAGAAAACAAGCAAACTAGTGTGATGTCACACGCCGCCGCGCCGCTGTCTGCGCAGCTCCTCCCTCAGTTCTTGAGGCTGGATGTCAAAAACGCGAAAAAAACGCCGACCAGAGGGAGGGAGAGATGCCGGGAAGCCTCCGGGACTTGCCCAGAAAATGGCGTTTCATTACATTCAACGCTGGTTTTCTAGGGGGAGCCCCATCGGCTCCCCAGAGCTAACTACCCACAGACGGAAAAAGAGGGACTTACCCGGGAGGCGGTCGTCGCTCACTCCTCAACTCTAAGCCGAGACAACTGGCTGCAATCGCCGACCCAAAGCAACACAGGTCCGATGGGGCCCAGGGACATTCACAAGGTAACGAGCAGCCAGGACCCCTGTTTAACCGCTAAAATCCCCGCGCCCGAATATCAGACCAAGACATATTCCCAAAGACGGCAGCAAGAGCCGCGAACTTACGAACGTCATGGGCACGGGGATAGACCACAGGCTGGCTGGACTTAATAACCCTGTGGACGACCTGGGAGACCCGAACCCGCGAACAGGGAAGAAGGGAAACCGGATCAACCCACAGCGCATCCCCGGACACAGAAGCTGTGGCGCGCAAATAACGGCGAAGCGCTGCAACCGGACACAAAACATGATGCACCCCCGGCCTGACCAACCAAGCATCAACCACCCATGGACCCCTCCGGAACGCAGCAGTCTCATTCTTTGCCAGAAAAGAAGGAGACGGCTGCAAGCGAACAATACAAACTCCAAGACCAAAAGAGCAGAAACCCCTACGCCGGAGGAAAGCATGAAGCTCCCCTACCCGACCCCCAGACGCCAAAGCCAACAAGAAAAGAGCCTTGGAAAAACAACCCTGGACCAAAGGGGCCACAACGAAACAAGGAGACGAAAGGAAAGCGAGCACTCTGTCCAAAGACCAGGACGACTTAGGCGGCACATGAGCATGCCGGAGGTGAAACAATGCACGAGACAGCTTGCGAAACGGCGCAGACGTAACATCGATACCGAAGGCAAGCTGAAGCGGCTCCACCAGCGCCGCACGCTACGAGGCGACAGTGTTAGGCATAAGATGACGGTCCTGAAACAACCACGAGAGGAAGAACAAGACCACCCGAACAGACTAAGAAACTAACACGACGAAGACGCAAAAAGAAACAGAAGGACCACTAGGAAACTTCATACTGCCGCCGAGAAGAAGCCCTCAGGTGGAACACCAACAAGGAGGCCACCTGATCACCATAGAGATGATGATAAACTCGAGTCAAAAAGCCCATACGCGAAGACTCGAGGAGAAGATCGAACCAGCCACGTGACGTACTGGCCTGATCTGCTGAAAGAGGCGGAGCCGCGGGAAAACCCTCGGGTTCGGACACCGAGCAACCAGCGCCTGAAACCAAGGCAGGGCCGGCCACCAAGGGGCCAGAAGGACAACTCTCCCCTGGTAAGTCTCTAAGCGAGTCAGGACCTGGAGCAACAGCCGAACTGGGGGAAAGAGGTACAGGAACCCCCACCTTGACCAGTCTAGCGGAAAGGCATTGACCCCCGATCGCCTCGCGATCGGTGAAGGGCGCCGCATACACGGGAAGACGATGCGACCACGCTGACGTGAAGAGGTCCACCTCGGGGCGTCCGAACGTCTGGCAAAGCCAATGGAAGGATTCGTCGTCGACCGTCCACTCCGTGGAGAGGGGAACGAAGCTAGACAGGGCGTCGGCCAAGACGTTGGACACTCCCTGTACATGAACCGTCAGGAGAGCCAAACCCCGAGAACTCAGCAGACGAGTCACCCAAAGCGACCAACCCCAAAGAGACAAGGACTGCATCGAACCCCCTGCAGTTTAGGCAATGAACCACCAGAGAGCAGTCCGAATGGAGCTGAATCGTCGATCCGCAGGCCACCCGAATCCTCCCAAGAGCGAACCACACTGCCGCGAACTCCTGCACTGTGCTGTGAGCTCGACAGTGCTGTGAGCTCAACGGAAGGACGGATCCCAACGCCCCTGGCCGGTCTGGTAAGCACTGGTCACAAAACCCCAGCCGAGAGACGACGCATCCGTGTACTCCTCGAGCAAGGGCTCGAGTAGGCGCTAAGGCACTGAACCCTGAAAAATCTGAAGAGGATGCCGGTGATGCAGCAACTGACGCAAGGCCCCCAGGGGTCAAACTCTGAGATCACGAGAGAGGCAGAAGGGGGAACCCTGAAGGAACCAGAACAGCCGACGAAGCCAAACCCGACCCGGCGGGTAGACCACCATCTCCACCCTCCTAACCCCCTCCCTTACCTCCACCCTCCTAGCCCCCTCCCTTACCTCCACCCTCCTAGCCCCCCCTCCCTTACCTCCACCCTCCTAGCCCCCTCCCATACCTCCACCCTCTTAGCCCCCTCCTTCCCATACCTTAAAAAAAGGGTCATGGGTTTTGTAACTGGGTTTGGGTGTCCATGAGAGGTGTCCTAAGGCCAGCTCAGCGTGGACAGAAACCTCGCGTAGAGCAAAAGGGCATTTGCTCTACGACTCTTTTGCTCTGAGCGACCTTAAGACGTTTGGGTCGCATTGTGACCACACTGCTCTTTGTGATGTGTTGGCGGGAGATGTCTCCCCCACAGCCCCTCGAGCAACCGCCGGGTGACCCGAGGGCCCACCAGAAACAGACGAAGGCGGGACTGCAGCCGCAGGAGAGACTCCGGAGGGAGAGACAAGGAGGCGGTTCGAGAGTCCCAAACGAGACCCAGCCACGTCCGAAGCTGAGAGGGAACCAGATGGGACTTTCTCCAGTTCACCAAGAACCCGAACCCGGCGAGCTGGGAAAGAACCAAATCCCTGGCTAGCAAGCAATCTGACTGGCTGGGAGCCCAAACCAGCCAGTCGTCGAGGTAGGCCAACACCCAAACACCTAGGAGACGCAAACGAGCCACCACAACCCGTGTAAGGTGCGTGAACACGCGAGGTGCCAGGTTCAACCCGAACGGGAGACAACGAAAGCGGTAACTCAGATGCCCCACAACAAAACCGAGCCAGTCCCTGAACCGTGGATGAATCGGGACATGCCAATAAGCGCTCCGGAGGTCCAGGGACACCATCCAAGTGCCCGGGTCCAAGAGGAGCCGAACCTGAGACAGCGTAGTCATCCGAAAGGAGGAGCAATGAACCCAGGGGTTCAGACGGGACAAGTCCAGAATGAACCGCAGGTCCGTGCAGTCCCGTTTCGGAACCGGAAACAGACGGCAAACCCATCTGAGGGACGACGTCATTTCGACGACGCCCAAGCGTACCCACTCTAAGACGACTCGACAGAGCGCAGGAGAAAAAACCTGCCCTACCAGCCCCGACCCCCCCCAAGGGGGAAGGGGCCACGTAATGCCATTGCAGGCCGCCAGACACGACCCGAAAGGCCCACGAATCGTGAGACCAGGCGTTGGCGAACAACACAAGCCGCCCCCTTATCGCCCCATCAATGGGGCAAACCGCAAAAGGGCCGGCGACCCTTACGAGACCCTGAACCCCGCACAGAGCGAACACCGTGCTGACCAGACGAGGGAGGGACAGGAGTAGGAGCCGAACCCGAACCTGACACCAGAGGCCTACCATGACGAGAGGAACCCCAAGCCCTGGCACGACCCCTCCGGGAAGACCCACCCCGGGACCCCAGGAAAACCAACAAGTCCGACATCGGACGACAAGCCACCGACGCAGCCTGAATAAACTGCGCTACGGCCGACTCCTCAAACAGAAGAGGACAAAAAGTTGAAGAACGCCTAAGAGCCAGAGCCTAAGCAAATTCCACAGAGGAACCCAGCACTGTCTGCAGACACGCGAGAGTGGAAGCATAAAACAGTGAAACCGCATCCCGCAAAATCGGCGTGAACAGCTTCAACAAGGCAGCCGACGAACGCGTAGCCGAGGACAAGGTGCCGGACCCCGGGACGGACCCAAGCGTCCTCATATCCTCCATGAGCCAATCCGAGGACAGCTCCAGGAGGGAAAAGAACCGCAAGGCGGAAGCCAAAAGGCCCCGGGCGCGCAAGTCCTCCGCAATGAGCGCCGCCGAAAGAGTGGGAACCTGCACATGGAGCTGAATAATGCCCACATCGTGGGGAAGGGCAGGGGCAAACAAGCACTCATTTAGGTACTATTGATCGCCCCCCAGGAAAACCTGAAGCACCGTGAAAGCTTCCCGCCACTCGAGCGTGCGGGAACGACAGAAGGAATGCCAGAAATCCAGAACAAACAAGGGGCAATCCGCTAGCTAGGAAGACTTCGGAACCTCGTAACGGAGCCAGAAAGGGAACGAAGTCCCAAACCTGAACTCGGACGGATCCATTACTGAGACATAATCCGGGTCACGCAGAAGGTAAGCTGCAAAGGCCGCCCGCACCACACCAGGTTGGATGCGATAAGCCGAAAACCTCCGGAAAAATGGAACCGACGTACCCGGGGGAACACAGAACCAAACCCGGGGAAGGGCCGACACCAAATCCAACTCGTATGCAGAGGGGGGAAAAGAAAATCCCACTCCTTGTAACAATAAGCCTCGCTCAGAGGGAAGAAAAACCCAGGCGGGGTCCAGCGGGGCCCAAGGCCCCCAAGTCAGCCCCTCCCTAGGCTCGAGGTCCTTCACCACAGGACCCGAGGCCGAGTCTTCTCCCCAAGCCCCGACCCCACAAGACAAGGACGGAGCAGCCGGAAAAGCTGGAGGAAGGGGGGCCCACTAGTCAGACCCAGAAGCTTCGGCCGAGAGACAAGACTCGAATGTCTCTGCCGCCCCCCCCCCCGGAAGGGGCACCCCCCCGAAGCTGCCCAAGTCTCGAGATCAAGTAACCCCCTGCTCCGACCCCGAAACCCTCAGACGCTTCAGGGCCGGAAGCAGGGGGGAGGGGAACCAGAACAAACAGAAGGGGTAGGACGAGGAGGTGCGGACAGAACCAGGATCGAAGCGACCCCCACCCCCAAGTCCGGGTCTCGAAAAGCAAAGCGGGGCAGCCCCGGGGCATCAGGGTGAGCAACCAACCGAGCGTGTTGCAACAGATGAAACCTAGACTGCAACGCACGCGCCGCCTGTACCCGAAGATAATCATCAGAGGATTGGGTAAATTGAGTCACAAGCAAGCAGCAACACTCATAGGACTCAGGGTCGAAAGTATCACCGACCCAACAGGCAGCATGGCAGAGGCAAAAAAATGAGGATCACCCTGAGACAAGGGGACTCAGCAACCCTCAAACTCACACACAGCGAGCGAGGACTCTGGGGTCACATCCATCGGACCCACGCGCCCCCTAGGGGATTCCCAGGGTCCTGAGCGTTTACTTTAAGAGGACTTGCGCTCAGGTAGTCCCAGGGAGGGCGCTGCTAACCGGCGCCCAAAATACCAAGCAAACTTCTATAGCTGTACCCCAGTGACGTGTACACTCACGGGGACCTAGCAGGGGGCGCCACCGAGGAGAACCATGGAAGGGCAAAAACTAATGGATTAATATGACACAACCCCCCACCAGGCAAAAACAAAAAGAAAAACAAAACCTCGCAAGAGGACAGCGAACCCCAAGGAACAGAGTCGGCTGCTATGTCGGGAATACAAGCTGTGCAGCACCCTGCGCCCCTACCAGTGCAAACTGCCTCTTACCTGCCGGTAACAAGGGAGAACAGAACACCCAAGAGCCCAACAGGCGGCCGAAAAACCGAAAAGGTAAAACGGACCAGCAGAGGCAGACTCCGAGGAGCCTGTGGAAGGTGGCCCCAAGGGCAGTACTTACAGGGCACCTAGGGAAAGAAGCCCTAGGCGCATGCAGCCCGAGTACTGAAGATAACTCCTGGCTCTCACACCCACAAAAACAAACACCACACGCAAAGCACAGTGCAGTAGCAAGACCGGAGCCAGAGCACACGACCTTCGCCTATAGCATCAGCCTCAAGAACTGAGGTCTTGGGCTCCCCCTTCCCCCTCCCGGGGAGAGGGGAGCTGCACAGACAATGGCGCGGCGGCGTGTGATGTCACACTAGTTTGCTTGTTTTCTGTTGGGGAGTTCTATCCATTAGTTCGGCTTTTTGGTAGCAATTTTAACCAGAACAGGGGTTTGTTTTGAGGCGATTACCTTTCTGGGTGCCTGTTCCGGTCGATGGCAGACATAGAATGCTTCCAACCACACGGGGGCTTCTATAGGCCATTGCTCCCCTTGCCTCTCTGAGGGGGCCCGGTTCTGGCCGTGGTCCCCGGTAGGCCTAAGAACTCCATACACATGACTGATGCCAAAGTTTGACATTAGCATATCAGCCTGGGATAGCTCCGGGGAGCCGACGGGGCTCCCCCCCAAAAAGTACATATTTTCCTACCTAGTGCTTCTAACTCGCACTGTATCTTGTTCTACTCACTTCCCCAATATTTGTACTTAAGACATACATCTTTACCAGTGTAATTGACGGGAGACATCTCCTGTCAAGCTGGGTGCAGTTGCACCTCCACAGATCTCCAGTATTAGCTCTTGATACTCGTAATGGCTCAGAAGGGCCACCACTTACGGGCTATTCATGCCCGTGCCACCTTTTGGGTGGCTTAATCTTCATCAATCAATCACCAGTGTAATCAACTCAGTCAACTTATATTGCAGTTTTTGTTAATATAACACCTTGCTGCAATGTGCCTTTTCATCTTTACAATAACAATGTATCTATTTAACAATAACAAACTGTTTTCAGACAGCACTCAGCCTCCCCTGTTTAATCCCTAAACATACTAAACATAAACGCACTTCACACATTCTCTTGTACCATTTATATTTACAAAAACCTGTTCTTAAATGCAAATCCTGATCTGAAACTCTTCCTTGACTGATGTTATAATACCCATAATCACCACACCAGATATAAATCTCTCATTGATATCCCCAGAGTCAACTAAATCTGTGTAAACACTGCAAATAAAGAGGACCTAGTCTATGGAACACACAACCTAATGAATTGAAGAGCTGTCCAACCAAACCTATGCCTTATTAAAAAATAAAACCAAAAAGTAACTAATTTCATCCTCTTGGTTTCCTACCAAGTGTCTTGAACTTGCACTGTATCTTTTGCTACCCACTCTCCCAATACATGTGCCTAAGCCATACAACTTCACCATGGTAATCACTGCTATCATTTTATATCATGGTTATTATAATGAATGTATATTTTGCTACATTATACCAAGAAATAACCCTCAAATTACACTGCAATGTACCTGTTGATATCCATAAATTTTTCTATAATGTTCCTACTAATCTTCATCAAATTTTCTTACAATGTATCTGTTAACATTTCTCAATTTTGCTAGAAATTACCTAATTATAATTATCTGTATAAAGGACCTGCCAGAAACACCAGGTTTATGCAAGTATAGGCTTATAAGCTGGACACGAGTTCTCTCACATTGACAGTGGCTTGATGGAAAATGCAGACTGACCCCACACTCATCTGGTGCCTTCGGGAAGTGGAGATGTTTGAGATATATATCTCGAACTATCTACTTCTTTTGTAAGGTCTGATGGTGTAGTGGGTTAAAGCATACTAGTTATGCCAGCTACTGGAAGGTAGTTGTGCTTTCTGGGTTCGAGTCCCACTGGTGGGTGTTGTCCAAAGATTATTAATCTTCACTTGTGGTTTATGCAAGTATAGGCATATAAGCTGGACACGAGTTCTCTCACATTGACAGTGGCTTGATGGAAAATGCAGACTGACCCCACACTCATCTGGTGCCTTCGGGAAGTGGAGATGTTTGAGATATATATCTCGAACTATCTACTTCTTTTGTAAGGTCTGATGGTGTAGTGGGTTAAAGCATACTAGTTATGCCAGCTACTGGAAGGTAGTTGTGCTTTCTGGGTTCGAGTCCCACTGGTGGGTGTTGTCCAAAGATTATTAATCTTCACTTGTGGTTTATGCAAGTATAGGCTTATAAGCTGGACACGAGTTCTCTCACATTGACAGTGGCTTGATGGAAAAAGCAGACTGACCCCACACTCATCTGGTGCCTTCGGGAAGTGGAGATGTTTGAGATATATATCTCGAACTATTTACTTCTTTTGTGAGGTCTGATGGTGTAGTGGGTTAAAGCATACTAGTTATGCCAGCTACTGGAAGGTAGTTGTGCTTTCTGGGTTCGAGTCCCACTGGTGGGTGTTGTCCAAAGATTATTAATCTTCACTAGTGGTTTATGCAAGTATAGGCTTATAAGCTGGACACGAGTTCTCTCACATTGACAGTGGCTTGATGGAAGAAGCAGACTGACCCCACACTCATCTGGTGCCTTCGGGAAGTGGAGATGTTTGAGATATATATCTCGAACTATCTACTTCTTTTGTAAGGTCTGATGGTGTAGTGGGTTAAAGCATACTAGTTATGCCAGCTACTGGAAGGTAGTTGTGCTTTCTGCGTTCGAGTCCCACTGGTGGGTGTTTTCCAAAGATTATTAATCTTCACTTGTGGTTTATGCAAGTATAGGCTTATAAGCTGGACACGAGTTCTCTCACATTGACAGTGGCTTGATGGAAAATGCAGACTGACCCACACTCATCTGGTGCCTTCGGGAAGTGGAGATGTTTGAGATATATATCTCGAACTATATACTTCTTTTGTAAGGTCTGATGGTGTAGTAGGTTAAAGCATACTAGTTATGCCAGCTACTGGAAGGTAGTTGTGCTTTCTGGGTTCGAGTCCCACTGGTGGGTGTTGTCCAAAGATTATTAATCTTCACTTGTGGTTTATGCAAGTATAGGCTTATAAGCTGGACACGAGTTCTCTCACATTGACAGTGGCTTGATGGAAAATGCAGACTGACCCCACACTCATCTGGTGCCTTCGGGAAGTGGAGATGTTTGAGATATATATCTCGAACTATCTACTTCTTTTGTAAGGTCTGATGGTGTAGTGGGTTAAAGCATACTAGTTATGCCAGCTACTGGAAGGTAGTTGTGCTTTCTGGGTTCGAGTCCCACTGGTGGGTGTTGTCCAAAGATTATTAATCTTCACTTGTGGTTTATGCAAGTATAGGCTTATAAGCTGGACACGAGTTCTCTCACATTGACAGTGGCTTGATGGAAAATGCAGACTGACCCCACACTCATCTGGTGCCTTCGGGAAGTGGAGATGTTTGAGATATATATCTCGAACTATCTACTTCTTTTGTAAGGTCTGATGGTGTAGTGGGTTAAAGCATACTAGTTATGCCAGCTACTGGAAGGTAGTTGTGCTTTCTGGGTTCGAGTCCCACTGGTGGGTGTTGTCCAAAGATTATTAATCTTCACTTGTGGTTTATGCAAGTATAGGCTTATAAGCTGGACACGAGTTCTCTCACATTGACAGTGGCTTGATGGAAAATGCAGACTGACCCCACACTCATCTGGTGCCTTCGGGAAGTAGAGATGTTTGAGATATATATCTCGAACTATCTACTTCTTTTGTAAGGTCTGATGGTGTAGTGGGTTAAAGCATACTAGTTATGCCAGCTACTGGAAGGTAGTTGTGCTTTCTGGGTTCGAGTCCCACTGGTGGGTGTTGTCCAAAGATTATTAATCTTTGATACCTTACAAGCAGAACTTATTGCGGAAGGAGGAAAGAATCGAGGCAACTACAGAAGCACCATACTGTCCCCCGAGCTTAAAGCAGCAACTAAGAGCCTTCGTGAGAACAAGGAGATAGTTGTCAGGAGAGGCGACAAGTCGCCAATATACGTCATTCTTAAAAAAGACGAATATCTGGCGAAAATGAACCTCATACTCTCTGACCAAACTAAATTCCAAAGGGTAACGAAGGACACTACAGCCGAACTGAAAGCAAAGGTCAACAAATTGATCGAAACTGTGAACGCCAAGAAATCTGGACTCCACCTGCCAAAGACTATTGGGGAATATAAACCTGGATATGCATATGGAAATGTCAAGACACACAAGCCTGGAAACCCACTTCAGCCAATCATCAGCCAGATACCCACACCCACGTACAGACTGGTGAAACGACTCAACGGCTTGCTGACTCCTTATGTCCCTTGCGCCTTCAGCCTGAAGTCTCCAAAGGAATTTGTTGACTTGCTGCGGGGAACACGGGCCACAGGGATAAGAGCCTCGTTGAACGTAGAATCTCTGTTTACCAACATACCTGTGGATGAAACAATCGGGATGATAGCCGGCAGTGTACCGTGATCCGGCCTGTACTCCTCTTGACATACCAGAAAACAGTCTAAGGAAACTACTCCAAGCTTGTACTAAAGAGGCACCCTTCTTGAGCCCGGATGGACACATGTATAAGCAAGTAGATGGGGTCGCCATGGGTTCTCCCCTAGGTGTCCTGTTTGCAAACTTCTACATGGGTACCATCGAGCAAAAAGTCTTAATCGACATGAATATGAAACCGGACATATACTGCAGGTATGTTGACAACATTTTTACACAGGTACCTGATGTCAGACATCTGCAGGAGCTGAAGGAGGCATTTGAGCAGAATTCTGTGTTGCGTTTCACTTACGAGATGGAGAACGATGGGAAGCTGCCCTTTCTAGATGTAACAGTCATGGAAAGGAGCGGAGTTTTCCACACTGCAGTCTACACTAAGGAAACAAACATAGGAATGTGCCTGAATACCAACAGTGACTGCCCGGACAGGCACAAGAGGAGTGTTGTTAACGCTTATGTCGACCGTGCCCTCAGCCACAGCTCAGAATGGAAGCAAGTCGACGAAGAACTCTGTAGGGTAAGGCAGGTCCTAGTCAACAACGGCTTCTCCAATGGTTTCGTCGAAGACATCATAAGAAGGAAAGTGAAACGCCATGCAACCTCTGAAGAAACAACTAACACAACACCTATACCCCCTATTAGACTATTTTACAGGAACTTCTTTTCTACAGTTCATAAAACGGAGGAAAGGGTCCTGAAAGATACTGTTAATAGAAACGTTATCCATACAGACAAAAAACAGAAGATACAACTGACGATTTACTATAAAACCAAAAAAACGGCCAGCCTACTCATCAGAAACTCTCCAGACACAAAGCAGAACGATTTAAAAGAGACCAACGTCGTCTATGCCTTTAAATGTCCTCTTGGGGATTGTAAGCCTAAAAAAACTCAGTATATAGGCAAGACAACAACAACTCTTTCCAGGCGTTTAACGATGCATAAGCAACAGGGCTCCATTAAGGAACATATAGTCTCTTCCCACAACCAAACCATCACCAGAGAAATCTTAGCAAACAACACAGAAGTCATTGATTGATACAGTGATAGCAGGCGGCTCGACGTCTGCGAGGCACTACACATCAAGAAATCAACACCAGC
Organism: Procambarus clarkii; assembly: GCF_040958095.1. Taxonomy (NCBI): domain Eukaryota; kingdom Metazoa; phylum Arthropoda; class Malacostraca; order Decapoda; family Cambaridae; genus Procambarus; species Procambarus clarkii. The sequence goes on along the minus strand of NC_091162.1, from coordinate 39,005,995 downwards.
AATCAACAGCCAATTAATGCACAACTATATTCAACCCACTTCAAGACTCCGCTCCAATATAGAAGCATCAAGAAATATGGACCAATAGGCTTTCTACAATTACTTCCATTCAAATACCCATTGTTTCATGTTCTGTCTTGTGTTTGAATTTAATACCCATTCAATACCCATTGTTGAAAGTTTGTTTTCACCTCATCCACCTCACCCAAATGTAGATATAAAATCGAAGATGTGTAAGCTCTATTCAGTTTCAGTTGTGTGTTTGTAAACTAAAGTCTTTGAAAATGTAATAAGTTTTACGAAACGCGCTCAAGTGTCGCGTCAGACTAGAAATAAAAATGAAATTTGGAGAATTGGTCTCTGAATTACCATCAACAGTGAAAAGAAATGTAAGAAAGATCGAGAAATTCGTGTTAGAATTATTAATCTTTCTTTTTCGGTCATATTTAATAATATATGTCTACAGAAAAGACTGCTACCAATATATATATATATGTATATATATATATATATATATATATATATATATATATATATATATATATATATATATATATATATATATATATATATATATATATATATATTATTAAATATGACCGAAAAAGCAAGATTAATAATTCTAACACGAATTTTCTCGATCTTTCGTACGTTTCTTTTCACTGTTGGTGGTAATTCAAAAATCAATTCTCCAAAATTCATTTTTATTTTGAATGAATAAAAATGAATTTTGGAGAATTGATTTTTGAATTACCACCAACAGTGAAAAGAAACGTACGAAAGATCGAGAAAATTCGTGTTAGAATTATTAATCTTACTTTTTCGGTCATATGTAATAATATATGTCTACAGGAAAGACTGCTACCAAAATATACTAATATATATATATATATATATATATATATATATATATATATATATATATATATATATATATATATATATATATATATATATATATATATATATATTCAAGAAAATAAATACATGATTCAAAATGTGAGTGTCAGACCACGGAGGAAAACTGTAACAGGAATTTCCTTAAGTACTTTCGTATAATAATACATCTTCAGAAGGAGTGGTTTTACAGGTTGAGTACTGGACATAGACTTAATGGTGGAGTGAGGTGAGGTACAATACATGGACAAAGCAAATTGTGCATTAAAGAATATAAATTTACCTTTAATAATGAGTATTATTTACAGACTTTTGGAATGGCAATGGGGAATCCTTTATCGCCATTGCTTTCAAACTTGTACATGGAATTCTTCGAAAAGAAATTTGTTTCAAAAATAACTCCTGGAATCATTCCTTGGTTTAGATATGTTGATGATATTTTGTGTATATGGCCTTCAGATGTAAACACAGACGAATTTGTAGCCAAACTTAATGACCAAGTCACCTCTATAAAATTTACTATGGAGACTGATATTGATAAATGTTTACCATTCCTAGATGTACTTATTCATAGGCAAGATTTTTCACAGTTGTGACTGGACCAGGGTCGTGTGCGGTCGCAGTGTTGGCGCTCTTGGCTTCCGCTGCTTGGTGGGAGGTGGAGTATTGCCCCCACACTCTTCGTCTTTGCACGTGGTGATACAGGATATTGTGAATTTGTTCTCGATTGTTGACAGTGCCTATGAGTGTCGAGAAAATGGCTGAAGCGGTATGCCTAAGTGGTAGTGAGGAGGACAGACAAGATGATAACAGACCGTTTGAAGTAGCAATGAACAAAAAGAAACGGAGAAATATTAACAGACAGCGAGGGAGTGAGAGTGACGATGAAATTACAAAGAGACCAAAGAATGAGACTCTACTCAGCAGGACTCAAGACAAGCAATTTAATAGAAGGAAGAGGCTGTTGTTCCCTGCAACATGCCAATTAAATTTCCACCAAAAGCTGGAGTGGACGGTACGTCTGGCTAAAGAATGTTTGGAATACGAACCACTCTTCAAGGAGGGTCTACTCCGGCCCTACATAACAGTTGGGACTGAACAGGCCGTGGAACGCCTCACGATGGTTGGTTTTGAAAATGTAGTGATGGTTCCTCCTGAAGAAGGTATGTTGCACACAAAGATCATAGTTTTCAAGTTTCCAACTTATTTGGATCCTGACTGTCTTCTTCTTAACAATGATAATGTTGTCTGGGCAAAGAGGAACAGTGTTCGTGGTGACAAACGAAGCCAGGTTGTTGCCTTGGTAAAGGGTGAGGCGCCGGAGAAAATTTTTGTGCAAGGACTAGGCTATAGGAACGTTGCAAAATACATTGAGGAGCCCATACTGTGCATGAAGTGTTCACGTTGGGGACATATGGCATGGAAATGCCAGTTTGACCCCAGGTGTCGGTATTGTGGGAAGAAACACGACTCGCGAGAGTGTAGAGTCAAGATTGAAAGAAGTGAAAAAATCGTCCCATTTTGTTGCAAAATGGCAGCCACAATGCCAACTGTCGAGGCAGTCACAATGCTGGTTCCTTTCTATGCCCCATGAAGCCTCATCTGAAAGAGACTAGGACGGGTCCTACAAGCAGGATAGATGTATCCTCGCAGCAAGGAAAGATTGTGCAAGAGGAACATGGAAGAAACAGCTGGAAGCCAACGACAGCCCCTATGATCAATGTGTGGGAGAAAGGGACGGAGAAAATAAAGGCGAGCCTAGGGAAAGTAAATCATGCAGTGGAAAAACTGAAACCTTGTGAGGACAAGGTTCAGGACAATATGGTCACCTCTGAGATTGGTAATCAAATTTTGTAGTATCTAAAAAAACTAGATAAGAGGATTGAGGCATTTGAAAAATTGGCTATGGAGGGTAGACGGGGTGAAGATGGTGGTGAAACAGGACGTGTAATTGAAAGTAAAACAGTACGTGAAATGGAAAGTGAAACGTGCGTAGAAGAAAGTAATGATGTGCATGACGTAACGATGATAGAGGATTGAAATTGAAATTGAAATTGAAATAAGTTTATTGAGGTAAAATACACACAAAGGGATGAGGTAGCTCAAGCTATTCTCACCCCATTCAGTACAACGTGTTAATATTTACATAGACACACATCACAAATAAACATATTGCCAAACATTCTGAGAGGTAAACATATACATTTCCTCCTTCACAAGGAGTATGTTATCAGACATACACACAAATACTTTTATGATCTAGGTATACTGTATAGACAATTTGCAAGAGACATGCAGATAATTCAACAAAATATTACAATCTTGGTGCAAAATTCTTATATCTCTCAAGAATATCATCAACCTTTCCGTTGTGACACATCCAGGCTATTTGTTCAGGAACAGTCCTTATCTCAGTGTTTCTATATACATTAATCAACGGACAATCAAGAACATAATGGGCCAGGGTGTGAGACCTTAACCTAACACATAGTTTACACCTCGTGTCATTATCATGAACATCTAACCCATATTCCCAGTAATATTTGTACCCAAGCCTGAGCCGCATGTACACAGAGTCACTCCAAGCATTTCTCCTTTTACCATAAGTGAAATGGGTGTTTTGACTCACATACATGTAGTGTTGCATGGTTTGACTACTCTCATACATTATCTCTCTCCTCTCCACTCCCGCCTGTGCCTGAATATTTCTGATTTTGCTTCTTATTTGTCTCATTGTGAATTCACATTCAATGTCAACTTGTGGTTTTGATGTGGCACGTTTGGCCAAGTCATCCGCCACCTCGTTGAGCACTATTCCAACATGAGATGGAATCCACATGAATTTCACACTATAACCTTTCAGCTGTATCTCAGTTATTCTTCTCTTACAGTCCTCAACTATAGACATGAAGACTGGGTTTCGACTGTTTAAGGACTCCAGTGCTCCTCGGCTATCGACAAATACAAAAACATTTTTGTCGTCATGACGTACTTCCTCCAAACACGCCAGAATGGCCTGCAGTTCAGCTTGTGTGGATGATATATAATTACTAAGCCGGAGTTCAATTATCCTGTCCACAGTCCCAAACTCCGTATAATCCCTTATTAGGATACCACACCCGGCCCTGCCATCCTCCACACCAAGAAAGTAATGATGTGCATGAGGTAACGATGATAGAGGATAGTCAGGAGAATACACTTTCTAGTAGTGTTCGCGGTGTTCAACCTCCTGTTGTGACAAATGTTGAAAGAAAGGTTAAAGTAAAACGGTATACAGAAATAACAAAGAAAATAGATATGAATAATATTACCTTCGATGTTAGTAGTAGTTGTGCAAGTGAGGAGAAAGAAAAAATGTTACGGTGTTGGAAGGAAGTTTCTAAGGTACTCTCGTATCTCATGGAATGTGACGGACAGGGCAAAGGTGGTTTTATTATTAATCATGGATGAAAGTAGATTGAGAATATTATCTTCGAACGTTAATGGATTAAAAACCAGAGCGGTGGATGTACACTATTATACTCTTAGAGAGGATATTGACATAGTAGCACTCCAGGAAACTGGGGATAGGGATGGTAGCATTTTGAGGCTAAATGGCTATAGAGGTTTTCACTTATATGCTGATGGAGGAACTAGGGGGGTCTCGTGTTATGTCAAAAGTACCATACCTGCCGAGATAACTGGAATCCCTCAGAGATATAGAGGTATTGAAAGTATTAGCTTGCGGATACAATTAAAGGACCGAGAGTTAAATATCATTAATCTATACATCTCTGATAGCTCCCTTGATTTAAGATACCTGCCGGATTCCTTCTTTTCTGAAGATACACTTGTGGTAGGGGATTTTAATGCCAGACATCCAGCTTTAGGATCAAGGGGTAAAGCAAATAGAAATGGTTGCAGATGGTACCAGTTTTTGCAGGAACATGAAGATGTTCAACTGCTGGGCGAGCCCTCTCCTACTCATTTGAGGGGAGGGAGATTAGATTATGCTTGTTTAATAAATGCTGAGGGCATAGAGGGGAATTGTCTTACTGTGGATGAAATGCTAAGTGATCATTTTGCATTACAAATATAGCTTAAACTAGATAAAAAGCATGCCTGCCTTCAGAGGAAAAGGTTAAAGTTTAATGAGGGAGAATTAAGGGGTCTTGTTGGCCATATTAAGTCTTGGTATGATACTTATAAGCCGGTTTCGGCAGAAGCATTTTATGAAGATTTAATTAAGGAGGTAGATGTATTTAATGCAACATTGAACCGGAAAATATCTAGTATAAAAAAGCATCCCCCCAGAAAAGAAAATTATACACATGACAAGATGCTTAGGAGGTGGACAGTAACAATGAGAAGAGCTCACAAGAATTGGAATAGGAATGGTAGGACTGAGGAAGAGAAGAATGCTTTACTGGCAGTTGCTAGGCTGTGTGGGGAGAAGAGAAAGGAAATTACGAGCAAGTATTGGCAGGAGTTGGCAGAGAAAGTTGGGAGTAACAGAAACTTGAAGGAAATCTGGCAAGACGTAAATAAAATAAGGGGTAAAAAACATAATTTTGTTGCACATCCTGACCCGCAAGGAATTGCAAATGGTCTCGTAAATAAATGGGCGGAAGCTGCCAAACTTAGTTCATTACCCACTGTAACGAGAGAGTCATTAGATTCTTGGAAAGATCTAAGAAAGGATTTTATACTTACAGCAGGTAACAGTGGTGATGTCACTTGCACAGGTATTACCAGAGAAGAACTAATAACGGCGATTAAAGTTGGGAAATCTACCGCCCCTGGGGAGGATGGAGTAACTTATGAAATACTTAATGAACTTGCCATTATGACGAAAAGCCCACTTTTAGACCTCTTTAATATTAGTTATAAAGTGGGCAGTATTCCCAGTAAATGGAAAAAAGCTATGATCCCTATCCCTAAAGCCAATGGAGAGTATAGACCTGTGTCTTTAACCTCGTGTTTTTGTAAAATGATGGAGAGGAGCATTTTAAATAAACTTTTATATATCAGCTGATCAGTAATTTGTATCAGTAATATCAGTAACAGGTGATCAGCTGTCTAGTAATTTGTTCGGGTTCCTCAAAGGAAAAAGTACCTCTGATTGTATTATTAAATGTCTAGCTAATGAAAATGATTATTGTAGAATTTTCATTGATTTACAAGGAGCTTTTGATAAAGCCAACAAAGAGGTTATTTTATATGAAATAGCTTGTCTTGGTGTTAAAGGGAGATTATTGCGTTGGATAGGGGATTATCTTTACGAAAGGAAGGCTCAGGTTTGGTATCAAGGTTGTATGTCAGATGTGAGATCTTTTGAACTCGGCACACCTCAGGGAGGAGTGTTGAGTCCCACTCTGTTTAATGTACAAATGAATAAGATAGCATCTGAGAGATACTCAAATGGGGTAACTCCGATCATATATGCCGATGATATTTTGTTTCAGGGCAAAGATATTTCAAAGGTTCAAATAGTGTTGGACAATTTCGGAAACCTGTGTCACCATATGGGACTGGTGGTTAATGAAAACAAAACTAAGTTTGAATGTAGAAGTCGGAGGCCCATTATATTGAAAATAAACGGTAAAAAAAAGAGAGAGTTAATATATATAAATATTTAGGCATATATGTTGGATATACCCATGAGAGTTTGGAAGCTGAGATGAACAGACTGTTGGGTCAATGTCGGAAGAGATTACAATCTCTGAAGGCATTGGCATGCTGTGGAAAGGGAGTGGGAGTCCCTGTGCTACAAATGATATATTTGAGTACTGTAAGATCTCTTATTGATTATGCTGCACCTGTCATTTCTTGTTTTGGTAAATATAGGATGGGCAAGTTGGAGAAGGTACAAAATGAAGCCATGAGAATTATCTTAGGATGCCCAAGAAATGCTATGATTGAGATAATGAGGACGGTGTTGAATCTGCAGAGTATTGGGGATAGAATTGTAGAGATAAATGTAGCCTCTGCCATTAGATTAATGAGAGGTGGGGGAACTAATGAATTAATCCTCTCGGTTCAAAAGGTGGGAAGTAGTGAACAGTGTATGATGAAGAAGAGAGTATATATGAATAACTTATGTTCTAATGTTATAAAGTATGATGTTATTACAGAGTGTATTGCTGTGCCCAAGAGAAAATTCACACCACCATGGGAGGATTGTAATGTAATGTAGAACAGGTGCCTCGTAGCCTGGTGGATAGCGCGCAGGACTCGTAATTCTGTGGCGCGGGTTAGATTCCCGCACGAGGCAGAAACAAATGGGCAAAGTTTCTTTCACCCTGAATGCCCCTGTTACCTAGCAGTAAATAGGTACCTGGGAGTTAGTCAGCTGTCACGGGCTGCTTCCTGGGGGTGGAGGCCTGGTCGAGGACCGGGCCGCGGGGATACTAAAGCCCCGAAATCATCTCAAGATAATCTCAAGATAGATGTAGTAATTACTCCATTGCAAAAGAGAAAAGTATGTATGAAATGGGAGAGCTGAGGGCATCATATGATTGTATAATTAGAAAATTGCCTTCAGAAAACACTCTACATGTATATTGTGATGGGTCAGTAGCTAGGGATGGGAAGGCAGGATGTGGAGTCTTGATCAGGGAGTACACTGACATCGGCACTGTGGATACTGTTATTGGACGCCGCTTAACTGACAATGTCCCTTCAACGCAGGCTGAACTCCAAGGTGTATTAGCAGGATTACAGGAAGTAGTCAAATGTGGTAAAAATGCTTGCTTCTTTATTGACAGCAGAGGAGCGTTAGAGTCTTTAAAAGCAGACGCCCAGTATATTAGAATATTGTGATAGAGTGTAGAGAGAATATTAAGAAATTAGAAAAACTGGGTATAAAGTAAGATTCATGTGGATCCCTTCACATGTGGGAATACTGTTGAATGAGGTAGTTGATGACATAGCGAAGAGAGCCACTGAAAAAACTCTTGTTGATGTTGTATGTCAGTTAACCTTGAAACAAATAAAAACAAGACTCAAGGTGATTCAGGAGGGTGAAGAAATGATAAAGAGAATGGCAATGGTGGACAGTAGTAACACACTTAAGAATTATTCAATAATAAATACAAATTCGTCCTTCACTTATGGTAAAGGAAAGTCTACTTGGAAGGATTCAATTTACATGAGATTAAGATTAGGATACAAATATATCTGGCAATACGGTGTTGATGTCAGTGAAAAAGATATTGAGTGTAAATTATGTAGTATGCCGCACGCCCACACCTTAGAACATTATGTATTAGAGTGTTAACTTATTGAAAACTATAGAAATAAGGAAATAAACAGTGTACCACATCAAATGGTTTGGATGTGTGATAATGGTACGATAGACAGTACACTTAGGAGCTACAAGAATTTTGCCCCAAGATTGTAACAATTATATACTGTACTTACTATATTAACCTGCAATGTTAAATGGGATTCTTGTAATGTTATTTGTCTATATGTACTCACTGAATTTGTGCGCCCCTTGAGGGACTTGAAGTAGAGGGGGGGTAGAAATAGCCTAAGCTACTATCCTTTTGAGATGTATTTCTTGCTTATCTCAATAAACATACTTGAACTTGAATTTGAAGATTTTTCACTAAAGTTTATTGTCTACAGAAAACCTACGAATAATTTATCTTATGTTCATTATTTTTCAGGGCATAGATACAATATGTGAAAAAGTCAATTTTTTCATCAATGTATCTAAGAGCTCTTTGAGTTGTGAGTCCAGAATTCTTAGACGAAGAGTTTAAGAATATTGATTCGATTGGTCTCAAGCTTTGTTACCCACTGAGTTTTTTTGGAAGTTTGCTGTAGCAAAGCACGTCGCACATATTATAATATATGCAGTGAAAGAATTCGCCCAAAGAATGTGTTACGTTTACCATATTTCTCTGGGTTTGAGAATATTGTCAAGGCCTTGAAAGTTTTTAATATACATGTTTTGTTTAGCTACGAAAATACTGTTGGTAAGCTATTAGTTAGGAACAGCTCTCGTAGTGATAATTGTGTCATTTATAAAATACCTTGTAAAGACTGTAATAAGTTCAATGTTGGGTGTTACGGCCCTCTCGGGACGCAACGGGGTTCTTACTCTGATGTAGTTAGAGGAAGATATATATCCGGCCCCAAGCCAGTAGAGGCTATCAAGGGATGTGATCCGTGATGCAAGTAACTTAAAGGGAGTAGGGAAAGAAAGGTAAGAACTTAATATAATATAATTTTCACCATCACCATTTAAATAAATAGAAATAAAACGTACACAAGGGGGAGGGGTATTAACACTTTACAAAGGGGATCAACACTGTAGTCTTCTGCTGGAGACTATGGATCCTTGAAGCTAGGTGCTGAGTCCGCGGTGCTTTCTTCGTGGCCTCAAGACGTGTCCTCTGAGAACGCCGAGTCTACCCTGGCCACAGGTCAGCCACAACACAGGTCCACTGGGGGCACCGTCGTGGAGGCCGTCAACCACACGTCCAGCAGGTCTGCTGGCAGGTACTGAGCCACCAAGGCTGGTACGGCCACTCCACGAACGATAAAAGGGGTACGCCCTAGACAGGAGTCTCGTGTGATATCACCAATCACCCTCCTGTCCTCAATACCCCAGTGGATTATCGTCTCCAACCGTCGGTCCCGGGTAAATCCTTTAACTGCCACTCCAATGGCAGGCTAACACACCACAGTGTTTTTCCGGGGGGACGACGTCACAAAAGCTGCAGCAAACTTCACTGTATGGAGACTGGCTGCCTCGGGTAGACTGACTCCACCTTCAACACAGTGGTCCCAGGTCGGCTCTGTAAGCAGACACGTCATTAATAACCGGGACACTAATACACCACACTCACAGGCTCAGATACAAACGCCCGACATATCCACTCCCTAGATGGCGCTGTCGTCGGAGCACCACCTCACCAGAGGTCAGGAGCGGCGGTGTTGAGCGCTGAACCAGACTGGAAACTGGTCCTCGAGGCCAGTACACGCTGTCCTCACTAGGTGTCGTCGTTCGTTTGGCGGGGGTTTCGGGAGCTGACCCACAGATGGCGTGTTTGTCACTGCTCCAGGCACGGACGCTGAATCCGGGTCCGTAACATTGGGCAAACATCTAAAGATTTGAAATGTAGAATTTCGCAACATAAGTACTCTGTAAAACATGGCCAATTGTCTAAAGCTTTGTTTGTTCATCTGTCAGAAGATGCTCACCAAATTGATTGGGAGATGGCTTCTTCAATAACGAATTGTAAAAGCACCTATAACAGAAAAATAATTGAATCTGCTTTGAAACAGATCACAAAAGAAAGTAATTTGAATATTAGCAGCGGTTTATATAACTTAGATCCATTTTTAATAGATCAATTAAAGGGCGATTGAAGTAGGATCATTGGAACACATTTGTCTCACTAATTCATTATAAATATTTACTATTTTATGCTATAATTACCCATGTGTGGGCCATTGTGTGGTTGCTGCATCGTATGGGCCAATATAGGCCCTCTGCAGTGTCCACGTATTGTACCTCACCTGACTCCACCATTAAGTCTATTTATGTCCAGTACTCAACCTGTAAAACCACTCCTTCTGAAGATGTATTAATATACGAAAGTACTTAAGGAAATTCCTGTTTCAATTTTCCTCCGTGGTCTGACACTGTCATATATATATATATATATATATATATATATATATATATATATATATATATATATATATATATATATATATATATATATATATATATCTTTCTTTCAGGGAATCTTTCCCTGAAATCAGGGAATCAGTGCTTCTTTCAGGGAATCGCAGAAAATTATTAAATACAGAGGTCTAGCACACTGCTACAGCTTTGTTCCGATCGGCTCGGAGACCCCTCGGTTCGTGGGGAAAATGTGCATTGAAGTTCCTGAAGGAATTGGGGGACAAATTGATCAGCGCTACAAAAGACCAGAGAGCAAAAAGTTTCTTGTTCCAGCGCCTCGGTGTTGCGATTCAGAGGGGAAATGCCTGTTGCGTCTTGGGCACTAGTCCAACTTCAGAGGAATTCGAAGAAGTGTTTGACTTGCAACAATGATCGAACCCGTCTGTGACATTCATCAATGTTTCCCATTGTTGTGTTTTTCAAGAGATCCATAACCTTTAAGCACCTTTTTGCATTATTATTTTTGTATCAACCATGTACATCTTGTAACCATCAAATGCATAATAAAGCACAAAAAATAAAAAAAGGAAGGGGGTGGTAGGAGAAAAGCACACAGAAACTGTATTGGAGGGGATCTAAACATTCCCTCTAATGCGTTATGCGTGGTTTCCTCCGAGGCTATGGGTCCCCCTTCTTCCAGCTAGAGGTGGTACTCCCTTCCATAATATATATATATATATATATATATATATATATATATATATATATATATATATATATATAAAATATATAAATATATATATATATATATATATATATATATATATATATATATATATATATATATATATATATATATATATATATATATACCACCTCTAGCTGGAAGAAGGGGGACCCATAGCCTCGGAGCTCACAGGGAGCTCACACGGAGCTATATATATATATATATATATATATATATATATATATATATATATATATATATATATATATATATATATTATTAAATATGACCGAAAAAGTAAGATTAATAATTCTAACACGAATTTTCTCAATCTTTCGTACATTACGCTTCACTGTTGGAGGTAAATCAAAAATCACTTCTCCAAAATTCATTTTTATTTCTAGTCTGACGCGACACGGGCGCGTTTCGTAAAACTTATTACATTTTCAAAGACTTCACAAATACACAACTGATTAGAACTTACGTCTCTCTGATATTATATCTACATTTGAGTGAGGTGGGAAGGATGATGTGGCATTAACACAAGACAGGTGGGAAGGATGATGTGGCATTAACACAAGACAGAACAGGGGATATTAATAGGGTATTAAAAGTATCAACACAAGACAGAATAGAAACAATGGGTATTGAATAGAAGTGTTTGTAGAAAGCCTATTGGTCCATATTTCTTGATGCTTCTATATTGGAGCGGAGTCTTGAGGTGGGTAGAATATAGTTGTGCAATAATTGGCTGTTGATTGCTGGTGTTGACTTCTTGATGTGTAGTGCCTCGCAAACGTCAATCCGCCTGCTATCGCTGTATCTATCGATGATTTCTGTGTTGTTTACTAGGATTTCTCTGGCGATGGTTTGGTTATGGGAAGAGATTATATGTTCCTTAATGGAGCCCTGTTGCTTATGCATCGTTAAACGCCTAGAAAGAGATGTTGTTGTCTTGCCTATATACTGGGTTTTTTGGAGCTTACAGTCCCCAAGTGGGCATTTGAAGGCATAGACGACGTTAGTCTCTTTTAAAGCGTTCTGTTTTGTGTCTGGATATATATATATATATATATATATATATATATATATATATATATATATATATATATATATATATATATATATATATATATATATATATATATATATATATATATAAGCCACCAAACTTAAAGAGGATGGAAGCAAAGCATCTATGGGATGAAATATTTAGAGCATTTAGGGCTAGCAGTATTTGTGTCATGGGTGACTTTCATTTCAGTGGAATAAATTAGTCTAACAGAACAGGGAATAATGAAGCAGAAGATTTTCTAGAATTAACTGACGATTGCTTTCTTAGACAACACATTAAGGAACCAACAGGGGGGGAAATAATACTTTAGAGCTAGTGTTAACTAACAAGAGAAACACAAATTAATGACATCGAAATAGAGAGTGAGCTAGGGAACAGTGATCACAAAGAAATCAGATTTAGCATAGAATGGAATAGACCTGTAGGAGAAAACTCTTGTTATAGTGCCAGATTTTCGAAAAGCTGATTTCAATAGCCAAAGAAATTTTTGGGAGGCCAATAGATTGGAAAGTCTTGGGCATTGAGGGTGGGCCGGTCTTGGAGAAAGGCATGAACCCAGCGATAGGTGACATAAAAGGGGATTTCGATGTGGATTCAAAATATAACCTATTTAAAAATATTCTAAGCATAGCCCAGGAACGAAGTATACCATATAAATTGAATAGATCGAATACTCATGATCCAAAGTGGATAACAAATGATCTGAAGAACCTTATAGGTAAAAAGAGAGCGTGGTACAAAAGGATTAAGAATGGGGAAGTTAGTATAGAACAGGAATTCATACAACTGGTTAGAAATGTTAAAAAAGAGATTAGGAAAGCAAAAAGAAACTACGAAGTTCGCATAGCAGGGCAAGCGAAGACAAATCCTGAAGTTTTTTTTTCAGTTATATCGAACTAAGACTAGGGAAAGGATAGGTCTTTTAACAACTGAGACAGGTCAAATAACGGATAATGATGAGGAGATGAATAGTATTTTTAATAAATATTTTATATCTGTATTTACTAAAGAGGAACTTAACAATATACCTTCAGCCGAATAAGTATATGTGGGTGGGGACGAGGACAGGTTGAATAGTTTTACAGTTACCAGGGAGGATGTAATTAAACAAATAGTTAAACTCAAACCAAACAAATCCCCAGGGCCGGATGAAGTGTTTGCCAAGGTGCTTAAAGAATGCAAAGAGGAGCTTTCTGAGCCACTGTCTACCATATTTAATAAATTAATAGAGTTAGGTAGAGTGCCAGAGTCATGGAAGGTAGCTAATGTGGTACCAATTTTTAAGAAAGGAGATAGATCACTTGCGTCAAACTATCGGCCAATTAGCGTAACGTCTATTGTGGGAAAGTTACTTGAATCGATAATCGCAAATACAATTCATCTTCATCTTGAAAAACATAAATTAATAAATGAGTCGCAACGTGGTTTTACAAATGGCCGTTCATGTTTAACAAATTTGCTATCTTTTTATTCCAGCAGGAAACAGAATGTTAGTATAAATGATGTTAAGTCAGAGTGGGATAATGTTGTTAGTGGAGTACCTCAGGGCTCTGTCCTGGGACCTCTGTTGTTTATAATATATATAAATGATTTAGATTCAGGTTTGAGTAGCAACATTTGCAAATTTGCCAATGATACGAAAATCGGTAGGGAAATTAATTCGGAGGAGGACTCACTATCACTTCAAGTTGATCTAGATAGGGTTTTGAAATGGTCAAATGATTGGCAAATGCAGCTTAATGCTGATAAATGTAAAGTTCTGAGGCTAGGTAATGATGATAGAGTTACAAGATACGAGCTTGATGCTATTGAGATTGCGAAAGGGATCTGGGAGTTATCATTAGTAAGAATTTAAAACAAAAGGATCAATGCCTGAATGTTCGTAATAAGGCAAATATCACACTGGGATTTATTAATCGAAGTGTTAGTAACAAGACACCTGGTGTTGTTCTTCAGCTATATCTTGCTCTGGTTAGGCCTCATTTAGATTATGCAGTTCAGTTTTGGTCGCCGTATTATAGAATGGATATAAATTCACTTGAACGTGTCCAACGTAGGATGACCAAGTTAATTCCGGAAATTAGAAATCTTTCATATGAAGAAAGATTAACAAAGCTTAACTTGCATTCACTGGAAAGGCAAAGAGTTAGGGGTGACATGATGGAGGTTTACAAGTGGATGAATGGACATAACAAATGGGATAATAATAGGGTATAAAAGTATCAACACAAGACAGAACATGAAACAATGGGTATAAATTGAATACGTTTAGATTTAGGAAAGACTTGGGTAAATACTGGTTCATTAACAGGGTTGTTGATTCAACCTGTCCTCTTAGAAAGAACGTCAACATTGCAGGCGATGAGTCACAATAACGTGGCTGAATTATGTTGATCGACTTGAGAATGGTCCAGGACGGACCGAAACGTCGTCGTCCCTTCAACTTCTAGTGTGTGGTCTGGTCAACAACGTCAACATTGCCGTTTGTCTGTACGGGTGTTTATGGATGTAATTTTGTGTAAAACTACGTCTATTCTCGCTTCCACTGGCTATCTCTAATTATACAATAAAATACCACACTCTTATTATTCTATAACTCAATGACTAAGCTCTGATATTTGTTCTTCAAGTAAAAATATATATATTTTTGCCTTAATTAGGCCATAATCCAGAAAATTCCAGCCTATCGATTTTTATATTTAGGAAAACATCTAATAAATTTGGAAACGAATTTTTCGTTCGCCGACAGTTGCCTGTTACTATTTAACCCTCTATGCTTTAATGTTGCTGGTCACTGTGACTTTCCCAGGATATATATAGGTTTTGTAGTAGCATTTAGTCACACTACAGTAATTTAACTAATGGGAAACCTCTATAGTCGTCGTAAATTAATAATAATCATTTATCAAATAATAAATTAGCAAACATATACAACTTTTTATGTTACACCTTTCGGGTAGGCCGTTCTGTTTGTTTACAACCCCAATGGTTCAAAAAACTCAATACTTTTAATATATAAGAGACTAAGTATGCTCTAATGTATGGTCCTCAATGAAAATTATCGTTTTTTTTTGTTAATTTGTCCATAATGAATAAGATTCCTTACTGTTGACCTTTATATTAAGAAAAACATCTAAACAAATTGGTATTGAGTTTTCGTTCAGATAAAGTTTCCAGGTACTATTTCCTAGTTATCATTTAATGTAGGTGGTTATTATTTTACTGTTATGTATAAAGAAATTTAGCATTATGCATTTAAAATACAGAACAATTTGGTGGTTTAACTGCCTCATAATTATGTAAAAGACATTGTGACAAATACTTGATAGTTAAAATCAAGATTTTTTTGACAACTATAAAATCCTGTTGACATCATGCCGTTTGGAGTTGTCATACGCTTCTTTATTTATTTATTTATTTATTTATATATATACAAGAAGGTACATTGGGTTTGTGAGAATACATTGGATAGTACAGTATTTACATTCTTATAAAGCCACTAGTACGCGCAACGTTTCGGGCAGGTCCTTAATCTAGCAGATAATTTTAAGTAGGTAATTTCTATCAGAATTGATAAATGATAAAGATACATTGCAAGAGAAAAATGAGATGAGAGAGCTTAGTAAGTATATTAAAGCACATTGTTATATTAAAGCTCTGATTGATTACATTGACAGCTTCATTAGTAATTTAAACAAGATTAATAGACACCATACAGCAGGTTGACAGCACATATAAGACAGCAATGATCACAATGGTAAAGATGTTCAGATTGGGTACATAAAGATTGGGAGACTGGGTAGCAAAAGATACAGATAAACAAGATTTTTAAACACCATACAGCAGATTGGCAGCACATATAAGAAGACAGCAATGATCACAATGGTAAAGATGTTCAAATTGGGAACATAAAGGTTGGGAGATTGGGTAGCAATGAAACTATGAAGATGAAATTAGGTACTTTTTAGTATTGATTTTGAATGATGTAAAAGTTGGACAGCTTTTCAATTCAGTAGGGAGTGAGTTCCATAAACTGGGTCCCTTTATTTGCATAGAGTGTTTACACAGATTAAGTTTAACTCTGGGGATATCAAAGAGATATTTATTTCTGGTGTGGTGATAATGGGTCCTATTACATCTGTCCAGGAAGAGTTTCAGACAAGGATTTGCATTTAAGAACAGGGTTTTGTAAATGTAGTTGACACAAGAGAATTTATGGAGTGAGATTATGTTTAGCATGTTTAGGGAGTTAAACAAGGGGGCTGTGTGTTGTCTGAAAGCAGAATTTGATATTATTTTGATAGCAGATTTTTGCTGGGTGATGATGGACTTGAGGTGGTTTGCAGTGGTTGAACCCCATGCACAGATACCATAGTTGAGATAGGGATAAATTAGTGCATAATATAGAGAGATGAGAGCAGAGTTAGGCACATAATATCTAATTTTGGAGAGTATCCCAACTGTTTTAGAGACTTTCTTAGTTATGTGTTGTATGTGGGTACTGAAGTTGAGTCTCTTGTCTAGGAATAGGCCAAGAAACTTTCCATCATTTTTATTGCTAATGTTTACATTGTCTATCTGAAGCTGAATTGCATTTGTAGATTTGCTTCCAAATAGGATGTAGTAGGTCTTTTCTATGTTAAGTGTTAGTTTGTTGGTTGACATCCATAAGTGGACTTTTTTTAGTTCATTATTAACAACATCATTTAGTGTATGTGGGTTGGGGTTGGAGTAGATGAGGGTAGTATCATCAGCAAACAAAATAGGTTTCAGAATGTTAGAGACATTAGGCAGATCATTGATGTATATAAGAAATAGAAGAGGTCCCAAGATGCTGCCCTGTGGCACTCCAACGGTTATTGGTAGAATGGGAGAGGTTATATTATTGATGGCTACACATTGGTATCTATCACTAAGATAGGATTGGATATAGTCCAGTGCATGGCCTCGGATTCCATAATGATGGAGTTTACATAAGAGGTAATCGTGATTAACTACAGTATCAAAGGCCTTTCTCAGGTCAATGAAGAGTCCAATCGGAAACTCATTTTTGTCAAGGGCTGAGTAAATTATATCAAGGAGACTAATAATTGCATCATTGGTACTCTTTTGAGAGCGGAAGCCAAACTGACAGGGGCTAAGAATGACGAATTTTACGAGATAGGAGTAGAGCTGTTTGTAGATAATTTTTTCAAATATTTTTGATAGTATGGGTAGGTTCGATATTGGTCTATAGTTGTTTATGTCTGAAAGATTACCTCCTTTATGAACTGGCGTTACTCTTGCTTTTTTAAGGATATCAGGGAAGGTATGACACTCAAAGGATTTATTGAACAGCAGAGCTATAGGTGGCGCAAGGGCATGGGAGGCGCTCTTGTATACAATGGATGGGATTTCACTGATGTTCCCAGCTTTGGTTTTTAGTGAGTGTATGATGGACACAACATCTGTCGGGCTGACTGGTGAAAGGAGAAGAGAGTTTGGATAGCTGCCTGAGAGATATGTGTCTGAGTCTGTGGGATTTTACTTGCAAGGTTAGCACCAATCGATGAAAAGAAGCTATTAAATTCATTCGCCATTTCTAAGTCAGATGACGGTGTAAGGCCATCCTTAGAGAGTGTTATCTGGTTGTGGGAGTGTTGTTTAGTTCCTAGGATATTAGAGATGGTATTCCATGTGCTTTTCATGTTGCCTTTTGCTTCTTTGAATCTAGTCTCATAATATGAAAGTTTTGCTTTTCTTATGATACTGGTAAGCACTGATGAGTACCTTTTAACTACTTCCTTTGAAACTAGGCCACTCCTAAATTTCTTTTCATATTCATATTTTTTGTTGATTGATTTAATTATGCCACTTGTGAGCCACGGGTTATTTTTTCTTTTATCATGCAGTTACTTGTTTGGTAAGGAGGGGACAGTGAGTGTTGTAGAGTTTTGGAGGCTCAGAGTTTTGGAGAGAAAGAGGTTAGTTGATGAGTTTATATCCTGTGAATTATTAAATTCAGATTCCCAGTTAATATTGTGAAGTGCATTAGAGAGATTGCCTAAAGCTAATTCACTATGTAGCCTGAATGAAAGTTTCTTGGTTTCTGTTGGTGATGTGTCAATGTTTGCTATGAGGAAGGTAGGATAGTGGTCAGTTGTTCTGTCATAAATTACCCCAGATGTAAGGGAAGCAGTTGTATTAGTCCATAGGTGATCCAGGATAGTGGCAGATGTTTGAGTGACTCGGGTGGGCTTGGTGATTGTGGGGATTAGCATATAGGAGTGCATGCTGTTACGGAAAGTCAACTTGAGGGTTGTTTTGAAGACCCAGGTCAATATTGAAATCACCTCCCAGAATGATGTGATTTTTGTTGAGATTGTTATTTATGATAAGATTCCTTACATTGTCAGAGAATAAAGCTATGTTGGTATTAGGAAATCTATAGATGGCACCGATAGTCAGGGAGGATTTAAGGGATTTACTGGAGAACTTGGCAAAGGTATATTCACAATAGTCATCTATATCACTAATAACACTATTGCAAATGAAGGTATCTTTGTAATATATTGCTGTACCACCACCTTTTTTATTAGGCCTGCAGTTATGAATGGCTTTATAACCAGCTAAATTGTAGAGTTGGGTATAGTCATTACTTAGCCAAGTTTCTGTTAAAATGATGAATGATAATTTAGTACCTAGTGCTGTAAGTAGTGCATTTATATCATCAAAATGTTTACCAAGTGACCTAACATTTTGGTTGTAAACTGATAAGCAGGTGCTATTTAGGAGTTTGTTTTTTGCAAGATTTGCTGTGTAATACCTGCAATAATGATGATCAATGTATTGATTTGTGTGGATATGGGACAGAAGATTTCGATCAGGATCAATATCAGTAAGCATATAGATAAAATAATGTCACGATACAATAAGATAAGCAATTACAGGAACAGATAAATACTAAATCTGCTGTAAAATAGAAAGTAATTATAGCAAAACACAACAATACAATAATATAACAATACTATAAGAGCTTACAAAGTATTAAGTGTGCTAAAATTAGAGAATAATTATGGCAAAACACAACAATAAATGCAAGTAAACAAAAGAATTGAAACAATTAGAGGTAGAATAAAGGTCACTAGATAGCCATGGAGGATACACAAGTTTGGTGGAGAGAACAAAAAATCAGTAGAGACTGTCAAGATGAATATATAAAAAAATTGACAAATGATAATTGTAAAGTAAAATAATCTTAAAGATAATAAATTTTATTTAGCTTAGTTTTTAACCTATAATTAGTATGAAGTTAATTAAGGGAACAAAATGAGATCAATAATTGATTTCAATAAATGACATAAATCAATACAATTAAATTTAAAATTTAAATGAAATAGGGTAAGATTAGATTTAAGAGTAAAATTTTACAATGAAACTGAGGTAGATGCTTGCATAAGTGCATGGAGACTTGGCGGATTATTTAGGAAATTATATGAATGAGAGAACATTAGGTAAATGGTAAGGCTGAGACAGCACCTTGGACAAAGTTATATTAAGTTAGGTTAGGCTCAGGCACTGAAAGAGTTATTTTAAGTCTTAAGAGTCTTAGTAAATAATATTAAGTAATGTTTGACACAATTTATCATTGTATATACAAACTGTTTAGGTATTAATGTATTCTAAAGTTTGTTTGTTTTTTAATTGTGTACTATGTTACTTTATCCTAAACTTCTTTTGGAACGTATATATCAGATATAAGTAATTGGCCACTTTCGCGAAACGGCGTTTGAAAAAAAAAAACTTTGCCCAACTGAAATGAGCGTTTCTGTGATCGAGCGGCAACATTTAAAAGTGTATACTCTTTTGACTGTCCTGATGTTAATTTTCGATGTACGTATTTCATTTTTGTACTGATGTGCTCGCAATAGAATGTTCTAGAAGAACATAGGTATAAAAAGTCACCAAAACATAAGTTAGATCAGCACCAAATAAAAAACTACGTCGATGACTAGCAGTGAGCGCCAGACAGCAACGAAATGTTTCTTCAGGGTCAAATGAAATCTTCAGGGTTGTCCTCTCCACACTTGTCCTACAGGGTTAATTTTGGTATCACCGAAATCGCAATAAAATTTTCTACACGGACATATGCATATAAATATAGAATCAATGTCGCAACCGACCCAGAAGAGTGTGGGAAGTGGCCAAAGTGTTACCCGCGGCGGCATTTCTGCGAAACCTGCATTGAAAAGTGTATATTCAATTCACTGTCCTGACATTATTTTTCGATGTACGTATTTCATTTTTGTACCAATGTGTTCGCAATAGAATGTTCTAGAAGAACATAAGTATAAAACGTCACATAAGGATGCGTTCGACCGGCAACAAATATAAAAACTACGTCGATCATACTCGTCGTGTCAATAATACAATTGTTTTACCACGATGATTCACTGCCATGCCGTTCTCCTAAATAAGCTCTTCGGCTATTAGAGAGAACGTAAATTTCATGGCAAACATTTCTAAACTATCCCCAAGTAGATCGGATCAAAATTGGAATTTATACAAATATTTATTCTTGTGACTCCCGTCAGAGTCAGCTTTGCGGAACCCGCACAAAACTTAGTGACGCGCTCGCGCGCCACTGAGTGGCGAAAGTGTTTAATTAATTAATTAAATTAATTAATTAAGTAACGTTTAAACGTTTTTTAGTGTAAATAACTGAAGAAAATGTAAGACATAGTCTACATATCTCTTTCCAAATATCTTTTAATTTTTTTTCCCCTAAAGAAAAATACGATTTGGCCAATTTTGCTTAACAAGTACATTAATTATTACCTTTTTGTCGTTATTATTATTATAATTAAAAGAATTACACCTTGTTTTTGTTTATGTACAAAACATGGTGTAATAGCCAGTTCGTTGCCCCTAAATCAACACAACATAACCAGTTTACTGATGTCATCACCCCTAAATCAATAAAAAAAAATCAGTGTACTATCGTAAATATTCATAGGTTACGATTTTTTATTCTCAGGTTAGTTATTCTTAGACTCTGTTGTTTTAAGATAGGTTAGATTATGCTATAACCTTCGTAAGCTGTATACGAACGGACCGACCGGGCAACAACAGCAAGGTTCCGGCCACATCAGTGGCTAATGTGGATTGTTGCTTTACTATACATCAGTGTTGCAATTATTCAGGTAATATTTAACTACTACTAATTATTATTAGTTTGACAATATTGCAGTAAGTTAGGGAATGTCAGGAGAGTAGTCACTGACAGTCACAGGGCAACAAAATGGATACGAAGTTGACCAGTCCAGCTTTTGAGTAGGTAAGAGATCACGAGTTTTGCCCGAAGCGGTATGCGTGCTAGGGGCTTTACAAGATTGTAAAATTATCATTATTCCTATATTCTCTCTTAATCCCCAGTGTACCTTCTTGTTTATAATTAAATAACCAGGGTTTTTGATGCGGCTGTGCTGAAAGCCTGACAAAATAAATCATTGTGTCGGGGAAGAGGAAGCTACAAGTTAGGCTTATATTGAGGTTCCCCCTCCCCTCTCCCCCCAAATTACTGGTGGAGTAAATCAGCCTAGCCTACTTCTTCCTAGCATAACCTAGCCAACCTTAGTCTACCCTTGCCTAGCCTAGCAAACAGCCCTTGACCCCCCTACTGTTATGACTGCTCTCTATTTGTACCTATGACATCTGTACTCCTCACTGTTGCTATTATTAATTTCCTTCTGTATCTTTAGCTCCAGTATGTTGTTATATTATGCTGTGCAAATTTGGAACCTGGCCTTCCAGTATCTCCATATATTTATTATATGATACCATTCTTGTCTCCTATCCAGAGAGTACAATATTGAGAGCTTTGAGATGGTCTCAATTATTTAGATGTTTTATCATTTCTATGCTTGCTGTTTATGGTCTCTTTATTCCCTCTAATTCAGAGATCTCTCCTGTTCAGAAAGGGGGAGCTCCCCCTTTCTGAACATATCATATATTTCTATCATATATTTCACAAAACTTGACATACATCTCATTTACTTCATGTCCTAACAGCAAGTGTTTGTCAAATTCCTTAAGGAAATATCTGAGTTCCCCATAATGACCTCTCCACAAATCAGGTTTTTCAACTGCTTCAAGCTCATTTTCTTCCAGATTATAATGCATTGCATACTTTATTCCCAAAAAGACATGGTCACTTTTACCCAAGTGACCAATGTCACTTGGGTAAAAGGAGGGAGGTACTGAAAGGAGGAAAAGGGAGGTACCAAAGGAGGGAGGTACTGAATGATAAATATATCTTCCTCTTTCCTGGTAAATATAATATCCAGCATGAAGGGAACATCCCCTTCCCTCATCCTCTTAGCTTGTATAACATGTAGAAACATGAATGTTTACAGGATGAGGTTTACAAAATTTTATATATATATAAAGTTTGTGTGTGTAATTTATATAAACAAATAATTAAATATTAATTTTGGTAATATCTTTTCAGGGAAAACTTGGAAGTACTATTTGTATACAAGAGGGGCAACAAGAGGCAGAGGATGTCTAAAAAAATATACAAGTGTTTATCCTCACACTCTTGATATATGGTCTTCTCTGGTCTCTTTATTTTCTCTCCTCACAAATGTCCCTTTTTTTTAATTTCTTTTACGTTTCTCTCCTGTTTTTCTTGTCTCTTTTTATCTCTCCTTTCCTCCTCTCTTCTAACATCTCTCGTTTTCTGTCTCTTCTAGCTTCTCTCTTCCTTTACTTTTTACATTTGTGGTATTCACTTACGTCATTTTTATCTTGTATATTTTTCTTGTATCTTTTTCTTATCTTGTGTTTCTCTTCCCCTTCTCTTCAATGTTCTCTCATTTCTCTCTCCCCTCTCTGTTGTTTCTGTTCTGTCTTCTCTCTCCTTGCCTTAATTTTGTTCTGTCTCCTCTCTTCTTGCATGGTGTTAACATGAATATTATACTTGACTGTGTTAACATTAACTTGTAAATTTTTATTTTTAGTTAATTAGTTCTAATCTTTAAGATTTTACTTTACAATTACAATTTATACTAGAAAAACTATAGTGTTATGTTATATAGTATATAGTGTATACTCAGGAAATTTTACTTGATTTAGTTTTAAGTAACAATAACTGCTTGTAACGTCAGACTAATCTCAGCATGACATGAATCACAGCCTGCTTGATCATGAATTGTTTGAAGGTGCTTAATTGTCAAGTTCTCTTGAATAATTATATTTTGTCTCTTTCTCTTTCTTTTTTCTTTCTATCTTTCTTTTCCTTTCTCTTTCTTTCTCTTATTTTTTTTTTCTTTTTCTTTCTTTCTTTCTCTTTCTTTTTCTTTCTTTTTCTTTCTTTCTCTTTCATTTTCTTTCTCTTTCTTTTTCTCTTTTTCTCTTTCTTTCTTTCTCTGAAAGAAAGAAAGAAATCTTTTCTTTCTCTTTCTACATGAATATTATACTTGACTGTGTTTACATTCACTTGTAGATTTTTATTTTTAGTTAATTAGTCCTAAACTTTTGATTTATAGATTTTTATTTTTAGTTAATTAGTCCTGAACTTTTGATTTATAGATTTTTATTTTTTAGTCATAGAAAAACTATAGTGTTATATGTATACTCGGGAAATTTTACTTGTTTTAGTTTTAAGTAACAATAACTGCTTGTAACGTGAGACTGATCTCAGCATGACATGAATCACAGGCTGCTTGATCACAAAATCTATTGTGTTCACATATTGCATATATAGATTTTTAAATTTTTACTTTTATATTCTGTTAGATATAGTCTATATATTTTGAGCTATTACATATATTTTGTTGTATTACTCATTCTTAATTAAATAAATATAATATTTTAATTATCTTTTTGTACCCTATTTATTTGTAATTTACACATACATATATAGGATGTCCATTTCTTTCTCAGATATGTCTTCTTTCTTTCTTTCTCTCCCTTTCTATTTCAGATATGAATTAAAAAATTATTATACCCTAATTTACCCTAAACGTTTTAATGTAGGTAATTAAAAGATTATAAAAAAGTTTTTAGAAATGTTAATTATTTACGTTCTAAGGTTGTATATAAAAGTTCTTAAAAAACATTTTTTAAACGTAATTATAAACGTGCTGAAAACAATGAAATGTCGTTTTTAGGACGTTTTAAAAACGAGAAAATGTTTGCTGGGAGTGAGTACCGAGCAATACTCAAGATGGGACAACACCAGTTAATTAAATAGTATTAGCATTACTGTGGGTGGGGTCTCTGAATTTTAACGTTCTCATAAACTATCCCATTATTTTTCTGGCCGCCACTATATTTGCTCGGTTATGTTCACAAAATGTCAAGTCGTCAGATGTCATAATTCTCAGATCTCTTACATGTTTTTTCCTTCTATGAGTAGGTCTGATTGTGTCCTGTACTCCTTGTTTCAATTAATTTCTTCGTTTCCACCATACTTCATCGTCTGTAAATTATCACTGTTAAACATCATAATAATAATAATAATAATAATAATAATAATAATTTTTATTTAGGCAAAGGTACATACATAAAGAGATTTTACAAAGTTTGTTGGCTTTATAGATAAGAGCTAGTACATACAATGCCTAAAGCCACTATTACGCAAAGCGTTTCGGGCAGGAAAAAACACTACTGACTAAAGCTTAAAATTACGTTCTTAATAATGTAATGATATCATGTTATTTATGTTTTTCAATGTCTCCTACAGTGCCAATTTTCATGTGTCTTCTGTATCATCTGTAAAGTTTCATTGTACAAATTTCAGTTATATTTTGCTTGTATTTTCACATGTATTAATTTTATTTTTATCGCAGTTTAATTACTAAAAAAAACAGCCAAGAAGTTAATATGTAAACAAAAAAGTGCCTATGAGATTTATGTGTCACAACTCTCATTTGCAGTTTTTGGATGGTGGTGCAAGTATGCATCCTATTTTGTTCTTGTAGCTTTATATAATTAATCTAAACGGATTCTATTTTATGCCTGGTATTAAATAATTTTGTACTTTCTAGGTAAATTTGACAGCAGCTTAACATCAATTTCAACCAGTGATATTGTTTCTCATGCAGTCAACCCGAACCCCAACCTCAACCCAGTTCCCAACCCCAGGGCCCGACCGCTTCCAGTAGCCCCGCGTCATACAAACCGGGAATTGTGAGTCTGATTCCCAAGTTGACTCTGCCGACACTCAGAGGCACGGAGTTGCCGCTTATTAAGGATGAACGCAACCGCCGAGTGGAAGACTGGCTTTGTGAGATTAGTTCGATGCTGGAGGCTGTCCCAGAGGATAGTTTGAAAATTACTCTTGCTTTGGGGGCTTTCGTGGACGTAGCCGGTCCACTGGCGAGACTGACAAAGTTTCAGCACCTGACGACTTGGCCTCAGTTTGTCCAAGCGATTAGGGACAGATTCAAGGAAAAGGTGTCAGAAGATGAGGCTCATTTTTATCTGCAATCACTTAGGAAAGATGACCGCAGCACTGTCAAGGATTTCAGGACACTATTAAAGAGCAGGGTTGACGACCTCACTAAGGAACTGGGGTTAGATTCAAGTCAGGCAGAGCGATTAGCTAAACAATTGTTCTGCAAAACGTTACCTTCTGGTATGGGGCCATTTTTATTTTCGGAAGGAGCGTTTGTGAGTTATAAAGACCTAGTCCAACAGGCCGCCACAGTCTTAGACAGGCAGACGCGCAAAGGGACATCGGGCGCTCAGTCGTCCCCATACGTAGAGGCGTTAAGTCAAGGCGGGGCGGACAAGCTGAGTAACTGTAGCACGGGTTCATCAGGCAGGAAGCAGCCCACAGCTGCAAGTTCGAGCCACCCTGCGCGGGGTAACAACAGGGATCCGCGGAGGTGTTACTCCTGCGGGAAGCGCGGGCATATACAGAGGGATTGTAAAGTCACTACTACGAAAGCATGAAAGCAGGCTCCTAGTGATGGTAGGCCTACTTTTGAGGTGAAAGTGGAAGGTGTAAGATTGACAGCTTTTGTTGATACAGGAAGCCAGGCAACGGTAATTAAAAAGTCAGCCTTCAGCAATTTTAAGTATGCACGTCTTAAACGTTGCGCAAAGACATTAACAGCGGTCAATGGGGAAAAGATTGAGATTGTAGGTCAAGGTACAGTTAATTTTGAGATTGATGGGAAATTGCAGCCTCACACATGTACGATCGTAGAGAACCTTGATTTTCCTGGTCACATCTTAATGGGAACTGATTTTCTGTCGCAATTTGATTATTCCTTGTCTGCTCAAAAAGGGGCTAGGAACTGCAGGTTGCAGTTGGGACAGACTTCCTACCCATTGGAGATGATCGACCATCCCCCAGTTGCAGCTTCAATTAAAAGGAAGCAGAAATATAATGCGCACTATCCAAAATTGATTTTTAAGTCTCTTCCAGACACAGTTAAGAGGTCATGCGCATTGCATGCATTGACCAAACAGAGTTGCCCACCACATTCTGTTAAATTTATTAAAGTAGCCGTGGGACGTCACATACAACCAGGTACCACCCTTCAGGTGGCTGGGAGATGTGATAGCTTATTAATTCCTCATCACTTAATTGCAGTGCTCGATAAAGGTGCACTCATTCCAGTTGTCAATCTTTCACACAAGACGTTTCGCTTCAGGGCAGGTGATAGGGTATCTCAGGGAACCATGGTGGAGGACACAGAAATCTTTCACCATGAGTCAGCTGAGACGCCAGCCGTCACTGCACAATGTAGTGCATTGCACATGATAGATACGAAAACACCATCAAAAGTACAATGTGAGACGAGAAATGTTGCACGGAATGTGGAAGAAGTAGAAAAATTAATATCAGCACTTGATTTGCAACATGTTACACAGGCGGATAGGAAGGCACTGAGAGGAGTTTTGCGAAAATTCCCGAAATTATTTGCGACAGAGGTTGACCAAATTGGTCTCCTTGATAAGATTGAACACACCATTCCAACTGGTGATCATTTGCCCGTGTACACGAGACAGTGGAGGTTGCCGGAACAGGCAAAGAACGTTATCAGGGAGGAGTGCCAGAAAATGTTGAGACAGGGCGTAATAGAGTCTAGTACGTCACCGTGGCTCTCTCCTGTTGTGCTAGTTCGGAAACCGGACGGTAGTTATCGTTTCTGTGTTGACTACCGGAAGGTGAACGAATTAACTAAGGGTAATGTGTATCCGTTGCCCCGAATACAGGAAATAATAGATCAATTTGGTGCTGCTAAGTATTTCTCAACTCTTGACGCGAAATCGGCGTATTGGGCGATTCCTGTGGCAGAACAGGATAGGGAAAAAACAGCATTCTCGGATGGTAGGCACACTTATCAATTCCGTAGGATGCCGTTTGGTTTAAAGACAGCGCCTTCGTCGTTTCAGAGGGCCATCAACTTTATCCTTAGTCCGGTACTGGGTAGGCATTCTTTAGCGTACCTGGATGATGTTGTGATACATTCCAGGACGTTTGAGGAACACCTACGGGACGTGACTTAGACTTTGAAGTTGTTAGATCAGGCAGGTTTCAGGCTGAATGTTCAGAAGTGCACCCTGGCGGCTCAGAAATTCAAATTTCTGGAGTTCCAGGTGTGCCCAGACGGTATCCGACCTGACCCAGATTCTTGCCGCGCCATTGCTGACATGCTTACTCCAAGGACAGCAAAGGACGTGCGTAGGTTTTGGGGGCGGCCGGATATTTTCGTCGTCATATTGAAGGTTTCGCTGGCATTTCAGCACCCCTGACTGATCTGACAAAGAAAAATGCGAAGTTTGTGTGGACATCTGAGCATGACGAGGCCTATCGCAAACTGAAAGACCAACTAATCACGACACCGGTATTGGCTATTCCTGATTTTGAGCAAGAGTGGGAGGTGCACACTGACGCCAGCGGTATAGCTATTGGCGGGTGCTTAATTCAGCGAGATGCGGATAATTTACCCCATCTGGTAGCCTATTTTAGTAGGAAGGTCAAAGGACCTGAAGTTCGTTATTCAGCTACGGATCGGGAGGCACTGGCAGTAGTAGAATCAGTTAGGTATTTCGAGCCTTACCTATTTCAGAGGCACTGTGTAATTTACACAGACCATCGAGCGTTAACACACATATTTAAAAAGCGAACAAAATGCCCACGAATGTCACGCTGGTCTCACGAACTTTCGGCCCACTCATTCCAGATCTTGTACAAGCCTGGTCCAGCACATGTTGTGCCAGACACGCTAAGTAGAAACAGCGGCAGTTCAAGTTAATGAAAATATTGAAACCATTCCATCAGATAAAATGAGAGAATACCAGATGAGCGAGCCTAGATTGAAAGAAATTATTGAGTATTTAGAGGGAGGAAAATACCCGAAAAAGAAAAAGAATTTACCTATTCATGATTTTGAAATGAAACAGGGCGTCCTGTATTATGTTAATAGCCAGAATGATAGGGCAGTATTTCAACTAGTTATTCCGGACACGTTGCGGTCATCAGCATTAAAGCTTGCGCATGCTTCAAAAATTGCAGGGCATCCGGGGGTCTTTAAAACGCACTTAAAAGCAAAGTCTCTATTTTATTTTCCAGGATTACTTTCTGAAGTAATCAATTTCGTGAAGTCGTGCCCTCGTTGCCAGAGGAGGAAAGGCACCCTTAAGGTACAAGCCCCACTTCAGGAATTTCCTGAAATTCGTGAGCCTTTAGATCGTGTGGGGGGCCGATTTGATTGATTTACACCACAGTCATTCAGGTAACAGATACGTGTTGGTGCTAGTTGACCATCTGTCTAGGTACACTACACTAGTTGCGTTACCTCAGAAGGATTCTCGTATGGTTGCAGATGCGTTCTTGCGTAGGTTCGTTACTGTATTCGGACCTCCTAAAGTTTTAGTCTCTGACCGGGGTCAAGAATTCAATGGGAATATATTTAGGGAAGTTTGTAAAATTTTAGTGACAACTTCGGCTTTTACAACAGCCTACCACCCACAAGCAAACGGAATGACGGAACGGACTAATCGTTCAGTCAAGGATATGCTTGCAATCCTTGCTGAACATGACGCAAACACCTGGGATGAACACCTACCCTATGTTCAATTAGCCTTGAATACTGCCATCCACCAATCAATTAACACCCAACCACTTCATTTGTTTACTGGTAATTCATGCAATTTCCCCTCAGGTCTGCTTAACAGACATAGCGTTGCATACGGGGAGGACTATCCTTCAGAGGTCCTTGGAAAAATGAGAAACGCTTGGAATATTGCGGCTGAGGCGTCCAAGAAAGCACGGAATCGGTATGTTCATTTTTATGACAAGAAAGTGCGCCCCCTTGAGTTGAAGGAAGGAAGCCTCGTATTGAGAGTGAATGAGGCTGCGCCCGCCAATCAGAGCAGGAAACTAGCTCCGAGGTGGCGAGGGCCATATAGAGTAATTAAAAGGGCGGGGCCGGTTAATCTTGTTATAAAAGGAGTATTCGAGGACCAGGTGGAAAGGACAATTCGTGTAAATAAATTGAAACAATATCATGCTAGAGAGGAATTAGAACTGCCTTCAGCGGATCTAGTTCCTGACTCAGCAGTGCTGACTCATGGCTTCACCGACGAGTCAGGGGATGAGGATGACCCTCTCTCATCGCTCATCAGTAGTCAGGTGCAGTCTCGCCACCCTATGGTAACGAGATCTCGCGCTATACAGTAAAATAACTTCCTTGGTTAGTATAATTTAGTATTCATTAGATTTTCCTGTAGAGGCAATGAGGTGAACTATCTCTTTACTTGACTCAGGTAGCAACTTTTACCGTACTCTGGGGTTCCACCTCCACCAAACCCAGAGTATATCTACGCTTCCGCTGTGTTGTGTCTGTCTGTTCCCAGGTCTGATTGGTACACCGACCCAGTTGTTCCAGCCACACGTGAACCCTTGTTTGTAAAGACCGAGGGGGGAGGCACGTTACACAAAGCCCTCCCCCACCCACCAGACCCAGTAACCCATACATCAGTTACTTTGGGGATGAGTGACTATCCAAGAGTCACCCGGCCGACGCCTCACGTCACTAACGAGGTTGTCAGGGCCAGCGAGCTGTCCACATATAGCAGTCACCGGAGGTGCCATACAACGCCGGGGTAGCTGTCTCGAGATCACCACTACCCACCTGCTGCGTCATCAAGACTGCAGCCATTCCAGCAGTGTTGGAGGAGAGGTCAAGAAATGGAAAGCGCGTAGCAGTACTCAAGAATTTCGCCGGCAGATTAATGATTCCGTCATCTGAAGCAACAAGAAAGCGGAACTAAGGCGGTTACAGGTGGAAGGTACGGTTTCCCTACAGAGTTCCGGGACTCGCCAATAGAAGGTCGCAAAATTGTCTCCTTTTGCCTAAAGTCGGCGGTACGAGGGTATACACAGTTGGTGTTTACGGCCTAATAACCTGATGACATCAAGAAACGCCTGAGATGACGTGAGCAATGATGGAAGACGAGATTCACCTGTTCTGCAAACAAACAACCCGCCTCTACGACCTTCTGACACCACTCCTGTTACGGGACACTGTTGCTACATCCAGTCCTGCTCTGCTGTGGTCATCTGCGACGTCAAGTTTAACATCAAGACTGCCGTGTGAACTGTGTTTGCTATGAAGGCGTGTGGACTGTCGGGAGCAAGATCAATGGCCGAAGTAACAGTATTCTACAGCTGTCACTTGGCACTCCGCTCTTCTACACTCTGTCGTCATTCAAGAGTACCAGATGGGGGCACAAGAGGACCAGGTATTGATGTCTACACATGGGAAGAAGCAAGATCGTCATCGTCAGCGACTACATTCAGCATCCAGCAGCATCGATTTTTTTTTCTCGATTACTCAATATGAACAATTGATACAAACGAAAAAGTTGGCTCTGAACATCTGTATAAAGAATATCTGGACACTTTTGTTTAAATGTTGAAAAACAGATCTAGAATCACAATACTTTATAAATGTTGAAAAACAGATTTAAAATAATTAATCTGGTATAATGATATGTGAAAATTTTACTCTATAAATTGGTCAATAATCAAAATCGAAGCCCCTGTGACATTGTTTAAGCCCAGAACAAACGGTTATGGAAAATTACGTTGTGTGCTATATTTTTCAGAATGTTTGAACACAGGAGAGGCAGACCAATATAAACATTGACACTCTTACAGTGAGTGCGAACACTTGGCTGTACAGTCAGCTGAAACCTGTGGTATACTTATAGGAGAAATTTTTATATATATATTTTAGATACATGTAATAAACATTAGGTGTGTTCCTTAGCATGTCAAGGTTGACATTGATGAGGGAGTAGATAGTACGAGGTTGTGAACTTGATAGTTCAGTAGTACGCTCCCGGATGACTGAAAGTTCAGTCTGAAGATAGAATTTTATGTTTGAGCACGGTGTGGCCGGCTCTAGAGGACACATGAACTTGGCTAGTGAAGAGCCAAGAGATTTTAATAGCTAGTCTTTGCTGTTAGAGTAGGGACATGTTATTTAGCTATGTCAGTAAGGGTAGGATGTATGCTTCCTGATGTTGGAGGATTGCTGTCAGTTGACAGCTGGGAAATTTATGAATTTGAACATGTTTGTTATGATGATGTTGGACACTCTAATAATTGTCAAATTTTTCTTAGTTAGGTTAGCTTTTGTTTGTGGCATGAGTTGAATTGTGGATTTGGATACTAAACCTTGTTATTTTTAACAAATTAACAAGGTTTACTAAGTGCTTGTGCGGGAGGGGGGGGGGGGGGGTTGTAACAAACTAGGTTTGTTGTAAGAATTATCCAGAAGGTTCCAGAAGTCGTGTAAGGACTGACCTCAGCATTGCGCATTCCTCTGGGGATTAGCATGTCTGAGTCACAAAATGGCTGGTGTCTTTGTTCATAGTTCGTATAATGAACCATTCTATAGTATTCACTTATTTAGAGAAATTAGCCTTTATTCATCTTGCATTCTAATTGGATTGTATAATATTCCTGGTTATAGTATCAAGAGTATTCTAATTATTAGGAGACTTGAGTTAAGTCACCATCAGTGACGTCATGAAGCCAGGACTAGGCAGTAGCGCGGAAGTGACCTCAGCGACCTGGCGGTCACAGGTCAGAGTTTCCATATTCAGTAATTTCTCAAAGGTCAAATAGCCATTTTGGGATCGAGAATAGCTCTCCCTTAAGATGCTTGTGTAATTCAACTTCAGTAAAATAATTCAACCAATCTGGATCATTCAGTACAACAGAGGTTAATTGTTATAACTTAAGCCTTGTAAGTAACTTAACGATGCGGAACAATACTCTGCTCTGGGCTTCTGGGTAGAGAAGCATATGGGAAGTTCAGTGTGGGATCCGGATCAACTGGGGGAGGTCAACCATCTCACCTCTCCCCAAGACCAGCACTCCACCCAAGCTGGTCAACATAGAGGTATAGTTGCTATTGTTATTTATAGGGATAGTCAATTCATTGCCTCATATGTAAAGTCAGGGAGTGTTAACAACAGGGAGTGCCAACTATTTAGATTTTGCTTAATTTTGAATAAATTAATTAGCTAGTAATTGTCTTTTTATTAATTTCCATTTTTGTATATTTATGTGGATTTGTCCGTGTCACATGGTCCCTACGAGGCCGAGTTGAATTGGGCACCGATTCTAACATCGAATCCGGATTATCATTCCCGTTGATTTTAATTAACTCCACACTTAAGATCCAAGGTTATCCGTTACTAGTGGGGATCAAGCCCCAAGGTTGATTGATTGGCATGATCGATTCAGACCTCGATCATTGCTCTGTGTTACTGGTCTGGTGGTGGCGGCGGAGGAGATCCTAGAGCTTTGCTAGAAGCCGTTTCACGTCATACGGGTGTAGAATCTCAAGTCAGTAAATCGGCTTGAGACCACGTGGCGTGGAGTCGGCTCAAGTGAAAGTTTTGGGGTCCCTTGGTAAAGAACAAAAGTTAAAATACAGGCAGAGAGAGTAAATGGGGAATAGATCATTCGAGAACACCCCTCCCCGTGTTACACAGTCGAATATCTGAGAGAACATTGCAACAATAGATTCCAATAATCCAAGTAAGTAAGTAAGTGTTGAAATTAGGATTAAGGACTTGCCCAAAAAGCTGTGCATGCTAGTGTATGTTCAAGAATGTATATATATATATATATATATATATATATATATATATATATATATATATATATATATATATATATATATATATATATATATATATATATATATATATATGTCGTACCTAGTAGCCAGAACGCACTTATCAGCCTACTATGCAAGGCCCGATTTGCCTAATAAGCCAAGTTTTCATGAATTAATATATTTTCTCTAATTTTTTTCTTATAAAATGATAAAGCTACCCATTTCATTATGTATAAGGTCAATTTTTTTTTAATGGAGTTAAAATTAACGTAGATATATGACTGAACCTAACCAACCCTACCTAACCTAACCTAACCTATCTTTATAGGTTAGGTTCGGTTAGGTAGCAGAAAACGTTAGGTTAGATTAGGTTAGGTAGGTTAGGTAGTCGAAAAAACATTAATTCATGAAAACTTGGCTTATTAGGCAAATCGGGCCTTGCATAGTAGGCTGAGAAGTGCGTTCTGGCTACTAGTTACGACATATATATATATATATATATATATATATATATATATATATATATATATATATATATATATATATATATATATATATATATGTCGTACCTAGTAGCCAGAACGCACTTCTCAGCCAACTATGCAAGGCCCGATTTGCCTAATAAGCCAAGTTTTCCTGAATTAATATATTTTCTCTAATTTTTTCTTATGAAATGATAAAGCAACCCATTTTATTATGTATGAGGTCAATTATATTTTATTGGAGTTAAAATTAACGTAGATATATGACCGAACCTAACCAACCCTACCTAACCTAACCTAACCTATCTTTAAAGGTTAGGTTAGGTTAGGTAGCAGAAAAAGTTAGGTTAGGTTAGGTTAGGTAGGTTAGGTAGTCGAAAAAACATTAATTCATGAAAACTTGGCTTATTAGGCAAATCGGGCCTTGCATAGTTGGCTGAGAAGTGCGTTCTGGCTACTAAGTACGACATATATATATATATATATATATATATATATATATATATATATATATATATATATATATATATATATATATATATATATATATATATATATATATATATATATATATATGTCGTACCTAGTAGCCAGAACTCACTTCTCAGCCTACTATGCGAGGCCTGATTTGCCTAATAAGCCTAGTTTTCATGAATTAATGTTTTTTCGACAACCTAACCTACCTAACCTAACCTAACCTAACGTTTTCGGCTACCTAACCTAACCTAACCAATAAAGATAGGTTAGGTTAGGTTAGGTAGGGTTGGTTAGGTTCGGTCATATATCTACGTTAATTTTAACTCCAATAAAAAAAATTGACCTCATACATAATGAAATGGGTAGCTTTATCATTTCACAAGAAAAAAATTAGAGAAAATATATTAATTCAGTAAAACTTGGCTTATTAGGCAAATCGGGCCTCGCATAGTAGGCTGAGAAGTGAGTTCTGGCTACTAGGTACGACATATATATATATATATATGTCGTACCTAGTAGCCAGAACTCACTTTTTGGCTTACTATTCAAGGCCCGATTTGCCTAATAAGTCAAGTTTTCCTGAATTAATATATTTTTTTCTAATTTTTTTCCTTTGAAATGATAAAGCTACCCATTTCATTATGTATGAGGTCAATTTTTTTTATTGGAGTTAAAATTAACGTAGATATATGACCGAACCTAACCAACCCTACCTAACCTAACCTAACCTATCTTTATAGGTTAGGTTTGGTTATGTAGCCGAAAAAGTTACGTTAGGTTAGGTTAGGTAGGTTAGGTTGTCGAAAAACAATTAATTCATGAAAACTTGGCTTATTAGGCAAATCGGGCCTTCCATAGTAGGCTGAGAAGTGCGTTCTGGCTACTAGGTACGACATATATATATATATATATATATATATATATATATGTCGTACCTAGTAGCCAGAACTCACTTTTTGGCCTACTATTCAAGGCCCGATTTGCCTAATAAGCCAAGTTTTCCTGAATTAATATATTTTTTCTAATTTTTTTCTTATGAAATGATAAAGCTACCCATTTCATTATGTATGAGGTAAATTTTTTTTTATTGGAGTTAAAATTAACGTAGATATATGACCGAACCTAACCAACCCTACCTAACCTAACCTAACCTATCTTTATAGGTTAGGTTAGGTTAGGTAGCGGAAAAAGTTAGGTTAGGTTAGGTTAGGTAGGTTAGGTTGCCGAAAAACAATTAATTCATGAAAACTTGGCTTATTAGGCAAATCGGGCCTTGAATAGTAGGGCAAAAAGTGAGTTCTGGCTACTAGGTACGACATATATATATATATATATATATATATATATATATATATATATATATATATATATATGTCGTACCTAATAGCCAGAACGCACTTCTCAGCCTACTATTCAAGGCCCGATTTGCCTAATAAGCCAAGTTTTCATGAATTGTTTTTCGGCAACCTAACCTACCTAACCTAACCTAACTTTTTCCGCTACCTAACCTAACCTATCCTATGAAGATAGGTTAGGTAGGGTTGGTTAGGTTCGGTCATATATATACGTTAATTTTAACTCTAATAAAAAATATTGACCTCATACATAATGAAATGGGTAGCTTTATCATTTCATAAGAAAAAATATAGAGAAAATATGTTTGTTCAGGAAATCTTGGCTTATTAGGCAAATCGGGCCTTGCATAGTAGGCTGAGAAGTGCATTCTGGCTACTAGGTACGATATATATATATATATATATATATATATATATATATATATATATATATATATATATATATATATATATATATATATATATATATATATATATATATATATATATATATATATTATTAAATATGACCGAAAAAGTAAGATTAATAATTCTAACACGAATTTTCTCAATCTTTCGTACATTACGCTTCACTGTTGGAGGTAAATCAAAAATCACTTCTCCAAAATTCATTTTTTATTTCTAGTCTGACGCGACACGGGCGCGTTTCGTAAAACTTATTACATTTTCAAAGACTTCACAAATACACAACTGATTAGAACTTACGTCTCTCTGATATTATATCTACATTTGAGTGAGGTGGGAAGGATGATGTGGCATTATCAACACAAGACAGAACAGGAGGGGATATTAATAGGGTATTAAAAGTATCAACACAAGACAGAACAGAAACAATGGGTATTGAATAGAAGTGTTTGTAGAAAGCCTATTGGTCCATATTTCTTGATGCTTCTATATTGGGGCGGAGTCTTGAGGTGGGTAGAATATAGTTGTGGCTATATCACAACTATATTCTACCCACCTCAAGACTCCGCCCCAATATAGAATCATCAAGAAATATGGACCAATAGGCTTTCTACAAACACTTCTATTCAATACCCATTGTTTCTGTTCTGTCTTGTGTTGATACTTTTAATACCCTATTAATATCCCCTCCTGTTCTGTCTTGTGTTGATAATGCCACATCATCCTTCCCACCTCACTGAAATGTAGATATGATATCAGAGAGACGTAAGTTCTAATCAGTTGTGTATTTGTGAAGTCTTTGAAAATGTAATAAGTTTTACGAAACGCGCCCGTGTCGCGTCAGACTAGAAATAAAAAATGAATTTTGGAGAAGTGATTTTTGATTTACCTCCAACAGTGAAGCGTAATGTACGAAAGATTGAGAAAATTCGTGTTAGAATTATTAATCTTACTTTTTCGGTCATATTTAATAATATATGTCTACAGGAAAGACTGCTACCAAAATATACTAATATATATATATATATATATATATATGTCGTACCTAGTAGCCAGAACTCACTTCTCAGCCTACTATGCATGGCCCGATTTGCCTAATAAGCCAAGTTTTCCTGAATTAATATATTTTCTCTAAATTTTTTTTTATGAAATGATAAAGCTACCCATTTCATTATGTATGACGTCAAATTTTTTTCATTGGAGTTAAAATTAACGTAGATATATGACCGAACCTAACCAACCCTACCTAACCTAACCTAACCTATCTCTATAGGTTAGGTTGGGTTATGTAGCCGAAAAAAGTTAGGTTAGGTTTGGTTAGGTAGGTTCGGTAGTTGAAAAACAATTAATTCATGAAAACTTGGCTTATTAGGCAAATCGGGCCTTGCATAGTAGGCTGAGAAGTGAGTTCTGGCTACTAGGTACGACATATATATATATATATATATATATATATATATATATATATATATATATATATATATATATATATATATATATATGTCGTACCTAGTAGCCAGAACTCACTTCTCAGCCTACTATTCAAGGCCCGATTTGCCTAATAAGCCAAGTTTTCCTGAATTAATATATTTACTATAATTTTTGTCTTATGAAATGATAAAGCAACCCTTTTCTCTATGTATGAGGTCAATTTTTTTTTATTGGAGTTAAAATTAACGTAGATATATGACCGAACCTAACCAACCCTACCTAACCTAACCTAACCTATATTTATAGGTAAGGTTAGGTTAGGTAGCCAAAAAAAGCTAGGTTAGGTTAGGTTAGGTAGGTTAGGTAGACGAAAAAACATTAATTCATGAAAACTTGGCTTATTAGGCAAATCGGGCCTTGAATAGTAGGCTGAGAATTGCGTTCTGGCTATTAGGTACGACATATATATATATATATATATATATATATATATATATATATATATATATATATGTCGTACCTAGTAGCCAGAACTCACTTTTCAGCCTACAATGCAAGGCCCGATTTGCCTAATAAGCCAAGTTTTCCTGAATTAATATATTTTCTCTAATTTTTTTCTTATGAAATGATAAAGCAACCCATTTCATTATGTAAGAGGTCAATTTTTTTTTATTGGAGTTAAAATTAACGTAGATATATGACTGAACCTAACCAACCCTACCTAACCTAACCTAACCTATCTTTATAGGTTAGGTTAGGTTAGGTAGCCGAAAAAGTTAGGTTAGGTTAGGTAGGTTAGGTAGTCGAAAAGCAATTAATTCATGAAAACTTGGCTTATTAGGCAAATCGGGCCTTGCATAGTAGGCTCAGAAGTGAGTTCTGGCTACTAGGTACGACATATATATATATATATATATATATATATATATATATATATATATATATATATATATATATATATATATATATATATATATATATATATATATATGTGTGTGTGTGTCGTACCTAGTAGCCAGAACGCACTTCTCGGCCTACTATGCAAGGCCCGATTTTCCTAATAAGCCAAGTTTTCATGAATTAATGTTTTTTCGACTACCTAACCTAACTTTTTCTGCTACCTAACCTAACCGATAAAGATAGGTTAGGTTAGGTTAGGTAGGGTTGGTTAGGTTCGGTCATATATCTACGTTAATTTTAACTCCAATAAAAAAAAATGACCTCATACATAATGAAATGGGTAGCTTTATCATTTCATAAGAAAAAAAATAGTGAAAATATATTAATTCATGAAAACTTGGCTTATTAGGCAAATCGGGCCTTGCATAGTAGGCCGAGAAGTGCGTTCTGGCTACTAGGTACGACATATATATATATATATATATATATATATATATATATATATATATATATATATATATATATATATATATATATATATATATATATATTTCATTGAATATGACCGCATATTCTGTATTTATTATTTTCTGGTTTAGGGCTTCTATCCCTCTAACTATTTTCTTAGCATCAGGGCTTAATTGAAATAGGAGTTCTCCAAAACTCATTTTCGTACTTTTAAGGTGAAGAAAAGAAGTGATTTACTATAGAGTGTATTACACTTATTTGTATAATTTGCACGACGTTTCGAACCTCCATGGTTCATTCTCAAGTGAACAGATCTTACAATACTAGTTGATTTTATACCCGCATTAGGTCAGGTGATAATACAATGAAGGTGAAAAACATGGGGAGATACATAAGGGATAAATGTGAGGTGAAACATAGAGGCTGCAGAAGGCTTATTGGCCCATACGAGGCATCTCCTATCTAAACACAAAGATTAATCCAGTGTAATTGGCCTGTTATGTTGGACATTGTCTTCTGTGTTGGCATCGATATGTTCTTGTCTTGTCCTTACTCTCATGGTGGGTAGAGTAAATAGTTCCGTGATTTGGGTGTTCATGGTAGGTCGCTCTATTCTTATGTGAATTGCCTCAAGAATTTGTAATCTTCTTGAATCTTGGGTTTTGTCTATTATGCAAGTATTCTTGTTCAACATTTCTCTTGTTAGAGTAATGTCATGGGCTTGTCTCATGTGATTCCTAGGGGCACCAGATTGAAGATGGCATGTCAAACGCCTCGTCAGCTTGGTCGACGTCATACCTATGTACTTACATTGAAGGTTACATCCTTCGTGGGGGCAAGTGTACATGTATACAACGCTTGACTGCTGTAGAGGGTTCTCCGTCGGCTTCGGGCTGTTTTTGATAAGGAGTTCGGAAGTCTTTTTGGTTTTGTAGAATATTATCAGGTTTATGTTTTGGTTAGGAGTAGTGCTTTTTACTTCTTTACGGATTATTTCTTTCATTATTCTTTCCTCTTTTATATGTTCACTGTGCATGGTTGATTTGTAATATAATTTTATTGGAGGTGTTGTGGTTTCTGTTCTAGGTTCTGGATTATACCAACGGTCCAAGTGTCTTCTTATAGCAGCGTTTATTTCCGCGTTGCTATATCCGTTGTTCACCAATACCTGAGTTACTCTTTCAAACTCTCTACTCACGTTGCTCCATTCAGAGCAGTGGGTAAGCGCTCGACGAATATAAGCATTGAGAACACTGGCTTTGTATCTTTGGGGGCACTCACTTCTACCGTTCAGGCATAATCCTATGTTGGTGGGCTTGGTATATACGTTGGTGCTTAAAGAGGTTCCTGTTTTTGTTATTAGTACATCCAAGAATGGCAGACTGTTATTTTCACTATTTTCATGTGTAAACCGGAGTACTGACTCTCTCTCTAGGTGTCTTTTTAGGTCAATTAGTTCATCTGAGTCTTTTACTATTACGAATATGTCATCTACATAACGGCAGTATACAGTTGGTTTTTGTCTGCTACTGAAGACCCTATCTTCGATGGTTCCCATATAAAAATTAGCAAATAAAACTCCTAAGGGGGAGCCCATTGCTACTCCGTCTATTTGTAAATACATGTCTCCTTGTGGACTGATGAAAGGGGCTTCCTTTGTACATGCTTCGAGAAGACTTTTCAAGTGTGGCTCAGGTATGTCTAATTTGGGGGTGCTCTCGTCTCTGTATACTCTGTCCAGTATCATTCCTATGGTTGTGTCGACTGGGACGTTGGTAAATAGGGATTCAACGTCCAGGGAAGCGATGATTCCATCGGGCTGGGTAGATTTGATCAATTCTAGGAAATCTGCTGATGATTGTAGACTAAACTTACTTGGAGTGTATGGAGTTAGGAGTTCATTGAGTTTCTTTGCCAGGTGATAAGTTGGGGTTGGTATTTGGCTGATTATAGGGCGTAGTGGGTTACCTGGTTTATGCGTCTTAACATTGCCGTAGGCATATCCTAAGCCATAGTCGCCTTGAAGTTTATTGAAATGCACACTACCTTTCTTTGCGTTGATTGCTGTAATTGTTTTGTTTACTTTCCGCTTAAGGTCTTCTACGGGGTTCCTCGTGATTCGTTGAAATTTGGAGTCGTCACTTAGGATGTCGCTAATTTTGTTCATGTATTCATGGGTAGGAATCAATACATATGCTGCTGTTTTGTCGGCTTTTCTTATTGTTACGTCTTTCAGATTTTTTAGTTGTTTCGCTGCTTCTTTGAGTCGTGGGGTTAAGATTGTAGATGAATATGTTCCTCGTTTTTTCCCTGCTTCTGCAAGTAGTTCAGCTTGAAGTGTGTCAGTGGTGATGACTTTTTTGTTGTCTTCTTTTTGTTGTTGAACCAAAAAGACTTCCGAACTCCTTATCAAAAACAGCCCGAAGCCGACGGAGAACCGACTTACTGCGGGGCACACGGGCCACAGGAATAAGAGCCTCGTTGGACGTAGAATCGCTGTTTACCAACGTACCTGTGGACGAGACAATCGGAATGATAGCCGACAGAGTGTATCGTGATCCAGCCTGTACTCCTCTTGACATACCAGAAAATATTCTGAGGAAACTACTCCAAGCTTGTACTAAAGAGGCACCCTTCTTGAGCCCGGATGGGCACATGTATAAGCAAGTAGATGGGGTCGTCATGGGTTCTCCCCTAGGTGTCCTGTTTGCAAACTTCTACATGGGTACCATCGAGCAAAAAGTCTTAGTCGACATGAACTTGAAACCGGCCATATACTGCAGGTATGTTGACGACATTTTTACACAGGTACCTGATGTCAGACATCTGCAGGAGCTGAAGGAGGCATTTGAGCAGAGTTCCGTGCTGCGTTTCACTTACGAGATGGAAAAGGATGGGAAGCTGCCCTTTCTAGATGTAACAGTCATGGAAAAGGGCGGAGGTTTCCACACTGCAGTCTACACTAAGGAAACAAACATAGGAATGTGCCTAAATGCCAACAGCGACTGCCCAGGTATTGATGTCTACACATGGGAAGAAGCAAGATCGTCATCGTCAGCGACTACATTCAGCATCCAGCAGCATCGATTTTTTTTTCTCGATTACTCAATATGAACAATTGATACAAACGAAAAAGTTGGCTCTGAACATCTGTATAAAGAATATCTGGACACTTTTGTTTAAATGTTGAAAAACAGATCTAGAATCACAATACTTTATAAATGTTGAAAAACAGATTTAAAATAATTAATCTGGTATAATGATATGTGAAAATTTTACTCTATAAATTGTCTATTGGTCCTAATAGACAGCCTATTGGTCCATATTTCTTGATGCTTCTATATTGGAGCGGAGTCTTGAGGTGGGTAGAATATAGTTGTGCAATAATTGGCTGTTGATTGCTGGTGTTGACTTCTTGATGTGTAGTGCCTCGCAAACGTCAAGCCGCCTGCTATCGCTGTATCTATCGATGATTTTTGTGTTGTTTACTAGGATTTCTCTGGCGATGGTTTGGTTGTGGGAAGAGATTATGTGTTCCTTAATGGAGCCCTGTTGATTATGCATCGTTAAACGCCTAGAAAGAGATGTTGTTGTCTTGCCTATATACTGGGTTTTTTGGAGCTTACAGTCCCCAAGAGGGCATTTGAAGGCATAGACGACGTTAGTCTCTTTTAAAGCGTTCTGTTTTGTGTCTGGAGAGTTTCTCATGAGTAGGCTGGCCGTTTTTCTGGTTTTATAGTAAATCGTCAGTTGTATCCTCTGATTTTTGTCTGTAGGGATAACGTTTCTATTAACAATATCTTTCAGGACCCTTTCCTCCGTTTTATGAGCTGTGGAAAAGAAGTTCCTGTAAAATAGTCTAATAGGGGGTATAGGTGTTGTGTTAGTTGTCTCTTCAGAGGTTGCATGGCTTTTTACTTTCCTTCTTATGATGTCTTCGACGAAACCATTGGAGAAGCCGTTATTGACTAGGACCTGCCTTACCCTACAGAGTTCTTCGTCGACTTGCTTCCATTCTGAGCTGTGGCTGAGAGCACGATCGACATACGCGTTAACAACACTCCTCTTGTACCTGTCGGGGCAGTCGCTGTTGGCATTTAGGCACATTCCTATGTTTGTTCCTATGTAA
The DNA here is from genome assembly GCF_040958095.1 of Procambarus clarkii. Lineage (NCBI taxonomy): Eukaryota > Metazoa > Arthropoda > Malacostraca > Decapoda > Cambaridae > Procambarus > Procambarus clarkii. The sequence continues at coordinate 38,962,881 of NC_091162.1, read as the reverse complement.
CATTCACATTCCTATGTAACAAACATAGGAATGTGCCTAAATGCCAACAGCGACTGCCCCGACAGGTACAAGAGGAGTGTTGTTAACGCATATGTCGACCATGCTCTCAGCCACAGCTCAGAATGGAAGCAAGTCGACGAAGAACTCTGTAGGGTAAGGCAGGTCCTAGTCAATAACGGCTTCTCCAATGGTTTCGTCGAAGACATCATAAGAAGGAAAGTGAAAAGCCATGCAACCTCTGAAGAGACAACTAACACAACACCTATACCCCCTATTAGACTATTTTACAGGAACTTCTTTTCCACAGCTCATAAAACGGAGGAAAGGGTCCTGAAAGATATTGTTAATAGAAACGTTATCCCTACAGACAAAAATCAGAGGATACAACTGACGATTTACTATAAAACCAGAAAAACGGCCAGCCTACTCATGAGAAACTCTCCAGACACAAAACAGAACGCTTTAAAAGAGACTAACGTCGTCTATGCCTTCAAATGCCCACTTGGGGACTGTAAGCTCCAAAAAACCCAGTATATAGGCAAGACAACAACATCTCTTTCTAGGCGTTTAACGATGCATAAGCAACAGGGCTCCATTAAGGAACATATAATCTCTTCCCACAACCAAACCATCGCCAGAGAAATCCTAGTAAACAACACAGAAATCATCGATAGATACAGCGATAGCAGGCGGCTTGACGTTTGCGAGGCACTACACATCAAGAAGTCAACACCAGCAATCAACAGCCAATTATTGCACAACTATATTCTACCCACCTCAAGACTCCGCTCCAATATAGAAGCATCAAGAAATATGGACCAATAGGCTTTCTACAAACACTTCTATTCAATACCCATTGTTTGTGTTCTGTCTTGTGTTGATACTTTTAATACCCTATTAATATCCCCTCTTGTTCTGTCTTGTGTTAATGCCACATCACCCCCTCCCACCTCACTCAAATGTAGATATAAACTCGGAGATACGTAAGTTCTATTCAGTTGTGTATTTGTGAACTAAAGTCTTTGAAAATGTAATAAGTTTTACGAAACGCGCCCGTGTCGCGTCAGACTAGAAATAAAAATGAATTTTGGAGAATTAATTTTTGATTTACCTCCAACAGTGAAGCGTAATGTACGAAAGATTGAGAAAATTCGTGTTAGAATTATTAATCTTACTTTTTCGGTCATATTTAATAATATATATATATATATATATATATATATATATATATATATATATATATATATATAAGCCTATACTTGCATAAACCACAAGTGAAGATAAACAATCTTTGGACAACACCCACCAGTGGGACTCGAACCCAGAAAGCACAACTACCTTCCAGTAGCTGGAATAACTAGTATGCTTTAACCCACTACGCCATCAGACCTTACAAAAGAAGTAGATAGTTCGAGATATATATATCTCAAACATCTCTACCTCCCGAAGGCACCAGATGAGTGAGGGGTCAGTCTGCAATTTTCGTCAAGCCACTGTCAATGTGAGAGAACTCGTGTCCAGCTTATAAGCCTATACTTGCATAAACCACAAGTGAAGATAAACAATCTTTGGACAACACCCACCAGTGGGACTCGAACCCAGAAAGCACAACTACCTTCCAGTAGCTGGCATAACTAGTATGCTTTAACCCACTACGCCATCAGACCTTACAAAAGAAGTAGATAGTTCGAGATATATATATCTCAAACATCTCTACCTCCCAAAGGCACCAGATGAGTGAGGGGTCAGTCTGCAATTTTCGTCAAGCCACTGTCAATGTGAGAAAACTCGTGTCCAGCTTATAAGCCTATACTTGCATAAACCACAAGTGAAGATAAACAATCTTTGGACAACACCCACCAGTGGGACTCGAACCCAGAAAGCACAACTACCTTCCAGTAGCTGGCATAACTAGTATGCTTTAACCCACTACGCCATCAGACCTTACAAAAGAAGTAGATAGTTCGAGATATATATATCTCAAACATCTCTACCTCCCGAAGGCACCAGATGAGTGAGGGGTCAGTCTGCAATTTTCGTCAAGCCACTGTCAATGTGAGAGAACTCGTGTCCAGCTTATAAGCCTATACTTGCATAAACCACAAGTGAAGATAAACAATCTTTGGACAACACCCACCAGTGGGACTCGAACCCAGAAAGCACAACTACCTTCCAGTAGCTGGCATAACTAGTATGCTTTAACCCACTACGCCATCAGACCTTACAAAAGAAGTAGATAGTTCGAGATATATATATCTCAAACATCTCTACCTCCCGAAGGCACCAGATGAGTGAGGGGTCAGTCTGCAATTTTCGTCAAGCCACTGTCAATGTGAGAGAACTCGTGTCCAGCTTATAAGCCTATACTTGCATAAACCACAAGTGAAGATAAACAATCTTTGGACAACACCCACCAGTGGGACTCGAACCCAGAAAGCACAACTACCTTCCAGTAGCTGGCATAACTAGTATGCTTTAACCCACTACGCCATCAGACCTTACAAAAGAAGTAGATAGTTTGAGATATATATATCTCAAACATCTCTACCTCCCGAAGGCACCAGATGAGTGAGGGGTCAGTCTGCAATTTTCGTCAAGCCACTGTCAATGTGAGAGAACTCGTGTCCAGCTTATAAGCCTATACTTGCATAAACCACAAGTGAAGATAAACAATCTTTGGACAACACCCACCAGTGGGACTCGAACCCAGAAAGCACAACTACCTTCCAGTAGCTGGCATAACTAGTATGCTTTAACCCACTACGCCATCAGACCTTACAAAAGAAGTAGATAGTTCGAGATATATATATCTCAAACATCTCTACCTCCCGAAGGCACCAGATGAGTGAGGGGTCAGTCTGCAATTTTCGTCAAGCCACTGTCAATGTGAGAGAACTCGTGTCCAGCTTATAAGCCTATACTTGCATAAACCACAAGTGAAGATAAACAATCTTTGGACAACACCCACCAGTGGGACTCGAACCCAGAAAGCACAACTACCTTCCAGTAGCTGGCATAACTAGTATGCTTTAACCCACTACGCCATCAGACCTTACAAAAGAAGTAGATAGTTCGAGATATATATATCTCAAACATCTCTACCTCCCGAAGGCACCAGATGAGTGAGGGGTCAGTCTGCAATTTTCGTCAAGCCACTGTCAATGTGAGAGAACTCGTGTCCAGCTTATAAGCCTATACTTGCATAAACCACAAGTGAAGATAAACAATCTTTGGACAACACCCACCAGTGGGACTCGAACCCAGAAAGCACAACTACCTTCCAGTAGCTGGCATAACTAGTATGCTTTAACCCACTACGCCATCAGACCTTACAAAAGAAGTAGATAGTTTGAGATATATATATCTCAAACATCTCTACCTCCCGAAGGCACCAGATGAGTGAGGGGTCAGTCTGCAATTTTCGTCAAGCCACTGTCAATGTGAGAGAACTCGTGTCCAGCTTATAAGCCTATACTTGCATAAACCACAAGTGAAGATAAACAATCTTTGGACAACACCCACCAGTGGGACTCGAACCCAGAAAGCACAACTACCTTCCAGTAGCTGGCATAACTAGTATGCTTTAACCCACTACGCCATCAGACCTTACAAAAGAAGTAGATAGTTCGAGATATATATATCTCAAACATCTCTACCTCCCGAAGGCACCAGATGAGTGAGGGGTCAGTCTGCAATTTTCGTCAAGCCACTGTCAATGTGAGAGAACTCGTGTCCAGCTTATAAGCCTATACTTGCATAAACCACAAGTGAAGAACCACAATATATCTCGAACTATCTACTTCTTTTGTAAGGTCTGATGGCGTAGTGGGTTAAAGCATACTAGTTATGCCAGCTACTGGAAGGTAGTTGTGCTTTCTGGGTTCGAGTCCCACTGGTGGGTGTTGTCCAAAGATTGTTTATCTTCACTTGTGGTTTATGCAAGTATAGGCTTATAAGCTGGACACGAGTTCTCTCACATTGACAGTGGCTTGACGAAAATTGCAGACTGACCCCTCACTCATCTGGTGCCTTCGGGAGGTAGAGATGTTTGAGATATATATATCTCGAACTATCTACTTCTTTTGTAAGGTCTGATGGCGTAGTGGGTTAAAGCATACTAGTTATGCCAGCTACTGGAAGGTAGTTGTGCTTTCTGGGTTCGAGTCCCACTGGTGGGTGTTGTCCAAAGATTGTTTATCTTCACTTGTGGTTTATGCAAGTATAGGCTTATAAGCTGGACACGAGTTCTCTCACATTGACAGTGGCTTGACGAAAATTGCAGACTGACCCCTCACTCATCTGGTGCCTTCGGGAGGTAGAGATGTTTGAGATATATATATCTCGAACTATCTACTTCTTTTGTAAGGTCTGATGGCGTAGTGGGTTAAAGCATACTAGTTATGCCAGCTACTGGAAGGTAGTTGTGCTTTCTGGGTTCGAGTCCCACTGGTGGGTGTTGTCCAAAGATTGTTTATCTTCACTTGTGGTTTATGCAAGTATAGGCTTATAAGCTGGACACGAGTTCTCTCACATTGACAGTGGCTTGACGAAAATTGCAGACTGACCCCTCACTCATCTGGTGCCTTCGGGAGGTAGAGATGTTTGAGATATATATATCTCGAACTATCTACTTCTTTTGTAAGGTCTGATGGCGTAGTGGGTTAAAGCATACTAGTTATGCCAGCTACTGGAAGGTAGTTGTGCTTTCTGGGTTCGAGTCCCACTGGTGGGTGTTGTCCAAAGATTGTTTATCTTCACTTGTGGTTTATGCAAGTATAGGCTTATAAGCTGGACACGAGTTCTCTCACATTGACAGTGGCTTGACGAAAATTGCAGACTGACCCCTCACTCATCTGGTGCCTTCGGGAGGTAGAGATGTTTGAGATATATATATCTCGAACTATCTACTTCTTTTGTAAGGTCTGATGGCGTAGTGGGTTAAAGCATACTAGTTATGCCAGCTACTGGAAGGTAGTTGTGCTTTCTGGGTTCGAGTCCCACTGGTGGGTGTTGTCCAAAGATTGTTTATCTTCACTTGTGGTTTATGCAAGTATAGGCTTATAAGCTGGACACGAGTTCTCTCACATTGACAGTGGCTTGACGAAAATTGCAGACTGACCCCTCACTCATCTGGTGCCTTCGGGAGGTAGAGATGTTTGAGATATATATATCTCGAACTATCTACTTCTTTTGTAAGGTCTGATGGCGTAGTGGGTTAAAGCATACTAGTTATGCCAGCTACTGGAAGGTAGTTGTGCTTTCTGGGTTCGAGTCCCACTGGTGGGTGTTGTCCAAAGATTGTTTATCTTCACTTGTGGTTTATGCAAGTATAGGCTTATAAGCTGGACACGAGTTCTCTCACATTGACAGTGGCTTGACGAAAATTGCAGACTGACCCCTCACTCATCTGGTGCCTTCGGGAGGTAGAGATGTTTGAGATATATATATCTCGAACTATCTACTTCTTTTGTAAGGTCTGATGGCGTAGTGGGTTAAAGCATACTAGTTATGCCAGCTACTGGAAGGTAGTTGTGCTTTCTGGGTTCGAGTCCCACTGGTGGGTGTTGTCCAAAGATTGTTTATCTTCACTTGTGGTTTATGCAAGTATAGACTTATAAGCTGGACACGAGTTCTCTCACATTGACAGTGGCTTGACGAAAATTGCAGACTGACCCCTCACTCATCTGGTGCCTTCGGGAGGTAGAGATGTTTGAGATATATATATCTCGAACTATCTACTTCTTTTGTAAGGTCTGATGGCGTAGTGGGTTAAAGCATACTAGTTATGCCAGCTACTGGAAGGTAGTTGTGCTTTCTGGGTTCGAGTCCCACTGGTGGGTGTTGTCCAAAGATTGTTTATCTTCACTTGTGGTTTATGCAAGTATAGGCTTATAAGCTGGACACGAGTTCTCTCACATTGACAGTGGCTTGACGAAAATTGCAGACTGACTCCTCACTCATCTGGTGCCTTCGGGAGGTAGAGATGTTTGAGATATATATATCTCGAACTATCTACTTCTTTTGTAAGGTCTGATGGCGTAGTGGGTTAAAGCATACTAGTTATGCCAGCTACTGGAAGGTAGTTGTGCTTTCTGGGTTCGAGTCCCACTGGTGGGTGTTGTCCAAAGATTATATATATATATATGTATGTATATGTATATATATATATATATATATATATATATATATATATATATATATATATATATATACATATATATACATATATACAGTCCTGGGGACCATTCAGGCTTGTTCGCATATATATATATATATATATATATATATATATATATATATATATATATATATATATATATATATATATATATGTATATGTATATATATATATATATATATATATATATATATATATATATATATATATATATATATATATATATATATATATATATATATATATATGTATATATACATTGAATATGACCACATATTCTGTATTTACTATCTTCTGATTTAGGGCTTTTATCCCTCTAACTATTTTCTTAGCATCAGGGCTTAGCTGAAAGAGGTGTTCTCCAAAAGTCATTTTCGTAGCTTCAAGGTGAAGAAAAGAAGTGAATTACTATAGAATGTATTACACTTATTTATTCAGTTTGCACATCGTTTCGAGCCTCCATGTTTCATTCTCAAGTGAAAAGAATTTTCAGGACAGTTTGATTTATACCCGCACTGGGTCAGGTGATAAGACAATAAAGGTGAAAACATGGGAGGATACATAAAGGGATTAATGGGGGGGGGGGGATGAAACATAAGAAAAGAGGTAACTGCGGAAGGCCTATTGGCCCATACAAGGCAGCTCCTATCTACATACAAAGAGTAATCAGGTGTAATTTGCCTGTTATGTTGAACAGTGTCTTCTGTGTTGGCATCGTTATGTTCTGGTTTTGTCCTTTTGTCCTAGAGTAAATAGTTCCTTGATTTGGGTGTTCATGGTAGGTTGTTCTATTCTTATGTGTATTGCTTCAAGAATTTGTAATCTTCTTGCATCTTGGGTTTTGTCTATTATACAGGTATTTTTGTTCAACATTTCTCTTGTTAGGGTGATGTCATGGGCTTGTCTCATGTGATTCCTGAGGGCACTGGATTGAAGATGGCATGTCAAACGCCTCGTCAGCTTGGTCGACGTCATACCTCTGTACTTAGATTGAAGGTTACATCCTTCGTGGGGACAAGTGTACATGTATACAACGCTTGACAGGGTTCACTATCGGCTTCGGGCTGTTTTTGATAAGGAGTTCGGAAGTCTTCTTGGTTTTGTAGAATATTATAAGGTTTATGTTTTGGTTAGGAGTAATGCTTGTTACTCCTTTACGGATTATTTCTTTCATTATTCTTTCCTCTTTTATATGTTCACTATGCATGGTTGATTTGGTATATAATTTTATTGGAGGTATTGTGGTTTCTGTTCTAGGTTCAGGATTATACCATCGGTCCAAGTGTCTTCTTATAGCAGCGTTTATTTCCGCGTTGCTATATCCGTTGTTCACCAATACCTGAGTTACTCTTTCAAACTCTCTACTCACGTTGCTCCATTCGGAGCAGTGGGTAAGCGCTCGACGAATATAAGCATTGAGAACACTGGCTTTTTATCTTTGGAGGCACTCACTTCTACCGTTCAGGCATAATCCTATGTTGGTGGGCTTAGTATATACGTTGGTGCTTAAAGAGGTTCCTATTTTTGTTATTAGTACATCCAAGAATGGCAGACTGTTATTTTCACTATTTTCATGTGTAAGTCGGAGTACTGACTCTCTCTCTAGATGGCTTTTTAGATCAATTAGTTCATCTGAGTCTTTTACTATTACGAATATGTCATCTACATAACGACAATATACAGTGGGTTTTTGTCTGCTACTGAAGACTCTGTCTTCGATGGTTCCATCGAAGACACCTCTGACTCCATAATGCTGTAATTTAAGAAGAAGGTTTTGGTGGTTGACAGCGTCAAAATCCTTATGCAGGTCCACAAATAACCCACCAGGGAACTCATTTTTGTTAAGAGCTGCATGTATCAAGTTAATCATACTAATAAGTGCATCGTTAGTGCTTTTTTGGGTCTGAAGCCATATTGACAAGAGCTAAGTATATTGTGTTTGACTAAATAAGAGTAAAGCTGCTTGTAGATTAGTTTTTCAAATATTTTTGACAAGTTTGGCAGGATTGATATAGGTCTGTAGTTGTTAACATCTGTGAGATCACCACATTTGTGGACAGGGGTTACTCTCGCTCTTTTTAGAATATCTGGAAAGGTTTGGAGTTCAAGTGACTTGTTGAAGAGCAATGCAATAGCAGGGGCTAAAGATCTGGAGACTTTTTTGTAAATTAAAGTTGGTATCTCCTCAAGGGCACTAGACTTGGTTTTAAGGGAAAGGATTATATCATTAACATCAGTGGAATTAAGCCGTTAGGTACAGAGACTATGGATAGTTACCTGTAACATAGTCCTGAACATCACTACTGGAAGATGGAATATCATTTGCAAGGGATGACCCAATGGAAGAGAAGAACCTATTGAACTCAATAGCATCAGTATCAGAGGCTGTAAGCTTACCATCGTTATTAGACAGGAGTAATGGTTTGTTATTTAAAATCTTCTTTGATCCCAATATTTATGAAATTGTGCTCCATGTTTTCTTAATGTAGCCCTTTGTTTGGGTAAATTTATCTTCGTAGTATTTAATTTTGACTCTTCTAATTATTTTAGATAGCAATGATGAGTAATTCTTTGAAAGTTCTTTGGAGATGATACCTTACCTATACTTCTTTTCAAGGTCATGATTTTTGTTAATAGATTTAAGTATCCCCCTTTGTAAGCAAAGGATTGTTAAGCCTTTTAGTTGTGACTTGTTTCGTTAGCATAGGACAGTGGATTAGGTTATATAGGTACAACTATATGGGCTAGGTACAACATATATGTATATATATGTTGTACCTAGTAGCCAGAATGCACTTCTCGGCCTACTATGCAAGACCCAATTTGCCTAATAAGCCAAGTTTTTTTTAATTAATATATTTTTCAAATAAAAAAAATCATATGAAATGATAAAGCTATTCACTTCATGATGTATGAGTTAATTTTGTTTAATTTGACTTAAAACTAAAGTAGATATATGACCAAATCTAACCAAGCCTACCTAACTTAACCTACCCTATCTTAACCTAACCTAAACTAACATAACTATGTCAATAATTTATGTTTTTAATATAATATAATAATAAATAATTCAAATAAACCAACTGGAAATTTGTTGTTGAAAATAAAGAAAATTACTCGGTCTATTAGGCAAATCGGGCCTTGCATAGTAGGTTGAGAAGTGCGTTCTCAACCACACATACACATATGTGTGGATATATATATATATATATATATATATATATATATATATATATATATATATATATATATATATATATATATATATATATATATATATATATATATATATATCCTGCCTGAAACGCTGCGCGTACTAGTGGCTTTACAAGATAGAGTTCTTATAAAGATAGCATTTTGTGGTTATTCTCTAGCTTGCTCCAACGGGCTGTTGCTTGTACCAGCCGGCAGCCCATGCATTGCAGGTCTCCCAGCTAATAGGTGGTGGCCACCAAACTGCTATCATCTATTTGAAGAAAATCAAAATATGGTTTCAACTTGGTAATTATTATTTATTTTTATTTTTTTGTATAAACTAACATGAAATTTGTAATTATAATATAAATTTATTTGCAAGAAGGTACAATGGGTTGGTGAGATTACTTAAGATTGGTACTTTTAAATTCATTCAAATCCATTAATAGGCATAGTTTTCGGTAAGTCCTTATCCAATAACTACAACATAAGTTGACAGAGGCTAGTACACTGTCAAGGATGTATGTCTTAAGTACTAATATAGAGGAAGTGGGTAGTACAAGATAGTGTGAGTTTGAAGCACAAGGTAGGAAACTATGAGGATGAAATTAGGTACTTTTTTATTTTACTTGTGAACAGGGCATGGTTGGAATTTTTTTTAACTCTTCAGGGAGTGAGTTCCAAAGACTGGTGGGCCCTTTTACTTGCATGAAGTATTTGCACATATTTAGTCTGACTCTGGTGGATTTCAAAGAGATATCTATTTCTGGTGTGGTGCTTATGGGTTCTATAAGACCTATCAAGGAAAACGTTCAGATCAAGATTAGCATTTAGGAATAAAGTTATGTACATGTATTTAGCACATGAGAATGTGTAGAGTGAGTGTATATTTAGCATGTTAAGGACTAAAATAGAGGGGCTGTTTGTGTTGTGTGAAGATTTATTTTATTTTAGTTGTGACAGCAGATTTTTGGTGAGTGATGATAGGCTTTATGTAATTTGCAGTTGTTGAACCCCATGCACTGATACCGTATGTAAGATAGGGGCCTGACGGCTGAGAGGACCTCACTCGGGGTTCATTGTCCCTAGGGTCATGGTTTGATCCACCGGTTGAGCCGGAAACCTACGAGATATGTCGTTAATCAGAAGTACTATATTTATTGTCGAGAACTTTAAATGCATTTTTCTCTGTGAAAAACATTTTCTGCTTTGCGACTTAATAAAAAATTCAGTTTCTGACCGATTCTCACCATTTTTACATAATATGTGCGAAGCTCATAGTGCTGAGTTTCCTAATGAATCGATTTGTCATAAAGCTATAACGTTTGGAGTTATAAATATTTTGCGTATAAATTTGCTACATATTTGGATGGCCCCATTCAAAAAATGTTTTACAGTAAACTTTACACTAAAACAATAATTTTCTCACTGGCAATTGAAAGTTACATTCCATTCTGAGACCATAATGAATAAAATAACAATTGGTGACATTATAAGATATTTATAGCAATTTGAAATTGATTTTTTTTTGTAACTTTTTTCCGTTCATGTTGTGATGTTGATTTAAAAGGAAAAGTTTGAGCATTTGCCATGAGGATTACGCACACAAAAAATGTAGTGTGTATGAGGAAGCTTCGGTGCCCAAGCACTGGGCCCTTTAAGTAAGAGGTAGTTATGGTTTATAGAATCAAAGGCTTTCCTGAAGTCAATGAAGAGGCCAATTGAGAACTCATTTTTGTCAAGGGCAGTGTAGATTATATCAAGCAAACTAATAATGGCATCATTGATACTCATTTGGAAACAGAAGCCAAACTGGCAGGGACTTAGTATATTGAGTTTCACAAAGTAGAAATAGAGCTGTTTATTAAAAAAAACTATTTTTGAAAGTATAGGTAGATTTGAAGTATAGGTACAGGTACTGGTCTGTAATTGTTTGGCAGATGTCACGCCTCCTTTATGAACTGGCACCACTGTTATTTTTTTAAGGATATCAGGAAAAGTAGAACACTAGAGATTTGTTGAATAGCAGAGGAATGGGTGTTGCAAGAGCAGGGCAGCACTCTTATATATCATAGACATTATTTCATTAATGTTCCCAGCTTTGATTTTAAGTAATTGAATTATGGATATAATGTCTGTTGGGCTGACTGGTAAAAGGAGCAGTGTTAGCTACCTGTGAGATATGTAGTAACATGTGTCTGGGTCTTTGAAATTTTTCTGCCAAGGTTTGCACAAATTCATGAAAAGAAGCTATTGAAATCAGTTGCAATATCTAAGTCTGTTGCAAGTGTGTATCCATCTTTGGAGAGTTTTATCTGCTTGGTATGTGATTGTTGTTTAGACCCGTCACAACTGCAAGAAAAATGACAGGTTGGATAACAAGAACTTTTCATACTAGAGATGCTATACCGATGATGACACTTTTCAAAACGCTTGTGCTCTCTAGAGTGGAGTACTGCTGCACAATGACAGCCCCTTTCAAAGCTGGAGAAATTGCCGACCTGGAGAGAGTGCAGAGATCCTATACTGCTAGAATTCACTCACTAAAACAGCTAAACTATTGGGACCGACTAAAGAGCCTAAATCTGTACTCCTGTACTCCCTTGAGCGCAGGCGGGAGAGATATATAACAATTTACACGTGGAAAATGTTAGAGGGGCTGGTCCCAAACCTGCACACAGAAATAACATCACATGAGACCAGAAGACATGGCAGGATGTGCAGAATACCCCCGTTGAAAAGCGGAGGTGACTCATACGTCAGGCTGCGAGCAGCCGCGTCCAACAGCCTGGTTGATCAGTCCAGCAACCAGGAGGCCTGGTCGACGACCGGGCCGCGGGGACGCTAAGCCCCGGAAGCACCTCAAGGTAACCTCAAGGTAACCCTAGGATGTTAGAGATGGGTGATGATAGAGATGTAATGTTCATATTTCCTTTTGCTTCTTTAAATCTATTCTCATAAAAGGAAGCTTTGGCTCTTTGTATTATATTGGTAATCATTGATGAGTATCTCTTAACTTCTTGTTTTGTAACTAGGCAAATTCTATTTTCATTTTTTTCATATTCGTGTTTCTTGTTACAGTAATTGTTTTATTAACACTTTGGCGCACCGTACAGTATGCCACTTGTGGGCCAGGGGTTGTTTAATCTTTTGGCAGTTAGTTGCTTAGTGAGGAGAGGACTCAAGATGGCTCAAAATGCTCAGAATACTCTCACAAATTTATATCAATGTAATATTTTGGAATCTTATAAAACAAAAATTGTATGACTAAAAATTCTCCTTCTTTCCCATTAACAGGTCTTGCTCGGCGTTGGTGTTACTGTGAGGGTGCCATCATCGTTTACCCTTCAAGACTGACTCATGCTGGCATCTTACATTTGTGGACTTCCCTTAACAGTAAACAGTCCTTCTCCATATGGTGATTGTCCAGGGCAAGCAGGGTGTGACTGCCATCTTGGAGAAGCAGGTTCTTTTAATATGAAGAATCTTCCGTCTTCCCTACTTACGCCAGCTTGTGCCAGCCTTGCATTCTTGTTACTTCATGGCCCTTGGGGCCTTTTTTATTAATTTACCTATTAAAAAATTATTAATACCCGTGTTTCAAAAGAGATCCTTAGCATTTTAAGCACCAATTGTATTGACTAATGTACGTCTTGTAACCTTTAAGACATAGATAGACAAGACATAGATAAATGAGTGAATAATAATGAGTAACTAGGTTAGGGCGAGGAACATAGTACAGTGTCTGACTTTGGAAGAATGCCTACTGTTTTAGAAACCTTATTGCTAATATCTTGTATATAGCAATGGAAATTGAGTTTGTTGTCAATGTGAATACCTAGGAACTTCACATCTACTCTGTTGGCAATTTGAGTATTGTTAATTCTTAGATCAATTTGATTAGTACACTTAATTACCAATTTTTTTTTTAGGTCATGTAAATGTTAAGGGGCTGTGTTATATGCTATATTATAACAAGTACAGAGACCTAGAACATTGTTACAGGTTCGTGCCAAAACGCTCCGAGACTCTGGGCACCTGGGGTAAATGTGCACATAATTTCTTAAAGAAGGTGGGGGTGAGGAACTCATTGGGAATACTAAAGATTCACGAGCGGCCAGTTTCGTGTTCCAGCACCTCAGTTTCGCAGTTCAGAGGGGAAATGCGTGCTATATCCTGGGTATGCACCCAACCTCCGAGGAGCTGGACGAAGCCTTCGAACACTGATTGTTATATTGTTATACAGTATATATGTGTGTGTGTTCTCTGTAAACTGTAGCATTGCAATGCAATAAAAAAATAATAGGCGTGGTAGGAGAGGAAAAGATTAAAGTGTTCAGTGAGAATCCACAAAGTCACTGAGGCATTAGAAGAAAAACAGAATGCTGATGTGATATACACGGACTTCGCAAAGGCTTTCGATAAATGTGACCATGGCGTGATAGCACACAAAATGAAGTCAATGGGAATAACCGGTAAAGTAGTACGCTGGATACTCAGTTTTCTGTCAAACAGGACTCAGCGAGTAACGGTCAACCATATAAAATCTAGTCCAAGTGCAGTTAAAAGCTCTGTACCTCAGGGTACAGTCCTTGCACCGCTGCTTTTCCTTATTCTCATATCAGATATAGACAAAAATACAAGTCACAGCTTCGTATCATCCTTTGCAGATGACACAAAAATCAGTATGAAAATTACATCGGCTGAGGACATTGAAAACCTTCAAGCTGATATTAATAAAGTTTTCGACTGGGCATCAGAAAATAACATGATGTTTAACAGTGATAAATTCCAGGTACTCAGGTACTGTAAAAATGAGGACCTTAAACATAATACAGAGTACAAAACACAATCAAATGTACCCATAGTAGGAAAACAGCATGTAAAGGATTTGGGAATAATAATGTTTGACGACTAACGTTTAAGGAGCATAACCAAGCAAATATTGCGACAGCCAGAAAAATGATAGGATGGATTATGAGAACTTTCAAATCCAGGGATCCCATCACAATGGTTGTACTCTTCAAGTCACTTGTGTTGTCCCGTCTTGAGTACTGCTCAGTACTCACTTTCCCCTTCAGAGCAGGAGAGATTGCTGAAATAGAGGGAATACAGAGAACATATATGGAACGCGTAGACGCAATAAAGCACCTAAATTATTGGGATCGTCTCAAAGCCCTCCAAATGTACTCACTAGAAAGAAAACGAGAGAGGTATCAAATAATATACACCTGGAAGATACTGGAGGGCCAAGTACCAAATCTACACAGTAAAATAACAACGTACTGGAGTGAACGATATGGAAGAAAATGTAGAAGTGAAGAGAAGAGGTGCCATAGGTACAATCAGGGAACACTGTATAAACATCAGAGGTCCGCGGTTGTTCAACGTCCTCCCAGCAAGCATAAGAAATATTGCCGGAACAACCGTGGACATTTTTAAGAGGAAACTAGATTTATTCCTCCAAGGAGTGCCGGACCAACCGGGCTGTGGTGGGTATGTGGGCCTGCTGGCCGCTCCAAGCAACAGCCTAGTGGACCAAACTCTCACAAGTCAAGCCTGGCCTCGGGCCGGGCTTGGGGAGTAGAAGAACTCCCAGAACCCCATTAACCAGGTAAAGTCTTCTCGGAGTACTCTTTATTTTCTTCTCCGAGGCTATGGGTCCTTACACTTGCATAAGAAGTGGTACCCCTTTTAGGTTTAATAAAAAAATTATATATATATATATATATATATATATATATATATATATATATATATATATATATATATATACATAATAAAAATATGTATATATATATAATACAAAATTTTATATATATATATATATATATATATATATATATATATATATATATATATATATATATGTATATATATATATATATATATATATATATATATATATATATATATATATATATATATATATATATATATGTCGTACCTTGTAGCCAGAACGCACTTCTCAGCCTACTATGCAAGGTCAGATTTGCCTAATAAGCCAAGTTTTCCTGAATTAATATATTTTCTCTATTTTTTTTCTTATGAAATGATAAAGCTACCCATTTCATTATGTATGAGCTCAAATTTTTTTTATTGGAGTTAAAATTAACGTAGATATATGACCGAACCTAACCAACCCTACCTAACCTAACTTAACCTATCTTTATAGATTAGGTTAGGTTAGGTAGCAGAAAAAGTTAGGTTAGGTTAGGTTAGGTAGGTTAGGTAGTCGAAAAACAATTAATTCATGAAAACTTGGCTTATTAGGCAAATCGGGCCTTGCATAGTAGGCTGAGAAGTGAGTTCTGGCTACTAGGTACGACATATATAAATATATATATATATATATATGTCGTACCTAGTAGCCAGAACGCACTTCTCTGCCTACTATTCAAGGCCCGATTTGCCTAATAAGCCAAGTTTTCATGAATTAATTGTTTTTCGACAACCTAACCTACCTAACCTAACCTAACCTAACTTTTTCGGCCACCTAACCTAACCTAACCTATAAAGATAGGTTAGGTTAGGTTAGGTAGGGTTAATTAGGTTCGATCGTATATCTACGTTAATTTTAAATCCAATAAAAAAAAATTTACCTCATACATAATGAAATGGGTAGCTTTATCATTTCATAAGAAAAAAATTAAGGAAAATATATTAATTCATGAAAACTTGGCTTATTAGGCAAATCGGGCCTTGCATAGTAGGCTGAGAAGTGAGTTCTGGCTACTAGGTACGACATATATATATATATATATATATATATAAATATATGTCGTACCTAATAGCCAGAACGCACTTCTCAGCCTACTATTCAAGGCCCGATTTGCCTAATAAGCCAAGTTTTCATGAATTAATGTTTTTTCATCTACCTAACCTACCTAACCTAACCTAACCTAGCTTTTTTTGGCTACCTAACCTAACCTTACCTATAAATATAGGTTAGGTTAGGTTAGGTAGGGTTGGTTAGGTTCGGTCATATATCTACGTTAATTTTAACTCCAATAACAAAAAATTGACCTCATACATAGAGAAAAGAGTTGCTTTATCATTTCATAAGAAAAAAATTATAGTAAATATATTAATTCAGGAAAACTTGGCTTATTAGGCAAATCGGGCCCTGAATAGTAGGCTGAGAAGTGAGTTCTGGCTACTAGGTACGACATATATATATATATATATATACATATATATATATATATATATATATATATATATATATATATATATATATATATATATATATATATATATATATATATATATATATAAGGACATGGGTCCTTACACTTGCATAAGAAGTGGTACCCCTTTTAGGTTTAATAAAAAAATTATATATATATATATATATATATATATATATATATATATATATATATATATATATATATATATATATATATATATATATATATGTATATATATATGTATATATATATATATATATATATATATATATATATATGTATATATATATATATATATATATATATATATATATATATATATATATATATATATATATATATTTTATATATATATATATATAGCTCCCAACAGATAGCCAGGCTTCTCCAAGCCAAGATGAGCCATCAAACAGGGGTAGACAAGGTAGATGTCAGACGTGTGACCGGGTATGCTATATCCGGTTGAGTGACGATAATGTGCGCATTCATTACCACGACGGAGCCAGGTGTTTGGGTTCTGGGCGCCCTCCCAGGGAGAACACCAATCAACAGACCACACCGCCCGTAAGGCAAAACACCTCCCAGACCTTCATTCCCACAGAAAATTTATTAGAAGCTATCAAAGCAACATCGGCCAGAACCTTGCAACACATCCCTAAAGCAGCCCGCCCCCATGCAGCAGCCAAATTATCTGCCCTCCTGAGAAAGGTCAACGACTCTCCTGGAACGACCCAAGCATGGCACAACCTCCTAATGTTTGGCAACATATGTCTAGCCACCCCTGCAAGGAGAGACAAAACCTTAGCTGCCTCAGTCATCAAAGCTATAAATGATTTTCCCAGGGAGGACAACCAGGTGCGCCTTCCCACTCGCGCGAGAAACACCCACGGCAGGAAGAGCAACAGTGGCATATCCGAGACATCAAAAATCAGAACATCAGTCACCAAGAAAATAGAAGAAGGAAACACTATTGGCGCAATAAGAGTCATCACCAGTGAGGACTCAATTGCCGACAGAGATGCAGCAACAGCTCAAGCCCTAAGGGAGAAACACCCACCCAGGGCTCCGCGTGAGGACGACATTGTACAAGTGGGGGCTACCGGAGCAGAACCTCTCTGGGTGGCTGAATCTGTGGTCCATAAAGCAGCCATGTCCTTCCCTACAGGATCAGCAGGTGGGTTCACAGGACTAAAACCCAACCACCTCAAGCAAATGCTCAACCCTGCACTGGGTGACATTGCAAAGAACCTCTTGGTGGAACTAACCAGATTCACCAACACATGTCTAGCTGGCAACATACCAGCGTCCATAAGACCTATCTTTTTTGGAGCATCTCTCTGTGCTCTAAAGAAAAAGGATGGAGGGATCAGGCCAATAGCTGTGGGCAATTCTCTCCGGCGTCTCGTCGCAAAGGCAGCTGCAAGAACAGTTAGTGATGCAGCGGCCAACATGCTGAAGCCAAAACAGCTCGGGTTTGGCATTCCACAAGGGTGTGAGGCGGCAGCCCATGCAGCTCGAGCCTTCATCGCCAACATCACAGACGAAAAGGCCCTTATCAAGCTAGATTTCAAAAATGCCTTCAATTTGGTGCGGAGGGATGCTGTACTCCGTGCGGTTCATAGTCATTTCCCTTCCCTCTACCCTTTTGTACATTCATGCTACAGTATGGATCTTAAGCTACTTTTTGGCGAACATGAAATTGACTCGCGAGAAGGCGTCCAACAGGGTGACCCCCTCGCTCCTCTCCTTTTCTGCTTAGTCATCAAACAAGTCACAGAGGTCCTGTCCAGCGAGCTTAACATCTGGTTCTTGGATGATGGTACCCTAGCTGGTTCCCAAGACTCCCTCCTGGAGGACATCAGAAAAATCCAGGAGCAAGGTGCAGTTTTAGGCCTCACCCTGAACCCTTCTAAATGTGAAATAATATGTTCCAACCAGGGCATCGTAGAGAGAATAGAGGGTCTTCTGCCAAATATCCATAAAACTAAACCTGAAGACAGCACACTCCTAGGAGCTCCCCTGGGGTTGAAAGCCATCGATGAGGTCCTTGATAATAAAATCGCCGACCTTAAGAGGATGGATGGGAGGATTGAGGATATTGATGCTCATGATGCACTCTACCTCATCACCAGATGTCTGTCCCTCCCCAGGTTAACCTACTTTCTGAGGTGTTCACCATCTTACAGTAGCCAAAAACTAAGTGAGTATGACCGGTTACTGAAATCAATGCTAGAAAAAGCCCTTAACCTCTCTCTCGATGACCTACAGTGGAAACAAGCCTCTCTTCCCGTAAGACTTGGGGGCCTCGGAGTTCGAACAGCAACGCAAATCGCTGTTCCAGCCTTCCTGTCCTCCTTATCAGCATCCGACGACCTTGTGAAGGAAATTCTACCTGCCCACTTACATCAGCTGGCAGGTGTACATGATCCCAATTTTACACGCTGTGCCACAGAGTGGGCCTCTCGTGCAGGCCAATCACCTCAACCACCATCCCCAAAATCCCACAAGCAATCCAGCTGGGATGGTCCCATTGTAGACCAAGTTGCTGCAGAGTGCCTGGGTGCTGCAACAACACAACACGACATTGCTCGCCTCACAGCAGTAGCAGCACCACATGCAGGGGATTTCCTGTTAGCAACCCCAATGTCGGCAACTGGCATGCGTCTCACACCACACGCCCTCCGAATTGCTGTGGCCCTCCGCCTTGCTGCCCCAATCCACACCAGATATAGGTGTATTTGCGGCGAGGTGGTGGCTGACAGGTACGGTCACCATGGCCTACTCTGCCAAAGCACAGGGGGATGGCACTCGAGGCACAGTGAAGTTAACGACATCATCAAGAGGAGCCTCACTACAGCTGGATGCCCAGCTGAAAGAGAGCCCCGTTACCTAACGCCCCGTAACTCTGATGCTCTTATTGGTCGCCCGGATGGTATCACAGTGAACCCCTGGAAGAATGGCAAGCAGTTGGTATGGGACTACACGTGCGTATCAACCCTGGCTAACACCTACATTAACCTCAGTGTTGCACAACCAGGTGGCGCTGCCACCCACAGGGAAGCAGCCAAATCCCGTAAGTATAGAGAACTGGATCACCACTACAATTTTGTCCCCATTGCTTCTGAGACGCTCGGCGCCTGGGGTAAAAGTGCTACCAGTTTTTTGAAGGAACTGGGTTCTAGGCTCATTGAAACAACAAGGGACCCGAGAGCTGCAAGCTTTCTTTTCCAGCGCCTCAGTGTGGCGATACAGAGAGGAAATGCGCACTGCATCCAGGGTTCCTGCCCGCCATCTGAGGAGCTGGAGGAACTCGACAACCTATGACAACCATCTTTGTAACCCATATGTAACTCCTTTTTTGTAACAAAGTTCAAATAAAGTAAATATATATGTGTACATACAAAAGAATGGGGGTGGTAGGAGAAGATAATATTAGTGTTCAGTGAGAGACCACAAGGTCTCCTCTGAATACTTTTTATTTTCTTCTCCGAGGCTATGGGTCCCCACATTGGCACCAGAGGTGGTACCCTCACAAACTTTTATATATATATATATATATATATATATATATATATATATATATATATATATATATATATATATATATATATGCGAACAAGCCTGAATGGTCCCCAGGACAATATGCGACTGAAAACTCACACCCCAGAAGTGACTCGAACCCATACTCCCAGGAGCAACGCAACTGGTAACTACAGGGCGCCTTAATCCGCTTGACCATCACGGCCGGACAAAAGGAAGTGGTAGCCGAAGCTATTTGAACCACTTCCCCGCCGGCAACTCGGATGGTAATCTTGGGCATAGCATTTCACCAAATCACCTCATTCTTTGGGGCACACGTGAGGAACACAAATGCGAACAAGCCTGCATGGTCCCCAGGACTATATGCAACTGAAAACTCACACCCCAGAAGTGACTCGAACCCATACTCCCAGGAGCAACGCAACTGGTAACTACAGGGCGCCTTAATCCGCTTGACCATCATGGCCGGACAAAAGGAAGTGGTAGCCGAAGCTATTTGAACCACTTCCCCGCCGGCAACTCGGATGGTAATCTTGGGCATAGCATTTCACCAAATTACCTCATTCTTTGGGGCACACGTGAGGAACACAAATGCGAACAAGCCTGAATGGTCTCCAGGACTATATGCGACTGAAAACTCACACCCCAGAAGTGACTCGAACCCATACTCCCAGGAGCAACGCAACTGGTAACTACAGGGCGCCTTAATCCGCTTGACCATCACGGCCGGACAAAAGGAAGTGGTAGCCGAAGCTATTTGAACCACTTCCCCGCCGGCAACTCGGATGGTAATCTTGGGCATAGCATTTCACCAAATCACCTCATTCTTTGGGGCACCCGTGAGGAACACAAATGCGAACAAGCCTGAATGGTCCCCAGGGGACCATTTAGGGGTCGCATATAGTCCTGGGGACCATTCAGGCTTGTTCGCATTTGTGTTCCTCACGTGTGCCCCAAAGAATGAGGTGATTTGGTGAAATGCTATGCCCAAGATTACCAATCGAGTTGCCGGCGGGGAAGTGGTTCAAATAGCTTCGGCTACCACTTCCTTTTGTCCGGCCGTGATGGTCAAGCGGATTAAGGCGCCCTGTAGTTACCAGTTCCGTTGCTCCTGGGAGTATGGGTTCGAGTCACTTCTGGGGTGTGAGTTTTCAGTCGCATATAGTCCTGGGGACCATTCAGGCTTGTTCGCATTTGTGTTCCTCACGTGTGCCCCAAAGAATGAGGTGATTTGGTGAAATGCTATGCCCAAGATTACCATCCGAGTTGCCGGCGGGGAAGTGGTTCAAATAGCTTCGGCTACCACTTCCTTTTGTCCGGCCGTGATGGTCAAGCGGATTAAGGCGCCCTGTAGTTACCAGTTGCGTTGCTCCTGGGAGTATGGGTTCGAGTCACTTCTGGGGTGTGAGTTTTCAGTCGCATATAGTCCTGGGGACTATTCAGGCTTGTTCGCATTTGCGTTCCTCACGTGTGCCCCAAAGAATGAGGTGATTTGGTGAAATGCTATGCCCAAGATTACCATCCGAGTTGCCGGCGGGGAAGTGGTTCAAATAGCTTCGGCTACCACTTCCTTTTGTCCGGCCGTGATGGTCAAGCGGATTAAGGCGCCCTGTAGTTACCAGTTGCGTTGCTCCTGGGAGTATGGGTTCGAGTCACTTCTGGGGTGTGAGTTTTCAGTCATATATATATATATATATATATATATATATATATATATATATATATATATATATATATATATATATATATATATATATATATATATATATATATATATATATATTATTAAATATGACCGAAAAAGTAAGATTAATAATTCTAACACGAATTTTCTCAATCTTTCGTACATTACGCTTCACTGTTGGAGGTAAATCAAAAATCACTTCTCCAAAATTCATTTTTTTATTTCTAGTCTGACGCGACACGGGCGCGTTTCGTAAAACTTATTACATTTTCAAAGACTTCACAAATACACAACTGATTAGAACTTACGTCTCTCTGATATTATATCTACATTTGAGTGAGGTGGGAAGGATGATGTGGCATTATCAACACAAGACAGAACAGGAGGGGATATTAATAGGGTATTAAAAGTATCAACACAAGACAGAACAGAAACAATGGGTATTGAATAGAAGTGTTTGTAGAAAGCCTATTGGTCCATATTTCTTGATGCTTCTATATTGGGGCGGAGTCTTGAGGTGGGTAGAATATAGTTGTGCAATAATTGGCTGTTGATTGCTGGTGTTGACTTCTTGATGTGTAGTGCCTCGCAAACGTCAAGCCGCCTGCTATCGCTGTATCTATCGATGATTTCTGTGTTGTTTACTAGGATTTCTCTGGCGATGGTTTGGTTATGGGAAGAGATTATATGTTCCTTAATGGAGCCCTGTTGCTTATGCATCGTTAAACGCCTGGAAAGAGATGTTGTTGTCTTGCCTATATACTGGGTTTTTTGGAGCTTACAGTCCCCAAGTGGGCATTTGAAGGCATAGACGACGTTAGTCTCTTTTAAAGCGTTCTGTTTTGTGTCTGGAGAGTTTCTCATGAGTAGGCTGGCCGTTTTTCTGGTTTTATAGTAAATCGTCAGTTGTATCTTCTGATTTTTGTCTGTAGGGATAACGTTTCTATTAACAATATCTTTCAGGACCCTTTCCTCCGTTTTATGAGCTGTGGAAAAGAAGTTCCTGTAAAATAGTCTAATAGGGGGTATAGGTGTTGTGTTAGTTGTCTCTTCAGAGGTTGCATGGCTTTTCACTTTCCTTCTTATGATGTCTTCGATGAAACCATTGGAGAAGCCGTTATTGACTAGGACCTGCCTTACCCTACAGAGTTCTTCGTCGACTTGCTTCCATTCTGAGCTGTGGCTGAGAGCACGGTCGACGTATGCGTTAACAACACTCCTCTTGTACCTGTCGGGGCAGTCGCTGTTGGCATTTAGGCACATTCCTATGTTTGTTTCCTTAGTGTAGACTGCAGTGTGGAAACCTCCGCCCTTTTCCATGACTGTTACATCTAGAAAAGGCAGCTTCCCATCCTTTTCCGTCTCGTAAGTGAAACGCAGCACGGAACTCTGCTCAAATGCCTCCTTCAGCTCCTGCAGATGTCTGACATCAGGTACCTGTGTAAAAATATCGTCAACATACCTGCAGTATATGGCCGGTTTCAAGTTCATGTCGACTAAGACTTTTTGCTCGATGGTACCCATGTAGAAGTTTGCAAACAGGACACCTAGGGGAGAACCCATGGCGACCCCATCTACTTGCTTATACATGTGCCCATCCGGGCTCAAGAAGGGTGCCTCTTTAGTACAAGCTTGGAGTAGTTTCCTCAGAATACTTTCTGGCATGTCAAGAGGAGTACAGGCTGGATCACGATACACTCTGTCGGCTATCATTCCGATTGTCTCGTCCACAGGTACGTTGGTAAATAGCGATTCTACGTCCAACGAGGCTCTTATCCCTGTGGCCCGTGTGCCCCGCAGTAAGTCCACAAATTCCTTTGGAGACTTCAGGCTGAAGGCGCAAGGAACATAAGGAGTCAGCAGGCCGTTGAGTCGCTTCGCCAGTCTGTACGTGGGTGTGGGTATCTGGCTAATGATTGGCCGAAGTGGGTTTCCAGGCTTGTGCGTCTTGACATTTCCATACGCATATCCAGGTTTATATTCCCCAATGATCTTTGGCAGGTGGAGTCCGGATTTCTTGGCGTTCACAGTTTCGATCAGTTTGTTGACCTTTGCTTTTAATTCGGCTGTAGTGTCCTTCGTTACCCTTTGGAACTTAGTTTGGTCAGAGAGTATGATGTTCATTTTCGCCAGATATTCGTCTTTTTTAAGAATGACATATATTGGCGACTTGTCACCTCTCCTGACAACTATCTCCTTGTTCTCACGAAGGCTTTTAGCTGCCGCTTTAAGCTCGGGGGACAGTATGGTGCTTCTGTAGTTGCCTCGATTCTTTCCTCCTTCTGCAATAAGTTCTGCTTGTAAGGTATCTTTGGTAGTGACCTTCTTTTGTGTCTCGAGGTCGAATATGTCGTCCAACAGAATTTCCAACTCTACTTTCCGGGCCATTTCACTCGGTCTGGATATAACATGACAGTTTATGCCCAGATTTAGGAGAGTGACTTGGTCCTCAGTGAGGTTAATTCCTGCAAGGTTCAGGAAGCCATCTCTTGGTCGTGGAATTGCCATAGGTCCTCCATATAATGTTGTTAGTTTCTTGATAATCCTTGTTTCAGTGCTGAGGTGATGTTGGTCTGTGAGGATGTCGAGGTGTTGTTCAATGCGGGTACGGATACTATGGTCGATGTTGCTATTTCTCCACTCGTTTGTAGCATGAAGTAGTTGCGTTTTGTTGTCTTTGATTTCATTCTCTGCCTTGTATATCTGATCACGAATCAGATCCTGGCGATATTTTATCGTGAAGGCTTGAAAACCAGAAAAACGGCCAGCCTACTCATGAGAAACTCTCCAGACACAAAACAGAACGCTTTAAAAGAGACTAACGTCGTCTATGCCTTCAAATGCCCACTTGGGGACTGTAAGCTCCAAAAAACCCAGTATATAGGCAAGACAACAACATCTCTTTCCAGGCGTTTAACGATGCATAAGCAACAGGGCTCCATTAAGGAACATATAATCTCTTCCCATAACCAAACCATCGCCAGAGAAATCCTAGTAAACAACACAGAAATCATCGATAGATACAGCGATAGCAGGCGGCTTGACGTTTGCGAGGCACTACACATCAAGAAGTCAACACCAGCAATCAACAGCCAATTATTGCACAACTATATTCTACCCACCTCAAGACTCCGCCCCAATATAGAAGCATCAAGAAATATGGACCAATAGGCTTTCTACAAACACTTCTATTCAATACCCATTGTTTCTGTTCTGTCTTGTGTTGATACTTTTAATACCCTATTAATATCCCCTCCTGTTCTGTCTTGTGTTGATAATGCCACATCATCCTTCCCACCTCACTCAAATGTAGATATAATATCAGAGAGACGTAAGTTCTAATCAGTTGTGTATTTGTGAAGTCTTTGAAAATGTAATAAGTTTTACGAAACGCGCCCGTGTCGCGTCAGACTAGAAATAAAAAAATGAATTTTGGAGAAGTGATTTTTGATTTACCTCCAACAGTGAAGCGTAATGTACGAAAGATTGAGAAAATTCGTGTTAGAATTATTAATCTTACTTTTTCGGTCATATTTAATAATATATGTCTACAGGAAAGACTGCTACCAAAATATACTAATATATATATATATATATATATATATATATATATATATATATATATATATATATATATATATATATATATATATATATATATATATATATATATATATATATATATATATATATGTCGTACCTAGTAGCCAGAACGCACTTATCAGCCTACTATGCAAGGCCCGAATTGCCTAATAAGCCAAGTTTTCCTGAATTAATATATTTTTTCTAATTTTTTTCCTATGAAATGATAAAGCTACCCATTTCATTACGTATGAGGTAATTTTTTTTTATTGGAGTTGAAATTAACGTAGATATATGACCGAACCTAACCAACCCTACCTAACCTAACCTAACCTATCTTTATAGGTTAGGTTAGGTTAGGTAGCCGAAAAAGTTAGGTTAGGTTAGGTTAGGTAGGTTAGGTTGTCGAAAGACAATTAATTCATGAAAACTTGGCTTATTAGGCAAATCGGGCCTTGCATAGTAGGCTGATAAGTGCGTTCTGGCTACTAGGTACGACATATATATATATATATATATATATATATATATATATATATATATATATATATATATATATATATATATATATATATATATATATATATATATATATATGTCGTACCTAGTAGCCAGAACACACTTTTTGGCCTACTATGCAAGGCCCGATTTGCCTAATAAGCCAAGTTTTCCTGAATTAATATATTTTCTCTAATTTTTTTCTTATGAAATGATAAAGCTACCCATTTCATTATGTATGAGGTCAATTTTTATTTATTGGAGTTAAAATTAACGTAGATATATGACCGAACCTAACCAACCGTACCTAACCTAACCTAACCTATCTCTATAGGTTAGGTTAGGTTAGGTAGCCGAAAAAGTTAGGTTAGGTTAGGTTAGGTAGGTTAGGTAGTCGAAAAACAATTAATTCATGAAAACTTGTCTTATTAGGCAAATCGGGCCTTGCATAGTAGGCTGAAAACTGCGTTCTGGCTACTAAGTACGACATATATATATATATATATATATATATATATATATATATATATATATATATATATATATATATATATATATATATATATATATATATATATATATATATATGTCGTACCTAGTAGCCAGAACGCACTTTTTGGCCTACTATGCAAGGCCCGATTTGCCTAATAAGCCAAGTTTTCATGAATTAATTGTTTTTCGACGACCTAACCTACTTAACCTAACCTAACCTAACTTTTTCGGCTACCTAACCTAACCTAACCTATAAAGATTGGTTAGGTTAGGTTAGGTAGGGTTGGTTAGGTTCGGTAATATATCTACGTTGATTTTAACTAAAATAAAAAAAAATTGACCTCATACATAATGAAACGGGTAGCTTTATCTTTTCATAAGAAAAAAAATTAGAGAAAATATATTAATTCAGGAAAACTTGGCTTATTAGGCAAATTTGGCCTTGCATAGTAGGCTGACAAGTGCGTTCTGGCTACTAGGTACGACATATATATATATATATATATATATATATATATATATATATATATATATATATATATATATATATATATATATATATATATATATATATATATATATATATATATATATATATATATATATGTCGTACCTAATAGCCAGAACGCACTTCTCAGCCTACTATTCAAGGCCCGATTTGCCTAATAAGCCAAGTTTTCATGAATTAATGTTTTTTCGTCTACCTAACCTACCTAACCTAACCTAACCTAGCTTTTTTTGGCTACCTAACCTAACCTTACATATAAATATAGGTTAGGTTAGGTTAGGTAGGGTTGGTTAGGTTCGGTCATATATCTACGTTAATTTTAACTCCAATAATAAAAAATTGACCTCATACATAGAGAAAAGGGTTGCTTTATCATTTCATAAGAAAAAAATTATAGTAAATATATTAATTCAGGAAAACTTGGCTTATTAGGCAAATCGGGCCTTGAATAGTAGGCTGAGAAGTGAGTTCTGGCTACTAGGTACGACATATATATATATATATATATATATATATATATATATATATATATATATATATATATATATATATATATATATACACTATTAATTTTGACCGAAAAAGTAAGATTAATAATTCTAACACGAATTTTCTCTATCTTTCTTACGTTTCTTTTCACTGTTGATTGTAATTCAAAGATCAATTCTCCAAAATTCATTTTTATTTCTAGTCTGACGCGACACTTGAGCGCGTTTCGTAAAACTTATTACATTTTCAAAGACTTTAGTTTACAAACACACAACTGAAACTGAATAGAGCTTACACATCTTCGAGGTTTATATCTACATTTGGGTGAGGTGGATGAGGTGAAAAATGAGCTTTCAACAATGGGTATTCAATGGGTATTAAATTCCAACACAAGACAGAACACGAAACAATGGGTATTGAATGGAAGTAATTGTAGAAAGCCTATTGGTCCATATTTCTTGATGCTTCTATATTGGAGCGGAGTCTTGAAGTGGGTAGAATATAGTTGTGCAATAATTGGCTGTTGATTGCTGGTGTTGACTTCTTGATGTGTAGTGCCTCGCAGACGTCAAGCCGCCTGCTATCGCTGTATCTATCGATGATTTCTGTGTTGTTTGCTAAGATTTCTCTGGTGATGGTTTGTTTGTGGGAAGAGATTATATGTTCCTTAATGGAGCCCTGTTGCTTATGCATCGTTAAACGCCTGGAAAGTGATGTTGTTGTCTTGCCTATATACTGTTTTTTTGAGGCTTACAGTCCCCAAGAGGGCATTTGAAGGCATAGACGACGTTGGTCTCTTTCAAAGCGTTCTGCTTTGTGTCTGGAGAGTTTCTCATCAGTAGGCTGGCCGTTTTTCTGGTTTTATAGTAAATCGTCAGTTGTATCTTCTGATTTTTGTCTGTAAGGATAACGTTTCTACTGACAATATCTTTCAGGACCCTTTCCTCCGTTTTATGGGCTGTGGAAAAGAAGTTCCTGTAAAATAGTCTAATAGGGGGTATAGGTGTTGTGTTAGTTGTCTCTTCAGAGGTTGCATGGCGTTTCACTTTCCTTCTTATGATGTCTTCCACGAAACCATTGGAGAAGCCGTTGTTGACTAAGACCTGCCTTACCCTACAGAGTTCTTTGTCGACTTGCTTCCATTCTGAGCTGTGGCTGAGGGCACAGTCGACATAAGCGTTAACAACACTCCTCTTGTACCTGTCCGGGCAGTCACTGTTGGCATTCAGGCACATTCCTATGTTTGTTTCCTTAGTGTAGACTGCAGTGTGGAAACCTCCGCTTTTTTCCATGACTGTTACATCTAGAAAGGGCAGCTTCCCATCCTTCTCCATCTCGTAAGTGAAACGCAACACAGAATTCTGCTCAAATGCCTCCTTAAGCTCCTGCAGATGTCTGACATCAGGTACCTGTGTAAAAATGTCGTCAACATACCTGCAGTATATAGCCGGTTTCAAGTTCATGTCGACTAAGACTTTTTGCACGATGGTACCCATGTAGAAGTTTGCAAACAGGACACCTAGGGGAGAACCCATGGCGACCCCATCTACTTGCTTATACACGTGTCCATCCGGGCTCAAGAAGGGTGCCTCTTCAGTACAAGCTTGGAGTAGTTTCCTTAGACTGTTTTCTGGTATGTCAAGAGGAGTACAGGCCGGATCACGGTACATTCTGTCGGCTATCATCCCGATTGTATCATCCACAGGTACGTTGGTAAACAGAGATTCTACGTCCAACGAGGCTCTTATCCCTGTGGCCCGTGTTCCCCGCAGCAAGTCAACAAATTCCTTTGGAGACTTCAGGCTGAAGGCGCGAGGGACATAAGGAGTCAGCAAGCCGTTGAGTCGTTTCGCCAGTCTGTACGTGGGTGTGGGTATCTGGCTGATGATTGGCCGAAGTGGGTTTCCAGGTTTGTGTGTCTTGACATTTCCATACGCATATCCAGGTTTATATTCCCCAATAATCTTTGGCAGGTGGAGTCCAGATTTCTTGGCGTTCACAGTTTCGATCAATTTATTGACTTTTGCTTTCAGTTCGGCTGTAGTATCCTTCGTTACCCTTTGGAATTTAATTTGGTCAGAGAATATGAGGTTCATTTTCGCCAGATATTCGTCTTTTTTAAGAATGACGTAAAAGATACCACTTTTGAATACCACTACTTAATCGAATGCCAATCCACTACACCAAAATATGTTTGCTTACAGAAAAGGTGTTGGAACCACAGAATGCCTTACCTCCCTCCTGGATCAAACCAGTGACAAACCTGGAATCCTTATTTTTCTAGACCTTGAAAAAGCCTTCGAGTTAGCCAGTGCTCCAGCTACACTGTGCTGCCTTGTGGATAAGGAAATCAAAGGACACGCTCTTGCTTTTGCCAAAGGAAGCCTGCTTAACCGAGAAGCTAAAGTCAAATTCCAAGGAAAAACATCGACCTCAAAGAGGCTGGAAAATGGAACTCCGCAGGGAGGAATACTAAGCCCCTTCCTCTTCAACTGTCTCATGGAACAATTCATGAAGCTCAAGCTACCAAAAGCCAAACTTCTTAACTATGCAGACGACTTTGTGGTCATCATCAATGGCAAAGGTGCAAGGAACCATGCACAAAAATGCCTAGATATTATCAGCAAGGAAGCGGAACGCAGCAGTGAAAATAAACAGCAATAAAACAAAAGCAATGGCCGTTAAAATGAGAACTCAAGACATCAGACTAACAATACAAGGACAAGAAATTGAGTGGGTTACCTCTTTTCAACACCTAGGAGTCATAATAGACAACCAGTTGAAATTCACTCAAGAAATTGATATCTTCGGCAACACCTTAAAGCCAGAAACTCAGCTTTGCGCTCTCTGACCAGTCTTAGAGAGTGTGCATCTCTACCAGTATTCAAAATGTACTACATTCAAGCAGTTAGGTCACTCATCGACTATGCTGCTCCTGCTCTTACATCCCTCAGTGATAACCAATGGGAGAAACTGGAAGTGTATCAAAAGGATGCTCTGAGAACAATGCTGAGAGCACCTATATGGACGCGTAGAGAGAACCTTAGAATGGAAACAAATTTACCAGCATTAGAAAACAGGATGAAACAAAGGATAGCCACCATAATAGGAAAACTTACTGGAACAACCGTCAGACTGTCAATCAAAGACAACATACAGAGATCCTTTCAGAAAAACCTACAGTATAGAACAAGCTCATGGATGGATAATGTGGTCAAGATTTTAGAGAAAATGGACATGAAATGGACCATTAAAAACAAAGGGGAAGATAGACCATATCAACACTTTCGACAGCCTCCTCCATGGGAAGAATCGAATCTAAAGATAATCATTGAAAGATTACCAGTTAAAAAATCAGCATGTGACCCAAGGAAGCTCAAGGAAGTAATAGAGCAACAAATGGAAACTATCTCTAGACCCACAACGACTCACATCTTCACAGACGGATCCGTTGATCAAGAAAAAGGTTCTGCTGGGGCAGCAGTTTACACTACCAACCATGAAGCTTACTGGAGCATGAATAGTGGGTGCTCAACATTGCAAATTGAATTATATGCCCTGAAGGAGGCAATAAACTATACAATTGAGAATAATTTACATGATGTCATCATTCATACAGACTCTAAATCTTAGCTCCAGGCATTGTTATCCAGTCAGCACAGAGATAATATACATCTCACAGAAATTCAACATATAGGAAAAGATGCCCATAATCGAGGGCTGTCAATCACCCTAAATTGGATACCAAGTCACATTGGCATAGATGGTAATGAAGAGGCAGACTCACTAGCATAAATTGCGACTGCTCTACCTGTTGTACAGTTTCAAATACCTCCAAGTTTCTCACAGATAAAGGAGCAAATCAAGAAGAAAATATTCTCAACTATCAAAAGTCGCCACAGAGCCAAATTAGCGGAATGAAGATCCACTGCGATATGATACGAACAAGCCACTGGTTACTCCTCTTTCAAGCCTGGCAAAAAGATGTCCAGAGACATTGCAGTAGCCATACACAGACTCAGACTTGGTTACAAGTGCTGTTGGGATGTAATGAACCCAATAGTTAAAGAGTGTCACATCTGTGAAACTGAAACAGAGGCGCCACTATTGCACTACTTACTGGAATGTGAAGCTACTGAAGACCTGCGATCAAACTCAACATTAATCCAACGACAGCAGCTGCATTAGATGCACATTCCACCGCGACTACAATGATTAGAAAAATTGTTGAGGAATGGGACTCATTAGTGAGCATTCTGCATCTACATCCGCCACCAAGATAATGTTAATAAAACAAGATTAAAACCAGTGCACTAAAACAGAAGCGATAAATAAGCAGGAAAAAGGAGAAGTCCTCTCCTCCATTTTATACTTAGACCCAAATATCACAGGAAAAAGGTTATCATGTATAACCAAACTCAATTACGGGCTCACCATAGCCCGTGCTACATGGATACTTCGTCCTGAGTAGCTAAATCTTTAACAACAACAACAAACTCTGTTCAGTTCAGCACAAAAACTTCACTAGCGACTTGATCAGGATGGGAGAGACATCTCCGGCCAACACATCACAAGGCGCAGTGTGGTCACAATGCGACCCAAACGTCTTAAGGTCAGAGCTACTCCACTTGACGGTCATGCTATGGGAAGAAGCAATACTTTAAAGGTCCTGAAGGACGTAACTGGCCTCAAACCCGCTGACATTAGCCAGGAAGGTGAAGATATCGTGCTCTACTTTTCATGTGAAGAGGAGCTAGAAAAACTCCTCACTAACGATGCCTTTCTTCGCAAAGAGCACTACCTACATCCTCACTTCTGACGTCACTTCCTGGCCGGAAGAACTGTTTTTACCAGCAGGACTAGCCGGTGGATCGCTGAGCGACCTCAACATCATATCATAAACAATATCGAGGACGAAAATCCAAACCTGTCGGTATTCAACCTAGAGTTCTGCAACACCGACAAAACATCAATGAAGATTACGTTCACCACCATAGCTGCGGCCACCCAGGCTGCCACACAAGGATTCTACTGCTTCGGCCTAAAAATACCACCCCACCAAATAAAAAAGGAACGCTATCATGAGATCCAGCAGTGCTTTAAGTGCTACGAGCTGTCCCACCCGACCAACAAGATTCAGCACCCGGTCCAGAGGTACAGCCTGTGCGCACTGGAGCATCACTACTCCATATGCAAGGCAACAGTCCATCACTGCTTGCTCTGTGATGGCAATCACCCCGCAATTTCCTACCGCTGCCCCCGTAGACAGGAAATCATCAAGGCCCAGGTTGAAGTCAAAAGAAACAACTCGTCTACCTCCTCGACCAGAGCCCCAAGCGTTCAATTCACCACCTTAGCTCTCACTAGTCGACCAGAAGACTTCCCGGTCCTACCAACATGTGGCTCCTCCCAGCAGGCGACACAGCCTTCTCATTGGGAACCCAAGGTCCCCAAGGTCCCACAGGCTCCTTCACAGCCCCCTGCATCACGTGCAGGCATTATCCCTGGTCTTCTTAAACTAGCGGAAAGGCTTGCAGGACCAGACAACCAGCGCTTTGTCAGTGAACTAAACGCATTATACGTAGACATTGGCCTGGCTCCCATCAGGTGCAGTCACAGTGAGAGGTTGTGTTAGCTGGAGCTCCGATTGTAGTAACATTATTATTGCAATAATGGAAGGATTAGTGAAGGATTTGGTGAGTCTGGTTGGAGCTCTGAGAGCAGAGATGGATTCCCTGCGGGAGGAGGTACGACGGCTGAGACTTCGGGAGGAAACGAAGGAGGAGACCAGTGTTGACGGGACCTCATCGTGGAGAGTCGTGAAGGACAGGGGTCTTAAGAAGACCTTGACAAGGTCGTCTACAGACGCCCTAAGGACAGCAAATTCATTTGCCGTGTTGGAGGACGAGTGCTGTGGTGAGCCTGCAGTTCACTCGGAACGGAAATCAGCGAGGAGCGGCAGAGCGCGGGCCCCGCAGGCTGCACAGAAAGTTAAGGAGGTACCGAAGCGAATTTTGCTTGTGGGAGATTCCCAGGTGAGGTATTTAGACAGAACGTTTTGTGCAAGAGATAGGGGGAACAGATTAAGGGTTTGCTATCCGGGAGCTGGAATTGGTGATATTGTTGGAAACATGAATGATATTATGACGGGAAATGGGAACAAACACATTATTTGTATTAGTGCAGGGGGTAATGATGTTGGGCGAGTTAGGAGTGAGGAACTAATACAGAGATTCAGGACAGTCATTGAATTAGTTAGGAGCAAGGGAGGAATTCCAATCATATGTGGCATTCTTCCAAGAAAGGGAGTGGGAAATGAATGGATGTCGAGGGCACTTGGTGTCAATTGCAGGCTGGAAAGATATTGCAAATCAAATGCAATATCTTTCATAGACAACTGGGAACACTTCTATGGAAGAAATGAAATGTATGCTCGTGATGGAAGCATCTATCGAGGGCTGGGGTTGTTGCTGTTGCGAACTCGTTGGAACCAGTGGTTAGAGGTGTTTGTTTGGGTTTAAACTGTTAGTAGATAGTGGTATGGGAATTGATTTGGAGGAAGGAGGTAATAAAAGTATGTGTTCGTGGGAGAAAAGAATTGGCAAAATGATCAGGGAAAGAAAAGGGCCTCAAAATAATAATTCACTTAGGGTATATTACATTAGCAGTAGAAGTCTAAGAATTAAAATTAACGAATTAAATGCTCTTGTCTGCACAGAAAAAAATAGATATTATTGCACTTACCGAAACGTGGATGAATGTAGAAAATAGAGAACTATTAGCTGAATATCAAATAAATGGATTTAAACTATTTCACACAGATAGATATATTAGACAAGGAGGGGGAGTAGCCATATATGTTAGGGACAATTTGAATTGTAGTCTCAAAGAGGGAATCAAAACTGAGCCACACACAGAAACTATTTGGATAGAATTAAACGAAAAAGCAAATAATATTATAATATAGTATTATAATTTCGATGTGGATTTAATATATAACTTATTTAAGAATATTCTAAACAAAGCACAGGAACGTAGTATACCATACAAATTGAATATATCGAATACTAATGACCCAAAGTGGATAACAAATAATTTAAAGAACCTTATAGGTAAAAAGAGAACTTGGTACAAAAGGATTAAGAATGGGGAAGTCAGGTTTGAACAGGAATTCATACAACTGGTTAGAAATGTTAAAAAAGAGATTAGGAAAGCAAAAAGAAACTATGAAGTTCGCATAGCAGAGCAAGCAAAGTCAAATCCTAAAGGGTTTTTTCAGTTATATCGAACTAAGACTAGGGAAAGGATAGGTCCATTGAAATCTGAGACAGGTCAAATAACGGATAATGACAAGGAGATGAGTAGTATTTTTAACAAATATTTTATATCTGTATTTACTAAAGAAGAACTTAACAATATGCCTTCAGCCGAACAAGTCTATGTGGGTGGGGATGAGGACAGGTTGACTAGTTTAGCAGTTACCAGGGAGGATGTAATTAAACAATTAGAAAAACTCAAACCAAACAAATCCCCAGGGCCGGATGAAGTGTTTGCCAGGGTGCTTAAAGAATGCAAAGAGGAGCTTTCCGAGGCACTGTCTACCATATTTAATAAATCAATAGAGTCAGGCAGAGTGCCAGAGTCATGGAAGGTAGCTAATGTGGTACCAATTTTTAAGAAAGGAGATAGATCACTTGCGTCAAACTATCGGCCAATTAGCCTAACGTCTATTGTGGGAAAGTTACTTGAATCAATAATTGCAAATACAATTCGTCTCCATCTTGAAAAACATAAATTAATAAATGAGTCGCAACATGGTTTTACAAATGTCCGTTCATGTTTAACAAATTTGCTAACTTTTTATTCCAGCATAGTTGAGGCAGTTGATAGTGGTAAGGATTGTGATGTTGTGTACCTTGACTTTAGCAAAGCTTTTGATACAGTGCCACATGAAAGACTAATTAAAAAAATAGAAGCTCATGGAATTGGGGGTGCTATATTAACTTGGATTAGGGCATGGCTATTCCAAAGGAAACCGAGAGTTAGTATAAATGGGGTTAAGTCAGAGTGGGATAATGTTGTTAGTGGAGTACCTCAGGGCTTTGTTCTGGGACCTCTGTTGTTTATAATATATATAAATGATTTAGATTCAGGTTTGAGTAGCAACATTTGCAAATTTGCCAATGATACGAAAATCGGTAGGGAAATTAATTCGGAGGAGGACTCACTATCACTTCAAGTTGATCTAGATAGGGTTTTGAAATGGTCAAATGATTGGCAAATGCAGTTTAATGCTGATAAATGTAAAGTTCTGAGGCTAGGTAATGATGATAGAGTTACAAGATACGAGCTAGATGGTGTTGAGATTGCGAAGTCGGATTGCGAAAGGGATCTGGGAGTTATGATTAGTAAGAATTTAAAACAAAAGGATCAATGCATGAATGTTCGTAATAAGGCGAATAGGACACTGGGATTTATTAATCGAAGCGTTAGTAACAAGACACCTGGTGTGGTTCTTAAGCTATATCTTGCACTGGTTAGGCCCCATTTAGATTATGCAGTTCAGTTTTGGTCGCCGTATTATAGAATGGATATAAATTCACTTGAACGTGTCCAACGTAGGATGACTAAGTTAATTCCCCAAATTAGAAATCTTTCATATGAAGAAAGATTAACAAAGCTTAAGTTGCATTCACTGGAAAAGGCAAAGAGTTAGGGGTGACATGATAGAGGTTTACAAGTGGATGAATGGACATAACAGGGGGGATATTAATAGGGTATTAAAAATATCAACACAAGACAGAACACGAAACAATGGGTGTAAATTGGATAAGTTTAGATTTAGGAAAGACTTGGGTAAATAGTGGTTCAGTAACAGGGTTGTTGATTTGTGGAACCAATTGCCGCGTAACGTGGTGGATGTATGGTCCCTCGATTGTTTCAAGCGCGGGTTGGACAAGTATATGAGTGGGATTGGGTGGTTATAGATAGGAGCTGCCTCGTATGGGCCAATAGGCCTTCTGCAGTTACCTTTGTTCTTATGTTATGTTCTTATCATAGCCACCAGCGTAAACGTGAGCGTAAATCTCACTGCCTCCCCTACCACTCTGGAGACTACCACCAGGACGACCAGGTGGTCAACTTCAAACCCGACTCCAGAACCACCCATGACCCGGGCGACACAAACAGAGGTAATTCCTTCTCCAGCTCCCAACACTCCTACCATCACTATCTCAGCAGCCGCGCTAGCAGACGTGCTGTCTACAAACGATAACAGCACCACCAGCGCTCCTGAAATAGCTACAACCACCAATCAACGACACCTAAGCCTACCTAAGGCTGCGAGGCGAAAGACAAAAACGTCCACTACAGAGGTTACGGACTCCTCAGACGAGGAAATCATAGTTGGAGCTCCACCGCCGCATCACAAATTACACAGTTCAAGACTTCCTCATGGAGGCCACGTCACAAAACTCTAACGACAGCACTACTCAGCCAAATTCGCAGGCAAAGAAAAAACGGAAAACCTAGAGGTTTTATCTACACTAACCCCACCAGCTCCATAACTGGTATAGCCAGCCCTCCAGGCTGAAAACCCCCATCCATCGTCAGATCTCTAGTATCAGCCACTGATACAGTTAATGGCTCCAAAGAGCCTCCACTTACGGGCTCACCATAGCCCGTGCTTCTGGAAACTTATTGTTCTGAGTAGCGAATCCTAAACAACAAACAACAGAATAGCACACCACGGGAGACATCTTCCGTCACGCAGGATGCAGTCGCACCTGATCACTGATCTCCAGTATCAGTTCCTGATATCAGTTCCTGATACTGGTAATGGCTCAAAAGGCCCACCACTTACGGGCTATTCATGCCCATGCCACCTTTTGAGTGGCTTAATCTTTATCAATCAATCAATCGAATAGCACACACCATTTGGTCACCATTTGGTCCGAGAGACATCTCCCGTCACACAGGGTGCAGTTGCGCCTCCACAGATCTCCCGTATCATCTTTTGATACTGGTATGGCTCAAAAGGGCCACCACTTACGCCTTACGCGCTATTCATGCCCGTGCCACCTCTTGGGTGGCTTAATTTTCATCAGTCAATCGAATAGCACACAGTACGATTGGTGATTGATGAAGATTAAGCCACCCAAGAGGTGGCACGGGCATAAATAGCCCGTAAGTGGTGGCCCTTTTGAGCCATTACCAGTATCAAGAGCTGATACTGGAGATCTGTGGAGGCGCGACTGCACCCTGCGTGACGGGAGATGTCTCCCGGACCAAGTGGTGACCAGATGGTGCACACAGTACAATCTCCAGTCAAGAATGTAGCACTCGGCGTGTACAGTTCTAATCGACCCAAGACGCTACAGCCTCGACACAGAGCAGACAGCAGACTACGACCGTTGTTCAGGTTCATGTAAACTACATCTACCCGAAGTCCTTCGTCTAAATAGCCAGTTACCAGTTACAGGAGATACTTTTTCACCCACAGAGTTATTAACTCATGGAACCGCCTACCCACCGAAGTGGTACGTGGCAAAACGGTGCTGACTTTCAAAATTTACCTGGAAAAAAACATTTCCTCCCTACACCTGGGGGGTACCTTTGTTAAAGTAAAACGGTATACAGAAATAACAAAGAAAATATATATGAATAATATTACCTTCGATGTTAGTAGTAGTTGTGCAAGTGAGGAGAAAGAAAAAATATTACGGAGTTGGAAGGAAGTTTCTAAGGTACTCTCGTATCTCATGGAATGTGACGGACAGAGCAAAGGTAGTTTTATTATTAATCATGGATGAAAGTAGATTGAGAATATTATCTTGGAACGTTAATGGATTAAAAACTAGAGCGGTCGATGTACACTGTTATACTCTTAGAGAGAATATTAACATAGTAGCACTCCAGGAAACTGGGGATAGGGATGGTAGCATTCTGAACATGTTGAACATGAAGATGTTCAACTGCTGGGCGAGCCCTCTCCTACTCATCTGAGGGGAGGGAGATTAGATTATGCTTGTTTGATAAATGATGAGGGCATAGAGGGGGAAATGTCTTACTGTGGATGAAATGCTAAGGAATAATTTTGCATTACAAATACAGCTTAAACTAGATAAAAAGCATGCCTGCCTTCAGAGGAAAAGCTTAAAGTTTAATAAGGGAGAATTAAGGGGTCTTGATGGTCATATTAAGTCTTGGTATGATACTTATAAGCCAGTTTCGGATGAAGCATTTTATGAAGATTTAATTAAGGAGGTAGATGTATTTAATGCAACATTGAACCGGAAAACATCTGGTATAGAAAAACATCCCCCCAGAAAAGTGTGGGGAGAAGAGAAAGGAAATTAGGAGCAAGTATTGGCAGGAGTTTTCAGAGAAAGTTGGGAGTAACATAAACTTAAAGGAAATCTGGCAAGACATAAATGAAATAAGGGATAAAAAGCATAATTTTGTTGCACATCCTGACCAGTAAGGAATTGCAAATGGTCTCGTAAATAAATGGGCAGAGCTGCCAAACTTAGTTAATTTAATTACCCCCTGTAACGAGAGAGTCGTTAGATTCTTGGAAAGATCTAAGAAAGGATTTTATACTTACAGCAGGTAACAGTGGTGATTTCACTTGCACAGATATTACCAGAGAAGAACTAATAACGGCGATTAAAGTTGGGAAATCTACCGCCCCTGGGGAGGATGGAGTAACTTATGAAATACTTAATGAACTTGCCATTATAACGAAAAGCCCACTGTTAGACCTCTTTAATGTTAGTTATAAAGAGGGCAGTATTCCCAGTAAATGGAAAAAAAACTATGATCATCCCTATCCCGAAAGCCAATGGAGAGTACAGACCTGTGTCTTTAACCTCGTGTTTTTGTAAAATGATGGAGAGAATCATTTTAAATAAACTATTATATGTAATAGGTGATCAGCTGTCTAGTAATTTGGTCGGGTTCCTCAGAGGAAAAAGTACCTCTGACTGTAATATTAAATGTCTAGCTAATGGTAATGATTATTATAGAATTTTCAAGGAGCTTTTGATAAAGCCAACAAAGGTTATTTTATATGAATTAGCTGGTCTTGGTGTTGAAAGGAGACTTTTGCGCTGGATAGGGGATTATCTTCAGGAAAGGAAGGCTCAGGTGTGGTATCAAGGTCAAGAACTCGGCACACCTCAGGGAGGAGTGTTGAGTCTCACCCTGTTTAATGTACTAATGAATAAGATAGCATCTGAGAAATACTCAAATGGGGTAACTCCAATCATATATGCCGATGATATTTTGTTTCAGGGCAAAGATATTTCAAAGGTTCATATAGTGTTGGACAATTTCGGAAACCTGTGTCACCATATGGGACTGGTGGTTAATAAAGACAAAACTAAGTTTGAATGTAGAAGTCGGAGGCCCATTATATTGAAAATAAAGGGTAAAAATATAGAGAGTTAATATATATAAATATTTAGGCATATATTTTGGATATACCCATGAGAGTTTGGAAACTGAGATGAAGAGACTGATGGGTCAATGTCGGAAGAGATTACAACCTCTGAAGGCCTTGGCATGCTTTGGAAAGGAGTGGGAGTCCCTGTGCTACGAATGATGTACTTGAGTACTGTAAGATTTCTTATTGATTATGCTGCACCTGTCATTTCTTGTTTTGGTTAAGGTAGGATAGGCAAGTTGGAGAAGGTACAAAATGAAGCCATGATAATTATCTTAGGATGCCCAAGGATATTAGATGCCCAGGAAATGCTATGATTGAGATAATGAGGATGGAGTTGAATCTGCAGAGTATTGGGGATAGAATTGCAGAGATAAATGTAGCCTCTGCCATTAGATTAATGAGAGGTGGGGACGCTAATGAATTAATCCTCTCGGTTCAAAAGGTGGGAAGTAATGAACAGTGTATGATGAAGAAGAGAGCATATATGAATAACTTATGTTCTAATGTTATAAAGTATGATGTTATTACAGAGTTTATTGCTGTGCCCAAGAGAAAATTCACACCACCATGGGAGGATTGTAATGTAGATGTAGTAATTACTCCCTTGCAAAAGAAAAAGTATGTTTGAAATAGGAGAGCTGAGGGCAACATATGATTGTATAATTAAAAAATTGCCTACAGAAAACACTCTACATGTATATTGTGATGGGTCAGTAGCTAGGGATGGGAAGGCAGGATGTACTCACCTAATTGTGCTTGCGGGGGTTGAGCACTTTGGTCCTGCAGTGGGACCTTGATCAAGGTGTGGAGTCGTGATCAAGAAGTACACTGACATCGGCACTGTACAGACCATCTGGTCACCACTTGGTCCGGGAGACATCTCCCGTCACGCAGGGTGCAGTCGCGCCTCCACAGATCTCCAGTATCAGCTCTTGATACTGGTAATGGCTCAAAAGGGCCACCACTTACGAGCTATTCATTCCCGTGCCACCTTTTGGGTGACATCATCTTCATCAATCAATTCAATCTGTTTGAATCACGGAAGACATCTTCCGTCACGCAGGGTGCAGTCGCACCTCCACAGATCTCCAGTATCATCTATTGATACTGGTGATGGCTCAAAAGGGCCACCACTTACGAGCTATTCATGCCCGTGCCACCTTTTGGGTGGCTTCATCTTCATAACACATTCACAAGGGAGACATCTCCCGCCATGCAGGGTGCATTCGCACCTCCACAGATCTCCAGTATCAGCTTTTGATACTGGTAATGGCTCAAAAGGGCCACCACTTACGGGCTATTCATGCCCGTGCCACCTTTTGGGTGGCTTAATCTTCATCAATCAATCAATCAGGCACTGTAGATACTGTTATTGGCCGCCGCTTAACTGACAATTCCTCTTCAACGCAGGCTGAACTCCAAGGAGTATTAGCAGGATTACAGAAGTAGTCAAATGTGGTAAGAATGCCTGCTTCTTTATTGACAGTAGAGGAGCGTTAGAGTCTTTAAATAGCAGACGCCCAGTATACCAGAATATTGTGATAGAGTGTAGAGAGAATGTTAAGAAATTAGAAAAAAATTGGGTATAAAGTAAGATTCATGTGGATCCCTTCACATGTGGGAGTACTGTTGAATGAGGTAGTTGATGAGATAGCGAAGAGAGCCACGGAAAAAAACTTTTGTTAATGTTAATGTTGTATGTCAGATAACCTTGAAACAAATAAAAACAAGAATCAAGATGATTCAGGAGGGTGAAGAAATGATAAAGAGAATGGCAATAGTGGACAGTAGAAACACACTTAAGAATTATTCAGTAATATATACAAACTCGTCCTTCGCATATGGTAAAGGAAAGTCTACTTGGAAGGATTCAATTTACATAAGATTAGGATACAAATATATCTGGCAATACGGTGTTGATGTCAGTGAAAAAGATAAGGAGTGTAAATTATGTAGTATGCCGCACGCTCACACCTAAGAACATTATGTATTAGAGTGTAAACTTATTGATAACTGTAGAAATAAGGAAATAAGTAGTATACTTAGGAGCTACAATAATTTTGCCCCAAGAGTGTAACAATTGTATGCCGTGCTTAGTATATTAACCTGCAATGTTAAATGGGATTCTTGTAGATGATTGATAAAGATTAAGCCACCCAAGAGGTGGCACGGGCATGAATAGCCCGTAAGTGGTACAATTTTTTTTTTTCACAGTGTTCTGAGGTTGCATTTAACCATCAAGCTGTTATCGTGGGGGAGGATACTGCTTCACAGTCTTTATGAGGGTGTCCAGCTGCTGGACACCTTTGTTGACCAGGAGAGTGGCTGTGTTGATGGCTTCAGGGTGGCCACTGCATGATTCAGGAACTCTTAAAGCTCTTCTAAGGTCATTGGTTGCTTCACATTCCAGAAGATAGTGAAGTAATGGCTTTTCTGTAACAGTTTGGCAGAAGATGCACTCTCTCTGTCGGGGTTCACCAATCTCCCAGTTGCATCTGTAACCTAGACGTAGTCTATATAGCCTAACTGCTATTTCCCTGTGGATTCCTTTTGGGATATTTAACCTTTCTAATTTGGTTGCCTGAAGATACCATGTTGCAGATGGCGAACCTTCAGCTATTCTCTGGTGCAGGTAGGCTTTGTTGAGATGTGAGAGTTTTTTGGTGATGATGTTTTTTATGTTCTCTAGGCTGGGTTGAATTGTTTTATGTATCACTGGATGACGAGTTGCCAATTTAGCAATTTCATCAGCTTTTTCATTTAATGGGATTCCAATATGGGATAGGATCCAGTTTAAAGTTATGTTGAGGCCTTTGCCTTTAGCGACTGCTCCTTGATACAGAATGGTGGTAATTATTTCCACATGTTTATTTTTTAATTTATTTCCACATGAGTGTTTTGTGCAATCACATATGCGAATGCCTGTTGTATGGCGAACAGCTCAGTTTGGGTTGATGATACTAGTCCTCCCAGTCTCCAATATGCCTGAACGCTGGTCGTGCAAAGAGTAGCGCCAGCACTCTCATTTTCTGTGTCCACCGATCCGTCTGTGAA
Source organism: Procambarus clarkii (assembly GCF_040958095.1). Taxonomy (NCBI): domain Eukaryota; kingdom Metazoa; phylum Arthropoda; class Malacostraca; order Decapoda; family Cambaridae; genus Procambarus; species Procambarus clarkii. Next base: position 38,920,020 of record NC_091162.1, on the reverse strand, counting down.
GATGTAGGTGGTTCCTGCTACTGCTATGCTATACATTTGCTCTTCTATTATGCGCCTTAGGATTGTTGGATCATAGGCAGCCTTTTTCATTGGGAGACTTTCTATTACTATTTTGAAAGTAAGCTCTTCCCACGGCGCGGAAGGAGTGTAATTTGGGTGTGGATGATCACCCTCTCTATCAAGAATCATGTTTTTTAAATGTAGTCTGTTTAGGACTTTTCCTGCTCTTGCAACCCAAGAGTTTCCATTGTTTTGGCCTAGTCCAACCACCAAAGCCTGCCGTACTGGGATTGGATCAGAAGAAATAATTATCTTACTGATAATTGTAGCTGTCCTTTGTGATATTCTTTCTTGTAGAGAGGGCAAACCCGTCTCCAGTCTAAGAGTTTCAAGCCTGGTCCACATGGGGGCTCCCAGTGCAGCTCTCATAGCATTGTTTTGGGCAACTTCAAGCTTTTTCCACGGTTGGTGTGATAGATTTGTGAGTGCAGGTGCGGCATAATCGATCACTGATCTGACTGCCTGAACATAGTATGTGCGAAGGGGGATTCTTGTAATGTTATTTGTCTATTTGTACTCACTGAATTTGTGCGCCTCTTGAGGAACTTGAAGTAGAGGGGGGGTAGAAATAGCCTAAGCTATTCTATCCCTTTGAGATGTATTTCTTTCTTATCTCAATAAACATACTTGAACTTGAATTTGAACCTTTGTTTAGCCGCCAGTTTCCTGTCCTCATCCAGGCCACTAGAGTTAGTGGACCTCATGTAAATCAGGCAGGTAGGTAGGTGTGTGGCGGTCTGTCTAATTACCCTAAGCTTCCTAGTATACATGTAATTACAACATGCTCCTTATGAAGCTATGCCAGTTGTTTGTGCATTTTTTCATTTGATCTAATAAAAACAATTAATTTTTATTACTCCAGTCTAATAGGGAAACAAACTGCTCTGGTGAGGATCCTGTAACTTCATTCACGTTAAGATAACTGAATGATGTCCCATAGCCACCCTTTGCTTTATCTCTGTCAAATGAGCAATATCTATTGCAAATATTGCTGCTCACACCGAAATCTAAATAATTTATATAAACTGATTTGCTTGGCATAACCATGTCCTATTACAACTTAATATAGCTTAATAAATCAATAGAGTTAGGTAGAGTGCCAGAGTCATGGAAGGTAGCTAATGTGGTACCAATTTTTAAGAAAGGAGATAGATCACTTGCGTCAAACTATCGGCCAATTAGCATGAGCCTCTATCTTTTTAATCAGTCTTTCATGTGGCACTGTATCAAAAGCTTTGCTAATGTCAAGGTACACAACATCACAATCCTTACCACTATCAACTGCCTCAACTATGCTAGAATAAAAAGATAACAAATTTGTTAAACACGAATGGCCATTTGTAAAACCATGTGGCGACTCAATTATTAATTTATGTCTTTCAAGATGAAGACGATTTTTTTTTATTATTAGGGTATTAAAAGCATCAACACAAGACACAACACGAAACAATGAGTATAAAATGGATAAGTTTAGATTTAGGAAAGACTTGGGTAAATACTGGTTCAGTAACAGGGTTGTTAATTTGTTGAACCAATTGCCGCTTAACGTTGTGGAGGTGGGATTCCTCGATTGTTTCAAGCGTGTGTTGGACATGTATATGAGTGGGATTGGGTGGTTATAAATAGGAGCTGCCTCGTATGGGCCTTCTGCAGTTACCTTTGTTCTTATGTCCTTATGTTCTTAAGTTCCTCTTTAGTAAATACAGATATAAAATATTTATTAAAAATACTATTCATCTCCTCGTCATTATCCGTAATTTGACCTGTCTCAGTTTTTAATGGACCTATCCTTTCCCTTGTCCTAGATCGATATAACTGAAAAAAACCTTTAGGATTTGTCTTCGCTTGCCCTGCTATGCGACCTTCATAGTTTCTTTTTGCTTTCCTTATATCTTTTTTAACATTTCTAACCAGTTGTACGAATTCCTGTTCTAAACTGACTTCCACATTCTTAATCCTTTTGTACCAAGCTCTCTTTTTACCTATAAGGTTCTTCAAATGCTTTGTTATCCACTTTGGGTCATTAGTATTCTATCTATTCAATTTGTATGGTATACTACGTTCCTGTGCTTTGCTTAGAATATTCTTAAAAAAGTTATATTTTGAATCCACATCGATTCCCCTTTTACGTCACCTATCGCTGGTTTCACGTCACGTTTAAACCCAAACAAATGCCTCTAACCGGCTCAGTATTCCCTGGTCACTGAGTTGATCGAAAGTCTGCTGTCATCACATGGAATCAAGCAAACCACAGAGACTCGGAAGACAATTGAGCACAAGCTCAAGAAATTCGAAGATGTAATATCCACACCGTGAAGACAGCAGGGCAGGAGACACCCCCAGAAAAAACAGATAGAGTCCAGCTCGTCGGAAAGCGACATTGATGAGTCAATTTCAGGTCCACTAAAAACATATACACCAATTGCAACTTCCATAGCGTGTTCATCAGACTCCATGGATACCATGGAATTATCAGCAAATTCCAAGAACCTAGAGGTCTAAAGATCCTGCAATGGAATGCGCAAGGACTGCGCACGAAATTGCAACACTTGCAATGCATAGCAGCAACCAAGGGCATAGAGATCCTGATACTACAGGAGAGATTGCTTCGAGCCAGGTTAGAACCTAAAAAAAAAAAATCCTTGGCGTCCGCTGATTGGTGGGAGGTGGAGGATTGCCCCACACTCTTCGTTTTTGCACATGGTGATACAGGATATTGTGCATTTGTTCTCGATTATTGACAGCGTCGAAGAAATGGCTGAGGCGTTATGCCGAAGTGGTAGTGAGGAGGACAGACAAGATGATAATCGACCGTTTGAACTAGTAGTGAACAAAAAGAAACGGAGAAATAATAACAGACAGCGAGACAGTGAGAGTGACGATGAGATTGCAAAGAGACCAAAGAATGAGACCCTACTCAGCAAGACTCAAGACAAGCAAGACAAGACAAGAAGGAAGAGGCTGTTGTTCCCTACAACATGCCAATTGAATTTCCACCAAAAGCTAGAGTGGACGGTACGTCTAGCTAAACAATGTTTGGCATACGAACCACTTTTCAAGGAGGGTCTTCACCGGCCCTACATAACAGTTGGGACTGAACAGGCCGTGGAACGCCTCACGACGGTTGGTTTTGAGAATGTAGTGATGGTTCCTCTAGAAGAAGGTATGTTGCACACAAAGATCATAGTTTTCAAGTTTACAACTTATCTGGATCCTGACTGTCTTCTTCTTAACAATGATAATGTTGTCTGGGCGAAGAGGAACAGTGTTCGTGGTGACAAACGAAGCCAGGTTGTTGCCTTGGTAAAGGGTGAGGCGCCGGAGAAAATTTTTGTGCAAGGACTAGGCTATAGGAACGTTGCAAAATACGTTGAGGAGCCCATACTGTGCATGAAGTGAAGTGTTCACGTTGGGGACATATGGCATGGAAATGCCAGTTTGACCCCAGGTGTCGGTATTGTGGGAAAAATCACGACTCGCGAGAGTGTAGTCAAGATTGAAAGAAGTGAAAAAATCATCCCATTTTGTTGCAACTGTCGAGGCTGCCACAATGCTGGTTCCTCTCTATGCCCCATGAAGCCTCATCTGAAAGAGACTAGAACGGGTCCTACAAGCAGGATAGATGTATCCTCGCAGCAAGGAAAAATTGTGCAAGAGGAACATGGAGGAAACAGTTGGAAGCCAACGGCAGCCCCTACGATCAATGTGTGGGAAAAAGGGACGGAGAAAGTAAAGGCGAGCTTAGGGAAAGTACATCATGTAGTGGAAAAACTGAAACCTTGTGACGACAAGATTCAGGACAATATGGTCACCTCTGAGGTTGGTAATCAAATTTTGGAGTATCTAAAAAAACTAGATAAGAGGATTGAGGCATTGGAAAAATTGGCTATGGAAGGTAGACGGGGTGAAGATGGTGGTGAAACAGGACGTGTAATTGAAAGTAAAACGGGACGTGAAATGGAAAGTGAAACGTGCGTAGAAGAAAGTAATGATATGCATGAGGTAACGATGATAGAGGATAGTCAGGAGAATACAATTTCTAGTAGTGTTCGCGGTGTTCAACCTCCTGTTGTGACAAATGTTGAAAGAAAGGTTAAAGTAAAACGGTATACAGAAATAACAAAGAAAATAGATATGAAAAATATTACCTTCGATGTTAGTAGTAGTTGTGAAAGTGAGGAGAAAGAAAAAATGTTACGGTGTTGGAAGGAAGTTTCTAAGGTACTCTCGTATCTCATGGAATGTGACGGACAGGGCAAAGGTAGTTTTATTATTAATCATGGATGAAAGTAAATTGATAATATTATCTTGGAACGTTAATGGATTAAAAACTAGAGCGGTGGATGTACACTATTATACTCTTAGAGAGGATATTGACATAGTAGCACTCCAGGAAACTGGGGATAGGGATGGTAGCATTCTGAGGCTAAATGGCTATAGAGGCTTTCATATATATGCTGATGGAGGAACTAGGGGGGTCTCATGTTATGTCAAAAGTACCATACCTGCCGAGATAACTGGAATCCCTCAGAGATATAGAGGTATTGAAAGTATTAGCTTGCGGATACAATTAAAGGACCGAGAGTTAAATTTCATTAATCTATACATCTCTGATAGCTCCCTTGATTTACGATACTTGCCAGATTCCTTCTTTTCTGAAGATACACTTGTGGTAGGGGATTTTAATGCCAGACATCCAGCTTTAGGATCAAGGGGTAAAGCAAATAGGAATGGTTGCAGATGGTACCAGTTTTTGCAGGAACATGAAGATGTTCAACTGCTGGGCGAGCCCTCTCCTACTCATCTGAGGGGAGGGAGATTAGATTATGCTTGTTTAATAAATGCTGAGGGCATAGAGGGGAATTGTCTTACTGTGGATGAAATGCTAAGTGATCATTTTGCATTACAAATACAGCTTAAACTAGATAAAAAGCATGCCTGCCTTCAGAGGAAAAGGTTAAAGTTTAATGAGGGAGAATTATGGGGTCTTGTTGGCCATATTAAGTCTTGGTATGATACTTATAAGCCAGTTTCGGCAGAAGCATTTTATGAAGATTTAATTAAGGAGGTAGATGTATTTAATGCAACATTGAACCGGAAACCATCTAGTATAAAAAGGCATCCCTCCAGAAAAGAAAATTATACACATGACAAGATGCTTAAGGGGTGGACATTAACAATGAGGAGAGCTCACAGGGATTGGAATAGGAATGGCAGGACTGAGGAAGGGAATAATGCTTTACTGGCAGTTGCTAGGCTGTGTGGGGAGAAGAGAAAGGAAATTAGGAGCAAGTATTGGCAGGAATATGCAGAGAAAGTTGGGAGTAACAGAAACTTGAAGGAAATCTGGCAAGACGTAAATAAAATAAGGGGTAAAAAGCACAACTTTGTTGCACATCCAGACCCGCAAGGAATTGCAAATGGGCTCGTAAATAAATGGGCGGAAGCTGCCAAACTTAGTTCATTACCCGCTGTAACGAGAGAGTCATTAGATTCTTGGAAAGATCTAAGAAAGGATTTTATACTTATAGCAGGTAACAGTGGTGATGTCACTTGCACAGGTATTACCAGAGAAGAACTAATAACAGCGATTAAAGTTGGGAAATCTACCGCCCCTGGGGAGGATGGAGTAACTTATGAAATACTTAATGAACTTGCCACTATGACGAAAAGCCCACTTTTAGACCTCTTTAATATTAGTTATAAAGAGGGCAGTATTCCCAGTAAATGGAAAAAAGCTATGATCATCCCTATCCCTAAAGCCAATGGAGAGTATAGACCTGTGTCTTTAACCTCGTGTTTTTGTAAAATGATGGAGAGGATCATTTTAAATAGGCTTTTATATATAATAGGTGATCAGCTGTCTAGTAATTTGTTCGGGTTCCTCAAAGGAAAAAGTACCTCTGATTGTATTATTAAATGTCTAGCTAATGAAAATGATTATTATAGAATTTTCATTGATTTACAAGGAGCTTTTGATAAAGCCAACAAAGAGGTTATTTTATATGAATTAGCTTGTCTTGGTGTTAAAGGGAAATTATTGCGCTGGATAGGGGATTATCTTTACGAAAGGAAGGCTCAGGTGTGGTATCAAGGTTGTATGTCAGGTGTGAGGTCTTTTGAACTCGGCACACCTCAGGGAGGAGTGTTGAGTCCCACCCTGTTTAATGTACTAATGAATAAGATAGCATCTGAGAGATACTCAAATGGGGTAACTCCGATCATATATGCCGATGATATTTTGTTTCAGGGCAAAGATATTTCAAAGGTTCAAACAGTGTTGGACAATTTCGGAAACCTGTGTCACCATATGGGATTGGTGGTTAATGAAAACAAAACTAAGTTTGAATGTAGAAGTCGGAGCCCCATTGTTTTGAAAATAAACAATAAAAATATAGAGAGAGTTAATATATATAAATATTTAGGCATATATGTTGGATATACCCATGAGAGTTTGGAAGCTGAGATGAACAGACTGATGGGTCAATGTCGGAAGAGATTACAACCTCTGAAGGCTTTTTCATGCTGTGGAAAGGGAGTGGGAGTCCCTGTGCTACGAATGTTATACTTGAGTACTGTAAGATCTCTTATTGATTATGCTGCACCTGTCATTTCTTGTTTTGGTAAAGGTAGGATGGGCAAGTTGGAGAAGGTACAAAATGAAGCAATGAGAATTATCTTAGGATGCCCAAGAAATGCTATGATTGAGATAATGAGGATGGAGTTGAATCTGCAGAGTATTGGGGATAGAATTTGAGAGATAAATGTAGCCTCTGCCATTAGATTAATGAGAGATGGGGGAGCTAATGAATTAATCCTCTCGGTTCAAAAGTTGGGAAGTAGTGAACAGTGTATGATGAAGAAGAGAGTACATATGAATAAATTATGTTATAATGTTATAAAGTATGATGTTATTACAGAGTGTGTTGCTGTGCCCAAGAGAAAATTTACACCACCATGGGAGGATTGTAATGTAGATGTAGTAATTACTCCCTTGCATAAGAAAAAAAGTATGTATGAAATAGGAGAGCTGAGGGCAACATATGATTGTATAATTAGAAAACTGCCTACGGAAAACACTCTACATGTATATTGTGATGGGTCAGTAGCTAGGGATGGGAAGGAAGGATGTGGAGTCTTGATCAGGGAGTACACTGACATCGGCACTGTAGATACTGTTATTGGACGCCGCTTAACTGACAATGTCTCTTCAACGCAGGCTGAACTCCAAGGAGTATTAGCAGGATTACAGGAAGTAGTCAAATGTGGTAAAAATGCTTGCTTCTTTATTGACAGCAGAGGAGCGTTAGAGTCTTTGAATAGCAGACGCCCAGTATATCAGAATATTGTGATAGAGTGTAGAGAGAATGTTAAGAGACTAGAAAGAACTGGGTATAAAGTAAGATTCATGTGGATCCCTTCACATGTGGGAATACTGTTGAATGAGGTAGTTGATGAGATAGCGAAGAGAGCCACTGAAAAAAGTCTTGTTGATGTTGTATGTCAGTTAACCTTGAAACAAATAAAAACAAAACTCAAGGTGATTCAGGAGGGTGAAGAAATGATAAAGAGAATGGCAATGGTGGACAGTAGTAACACACTTAAGAATTATTCAATAATAAATACAAATTCGTCCTTCACTTATGGTAAAGGAAAGTCTACTTGGAAGGATTCAATTTACATGAGATTACGATTAGGATATAAATATATCTGGCAATACGGTGTTGATGTCAGTGAAAAAGATAAGGAGTGTAAATTATGTAGTATGCCGTACGCCCACACCTTAGAACATTATGTATTAGAGTGTCACCTTATTGAAAAATATAGAAATAAGGAAATAAACAGTGTACCACATCAAATTGTTTGGATGTGTGATAAGAACATAAGAACATAAGAACAAAGGTAACTGCAGAAGGCCTATTGGCCCATACGAGGCAGCTCCTATTCTATAACCACCCAATCCCACTCATATACTTGTCCAACCCGTGCTTGAAACAATCGAGGGACCCCACCTCCACAATGTTACGCGGCAATTGGTTCCACAAATCAACAACCCTGTTACTGAACCAGTATTTACCCAAGTCTTTCCTAAATCTAAACTTATCCAATTTATATCCATTGTTTCGTGTTCTGTCCTGTGTTGATACTTTTAATACCCTATTAATATCCCCCCGGTTATGTCCATTCATCCACTTGTAAACCTCTATCATGTCACCCCTAACTCTTCGCCTTTCCTGTGAATGCAACTTAAGCTTTGTTAATCTTTCTTCATATGAAAGATTTCTAATTTGGGGAATTAACTTAGTCATCCTACGCTGGACACGTTCAAGTGAATTTATATCCATTCTATAATATGGCGACCAAAACTGAACTGCATAATCTAAATGGGGCCTAACTAGAGCAAGATATAGCTTGAGAACCACACCAGGTGTCTTGTTACTAACGCTGCGATTAATAAATCCAAGTGTCCGATTTGCCTTATTACGAACATTTATGCATTGATCCTTTTGTTTTAAATTCTTACTAATCATAACTCCCAGATCCCTTTCGCAATCCGACTTCGCAATCACAACACCATCTAGCTCGTATCTTGTAACTCTATCATCATTACCTAACCTCAGAACTTTACATTTATCAGCATTAAACTGCATCTGCCAATCCTTTGACCATTTCAAAACCCTATCTAGATCAACTTGAAGTGATAGTGAGTCCTTCTCCGAATTAATTTCCCTACCGATTTTCGTATCATCGGCAAATTTGCAAATGTTGCTACTCAAACCTGAATCTAAATCATTTATATATATTATAAACAACAGAGGTCCCAGGACAGAGCCTTGAGGCACTCCACTTACAACATTTTCCCACTCTGACTTGATTCCATTTATTGGTATAGCCATGCCCTAATCCAGCTTAATATAGCACCCCCAATACCATGAGACTCTATCTTTTTAATCAGTCTTTCATGTGGCACTGTATCAAAAGCTTTGCTAAAGTCAAGGTATACAACATCGCAATCCTTACCACTATCAACTGCCTCAACAATGCTAGAATAAAAGGATAACAAATTTGTTAAACATGAACGGCCATTTATAAAACCATGTTGCGACTCAATTATTAATTTATGTTTTTCAAGATGAAGACGAATTTTATTTGCTATTATAGATTCGAGTAACTTTCCCACAATAGACGTTAGGCTAATTGGTCGATAGTTAGACGCAAGTGATCTATCTCCTTTCTTAAAAACTGGTATCACATTAGCAACTTTCCAAAACTCTGGCACTCTGCCTGACTCTATTGATTTATTAAATATGGTAGACAGTGGGTCACAAAGCTCCTCTTTGCATTCTTTAAGCACCCTGGCAAACACTTCATCCGGCCCTGGGGATTTGTTTGGTTTGAGTTTTACTATTTGTTTAAGAACATCCTCCCTGGTAACTGCTAAACTCGTCAACCTGTCCTCGTCGCCACCCACATAGACTTGTTCGGCTGAAGGCATATTGTTAAGTTCCTCTTTAGTAAATACAGATACAAAATATTTATTAAAAATACTACTCATCTCTTCATCACTATCTGTTATTTGACCTGTCTCAGTTTTTAATGGACCTATCCTTTCCCTAGTCTTAGTACGTTATAACTGAAAAAACCCTTTAGGATTTGTCTTTGCTTGCCCTGCTATGCGAACTTCATAGTTTCTTTTTGCTTTCCTTATCTCTTTTTTAACATTTCTAACCAGTTGTACGAATTCCTGTTCTAAAGTGACCTCCCCATTTTTAATCCTATAGAAGAGGGGTTGGCACAGTGGAATGTATTACAACTCTGTTAGCCCACTTGAATGACAGACCAGGAATGCTGATATTCCTGGACCTCGAAAAAGCCTTTGAACTGGCTAGCGCCCCAGCTATTCTCTGCTGCCTCATTGACAAAGAGGTCAGAGGCAACCTGCTCTCCTGGACCAAAAACTGTCTCATAAACAGAGAAGCAAGAGTAAAACTTCATGGCACAGTCTCTGAGTACAAAAGACATGAAAATTGTACACCGCAAGGAGGTATTCTTAGCCCTCTTCTCTTCAACTGTTTAATGGGAAGAATAATGAGGTTGACACTCCCACATCACTGCAGGCTGCTAAACTACGCGAACGACTTTGTCATCATCATAAAAGGAAGGGATGCGGCGCGCCTTGCACCCAAATGCTTAGACTGCATCAGTAAAGAGGCAAAACAGATTGGGATCAAACTCAACCCCTCAAAGTTAAAGGCCATGCCCATAAAAATAGCGAAGCCCAACATCCAACTCACAGTACAGGGTCAACCAATAGAATGGGTCGACACCTATCAGTATCTAGGAATCATCCTGGACGCACACATGAATTTAAATGTTGAGGTCACTTACTTGAGAGAGCGAACTGCGGCCCGGACGGCAATCCTCAGGTCGCTAACCTCCCTTTCTGGAGGAGCCAATCTGCAAGTCCTTCGCACATACTATGTACAGGCAGTCAGATCAGTGATCGATTATGCCGCACCTGCACTCACAAATCTATCACACCAACAGTAGAAAAAGCTTGAAGTTGCCCAAAACAATGCTATGAGAGCTGCACTGGGAGCCCCCATGTGGACCAGGCTTGAAACTCTTAGACTGGAGACGGGTTTGCCCTCTCTACAAGAAAGAATATCACAAAGGACAGCTACAATTATCAGTAAGATAATTATTTCTTCTGATCCAATCCCAGTACGGCAGGCTTTGGTGGTTGGACTAGGCCAAAACAATGGAAACTCTTGGGTTGCAAGAGCAGGAAAAGTCCTAAACAGACTACATTTAAAAAACATGATTCTTGATAGAGAGGGTGATCATCCACACCCAAATTACACTCCTTCCGCGCCGTGGGAAGAGCCTACTTTCAAAATAGTAATAGAAAGTCTCCCTATGAAAAAGGTTGCATATGATCCGACAATCCTAAGGCGCATAATAGAAGAGCAAATGTATAGCATAGCAGTAGCAGGAGCCACCCACATCTTCACAGACGGATCGGTGGACACAGAAAATGAGAGTGCTGGCGCTACTCTTTGCACGACCAGCGTTCAGGCATATTGGAGACTGGGAGGACTAGTATCATCAACCCAAACTGAGCTGTTCGCCATACAACAGGCATTCGCATATGTGATTGCACAAAACACTCAAAATGCAATCATACACACAGACTCAAAAGCTGCATAAGAACATAAGAACATAAGAACAAAGGCAACTGCAGAAGGCCTGTTGGCCCATACGAGGCAGCTCCTATTTATAACCACCCAATCCCACTCATATACATGTCCAACCCATGCTTGAAACAATCGAGGGACCCCACCTCCACAATGTTACGCGGCAATTGGTTCCACAAAACAACCATGTTACTGAACCAGTATTTACCCAAGTCTTTCCTAAATCTAAACTTATCCAATTTATACCCATTGTTTCGTGTTCTGTCTTGTGTTGATACTTTTAATACCCTATTAATATCCCCTTTGTTATGTCCATTCACCCACTTGTAAACCTCTATCATGTCGCCCCTAACTCTTCGCCTTTCCAGTGAATGCAACTTAAGCTTTGTTAATCTTTCTTCATATGAAAGATTTCTAATTTGGGGAATTAACTTGGTCATCCTACGCTGGACACGTTCAAGTGAATTTATATCCATTCTATAATATGGCGACCAAAACTGAACTGCATAATCTAAATGGGGCCTAACTAGAGTAAGATATAGCTTGAGAACCACACCAGGTGTCTTGTTACTAACGCTGCGATTAATAAATCCAAGTGTCCGATTTGCCTTATTACGAACATTTATGCATTGATCCTTTTCTTTTAAATTCTTACTAATCATAACTCCCAAATCCCTTTCGCAATTCGACTTCGATATCTCAACACCATCTAGCTCGCATCTTGTAACCCTATCATCATTACCTAACCTCAGAACTTTACATTTATCAGCATTAAACTGCATCTGCCAATCCTTCGACCATTTCAAAACCCTATCTAGATCAACTTGAAGTGATAGTGAGTCCTCCTCCGATTTGCCTTATTACGAACATTTATGCATTGATCCTTTTGTTTTAAATTCTTACTAATCATAACTCCCAAATCCCTTTCGCAATTCGACTTCGATATCTCAACACCATCTAGCTCGTATCTTGTAACCCTATCATCATTACCTAACCTCAGAACTTTACATTTATCAGCATTAAACTGCATCTGCCAATCCTTCGACCATTTCAAAACCCTATCTAGATCAACTTGAAGTGATAGTGAGTCCTCCTCCGAATTAATTTCCCTACCGATTTTCGTATCATCGGCAAATTTGCAAATGTTGCTACTCAAACCTGAATCTAAATCATTTATATATATTATAAACAACAGGGGTCCCAGGACAGAGCCCTGAGGCACCCCACTTACAACATTTCCCCACTCTGACTTGACTCCATTTATACTAACTCTCTGTTTCCTTTGGTATAGCCATGCCCTAATCCAGCTTAATATAGCACCCCCAATACCATGAGACTCTAACTTTTTAATCAGTCTTTCATGTGGCACTGTATCAAAAGCTTTGCTAAAGTCAAGGTACACAACATCGCAATCCTTACCACTATCAACTGCCTCAACAATGCTAGAATAAAAAGATAACAAATTTGTTAAACATGAACGGCCATTTATAAAACATGTTGCGACTCAATTATTAATTTATGTTTTTCAAGATGAAGACGAATTTTATTTGCTATTATAGATTCGAGTAACTTTCCCACAATAGACGTTAGGCTAATTGGTCGATAGTTAGACGCAAGTGATCTATCTCCTCTCTTAAAAACTGGTATCACATTAGCAACTTTCCAAAACTCTGGCACTCTGCCTGACTCTATTGATTTATTAAATATGGTTGACAGTGGGTCACAAAGCTCCTCTTTGCATTCTTTAAGCACCCTGGCAAACACTTCATCCGGCCCTGGGGATTTGTTTGGTTTGAGTTTTACTATTTGTTTAAGAACATCCTCCCTGGTAACTGTTAAACTCGTCAACCTGTCCTCGTCCCCACCCACATAGACTTGTTCGGCTGAAGGCATATTGTTAAGTTCCTCTTTAGTAAATACAGATACAAAATATTTATTAAAAATACTACTCATCTCTTCATCACTATCTGTTATTTGACCTGTCTCAGTTTTTAATGGACCTATCCTTTCCCTAGTCTTAGTACGATATAACTGAAACAAAAACTGTCTCATAAACAGAGAAGCAAGAGTAAAACTTCATGGCACAGTCTCTGAGTACAAAAGACATGAAAATTGTACACCGCAAGGAGGTATTCTTAGCCCTCTTCTCTTCAACTGTTTAATGGGAAGAATAATGAGGTTGACACTCCCACATCACTGCAGGCTGCTAAACTACGCGAACGACTTTGTCATCATCATAAAAGGAAGGGATGCGGCGCGCCTTGCACCCAAATGCTTAGACTGCATCAGTAAAGAGGCAAAACAGATTGGGATCAAACTCAACCCCTCAAAGTCAAAGGCCATGCCCATAAAAATAGCGAAGCCCAACATCCAACTCACAGTACAGGGTCAACCAATAGAATGGGTCGACACCTATCAGTATCTAGGAATCATCCTGGACGCACACATGAATTTAAATGTTGAGGTCACTTACTTGAGAGAGCGAACTGCGGCCCGGACGGCAATCCTCAGGTCGCTAACCTACCTTTCTGGAGGAGCCAATCTGCAAGTCCTTCGCACATACTATGTACAGGCAGTCAGATCAGTGATCGATTATGCCGCACCTGCACTCACAAATCTATCACACCAACAGTGGAAAAAGCTTGAAGTTGCCCAAAACAATGCTATGAGAGCTGCACTGGGAGCCCCCATGTGGACCAGGCTTGAAACTCTTAGACTGGAGACGGGTTTGCCCTCTCTATAAGAAAGAATATCACAAAGGACAGCTACAATTATCAGTAAGATAATTATTTCTTCTGATCCAATCCCAGTACGGCAGGCTTTGGTGGTTGGACTAGGCCAAAACAATGGAAACTCTTGGGTTGCAAGAGCAGGAAAAGTCCTAAACAGACTACATTTAAAAAACATGATTCTTGATAGAGAGGGTGATCATCCACACCCAAATTACACTCCTTCCGCGCCGTGGGAAGAGCCTACTTTCAAAATAGTAATAGAAAGTCTCCCTATGAAAAAGGTTGCATATGATCCGACAATCCTAAGGCGCATAATAGAAGAGCAAATGTATAGCATAGCAGTAGCAGGAGCCACCCACATCTTCACAGACGGATCGGTGGACACAGAAAATGAGAGTGCTGGCGCTACTCTTTGCACGACCAGCGTTCAGGCATATTGGAGACTGGGAGGACTAGTATCATCAACCCAAACTGAGCTGTTCGCCATACAACAGGCATTCGCATATGTGATTGCACAAAACACTCAAAATGCAATCATACACACAGACTCAAAAGCTGCATAAGAACATAAGAACATAAGAACAAAGGCAACTGCAGAAGGCCTGTTGGCCCATACGAGGCAGCTCCTATTTATAACCACCCAATCCCACTCATATACATGTCCAACCCATGCTTGAAACAATCGAGGGACCCCACCTCCACAATGTTACGCGGCAATTGGTTCCACAAAACAACCCTGTTACTGAACCAGTATTTACCCAAGTCTTTCCTAAATCTAAACTTATCCAATTTATACCCATTGTTTCGTGTTCTGTCTTGTGTTGATACTTTTAATACCCTATTAATATCCCCTTTGTTATGTCCATTCACCCACTTGTAAACCTCTATCATGTCGCCCCTAACTCTTCGCCTTTCCAGTGAATGCAACTTAAGCTTTGTTAATCTTTCTTCATATGAAAGATTTCTAATTTGGGGAATTAACTTGGTCATCCTACGCTCGACACGTTCAAGTGAATTTATATCCATTCTATAATATGGCGACCAAAACTGAACTGCATAATCTAAATGGGGCCTAACTAGAGTAAGATATAGCTTGAGAACCACACCAGGTGTCTTGTTACTAACGCTGCGATTAATAAATCCAAGTGTCCGATTTGCCTTATTACGAACATTTATGCATTGATCCTTTTGTTTTAAATTCTTACTAATCATAACTCCCAAATCCCTTTCGCAATTCGACTTCGATATCTCAACACCATCTAGCTCGTATCTTGTAACCCTATCATCATTACCTAACCTCAGAACTTTACATTTATCAGCATTAAACTGCATCTGCCAATCCTTCGACCATTTCAAAACCCTATCTAGATCAACTTGAAGTGATAGTGAGTCCTCCTCCGAATTAATTTCCCTACCGATTTTCGTATCATCGGCAAATTTGCAAATGTTGCTACTCAAACCTGAATCTAAATCATTTATATATATTATAAACAACAGGGGTCCCAGGACAGAGCCCTGAGGCACCCCACTTACAACATTTTCCCACTCTGACTTGACTCCATTTATACTAACTCTCTGTTTCCTTTGGTATAGCCATGCCCTAATCCAGCTTAATATAGCACCCCCAATACCATGAGACTCTAACTTTTTAATCAGTCTTTCATGTGGCACTGTATCAAAAGCTTTGCTAAAGTCAAGGTACACAACATCGCAATCCTTACCACTATCAACTGCCTCAACAATGCTAGAATAAAAAGATAACAAATTTGTTAAACATGAACGGCCATTTATAAAACCATGTTGCGACTCAATTATTAATTTATGTTTTTCAAGATGAAGACGAATTTTATTTGGTATTATAGATTCGAGTAACTTTCCCACAATAGACGTTAGGCTAATTGGTCGATAGTTAGACGCAAGTGATCTATCTCCTCTCTTAAAAACTGGTATCACATTAGCAACTTTCCAAAACTCTGGCACTCTGCCTGACTCTATTGATTTATTAAATATGGTTGACAGTGGGTCACAAAGCTCCTCTTTGCATTCTTTAAGCACCCTGGCAAACACTTCATCCGGCCCTGGGGATTTGTTTGGTTTGAGTTTTACTATTTGTTTAAGAACATCCTCCCTGGTAACTGTTAAACTCGTCAACCTGTCCTCGTCCCCACCCACATAGACTTGTTCGGCTGAAGGCATATTGTTAAGTTCCTCTTTAGTAAATACAGATACAAAATATTTATTAAAAATACTACTCATCTCTTCATCACTATCTGTTATTTGACCTGTCTCAGTTTTTAATGGACCTATCCTTTCCCTAGTCTTAGTACGATATAACTGAAAAAACCCTTTAGGATTTGTCTTTGCTTGCCCTGCTATGCGAACTTCATAGTTTCTTTTTGCTTTCCTTATCTCTTTTTTAACATTTCTAACCAGTTGTACGAATTCCTGTTCTAAAGTGACCTCCCCATTTTTAATCCTTTTGTACCAAGCTCTCTTTTTACCTATAAGGTTCTTCAAATTCTTTGTTATCCACTTTGGGTCATTGGTATTCGATCTATTCAATTTGTATGGTATACTACGTTCCTGTGCTTTGTTTAGAATATTCCTAAACAAGTTATATATTGAATCCATATCGAAATCCCCATCCAAGTCACCCATCGCCGGGCCCATGTCTCGCTCCATGACCGACCCCCATCCCACACCCAAGACTTTCCAATCAATTTGACCCAAAAAATTTCTAAGGCTACCAAAATCAGCTTTTCGAAAATCTGGCACTTTAACAGAATTTTCTCCTACAGGTCTATTCCATTCTATGCTAAATCTGATTTCTTTGTGATCACTGTTCCCTAGCTCACTCCCTATTTCAATGTCATTAACTTGTGTTTCCCTGTTAGTTAACACTAAATCTAAAATATTATTTTCCCGTGTTGGTTCCTTAACGTGTTGCGTAAGAAAGCAATCGTCAATTAATTCTAGAAAATCTTCTGCTTCACTATTCCCTGTTTTGTTCAACCAGTTTATTCCACTAAAATTAAAGTCACCCATGACGTAAATACTGTTAGATCTAGATGCCCTAGATATTTCATCCCATAGATGCTTTGCTTCCATTCTGTCTAAATTTGGTGGCCTATATATAACTCCTATTATAATATTATTTGCTTTTTCGTATAATTCTATCCAAATAGTTTCTGTGTGTGGCTCAGTTTTGATTCCCTCTTTGAGACTACATTTCAAATTGTCCCTAACATATATGGCTACTCCCCCTCCCCGTCTAATATATCTATCTGTGTGAAATAGTTTAAATCCATTTATTTGATATTCAGCTAATAGTTCTCTATTTTCTACATTAATCCACGTTTCGGTAAGTGCAATAATATCTATTTTTTCTGTGCAGACAAGAGCGTTTAATTCGTTAATTTTATTTCTTAGACTTCTACTGTTAGTGTAATATACCCTAAGTGAATTGTTATTTTGAGGCCCTTCTCTTTCCCTGATCATTTTGCCAATTCCTTTCTCCCACAAACACATACTTTTATTACCTCCTTCTTTCAAAACATTCCCATACCTCTATCTACTAACAGTTTAAACCCAAACAAACACCTCTAACCACTTCTTCCAACGAGTTCGCAACAGCAACAACCCCAGCTCTCGATAGATGCACCCCATCACGAGCATACATTTCATTTCTTCCATAGAAGTGTTCCCAGTTGTCTATGAAAGATATTGCATTTGATTTGCAATATCTTTCCAGCCGGCAATTGACACCAAGTGCCCTCGATATCCATTCATTTCCTACTCCCTTTCTTGGAAGAATGCCACATATGATCGGGATTCCTCCCTTGCTCCTAACTAATTCAATGGCTGTCCTGAATCTCTGTATTAGTTCCTCACTCCTAACTCGCATTTCAAATACTAGGACAAAAACAGTGGAAAGATAATGTGGAAATAATTACCACCATTTTGTATCAAGGAGCAGTCGCTAAAGGCAAAGGCCTCAACATAACTTTAAACTGGATCCCATCCCATATTGGAATCCCATTAAATGAAAAAGCTGATGAAATTGCTAAATTGGCAACTCGTCATCCAGTGATACATAAAACAGTTCAACCCAGCCTAGAGAACATAAGAAACATCATCACCAAAAAACTCTCACGTCTCAACAAAGCCTACCTGCACCAGAGAATAGCTGAAGGTTCGCCATCTGCAACATGGTATCTTCAGGCAACCCAAATTAGAAAGGTTAAATATCCCAAAAGGAATCCACAGGGAAATAGCAGTTAGGCTATATAGACTACGTCTAGGTTACAGATGCAACTGGGAGATTGGTGAACCCCGACAGAGAGTGCATCTTCTGCCAAACTGTCACAGAAAAGCCATTACTTCACTATCTTCTGGAATGTGAAGCAACCAATGACCTTAGAAGAGCTTTAAGAGTTCCTGAATCATGCAGTGGCCACCCTGAAGCCATCAACACAGCCACTCTCCTGGTCAACAAAGGTGTCCAGCAGCTGGACACCCTCATAAAGACTGTGAAGCAGTATCCTCCCCCACGATAACAGCTTGATGGTTAAATGCAACCTCAGAACACTGTGAAAAAAAAAATTGTACCACGTACGGGCTATTCATGCCCGTGCCACCTCTTGGGTGGCTTAATCTTTATCAATCAATCAATCGCACCTTGCACCCAAATGCTTAGACTGCATCAGTAAAGAGGCAAAACAGATTGGGATCAAACTCAACCCTTCAAAGTCAAAGGCCATGCCCATAAAAATAGCGAAGCCCAACATCCAACTCACAGTACAGGGTCAACCAATTGAATGGGTCGACACCTATCAGTATCTAGGAATCATCCTGGACACACACATAAATTTTAATGCTGAGGTCACTTACTTGAGAGAGCGAACTGCGGCCCGGACGGCAATCCTCAGGTCACTAACCTCCCTTTCTGGAGGAGCCAATCTGCAAGTCCTTCGCACATACTATGTACAGGCAGTCAAATCAGTGATCGATTATGCCGCACCTGCACTCACAAATCTATCACACCAACAGTGGAAAAAGCTTGAAGTTGCCCAAAACAATGCTATGAGAGCCGCACTGGGAGCCCCCATGTGGACCAGGCTTGAAACTCTTAGACTGGAGACGGGTTTGCCCTCTCTACAAGAAAGAATATCACAAAGGACAGCTACAATTGTCAGTAAGATAATTATTTCTTCTGATCCAATCCCAGTACGGCAGGCTTTGGTGGTTGGACTAGGCCAAAACAATGGAAACTCTTGGGTTGCAAGAGCAGGAAAAGTCCTAAACAGACTACATTTAAAAACATGATTCTTGATAGAGAGGGTGATCATCCACACCCAAATTATACTCCTTCCGCGTCGTGGGAAGAGCCTACTTTCAAAATAGTAATAGAAAGTCTCCCAATGAAAAAGGCTGCCTATGATCCGACAATCCTAAGGCGCATAATAGAAGAGCAAATGTATAGTATAGCAGTAGCAGGAGCCACCTACATCTTCACAGACGGATCGGTGGACACAGAATATGAGAGTGCTGGCGCTGCTCTTTGCACGGCCAGCGTACAGGCATATTGGAGACTGGGAGGACTAGTATCATCAACCCAAACTGAGCTGGGTGCCATACAACAGACATTCGCATATGTGATTGCACAAAACACTCAAAATGCAATCATACACACAGACTCAAAAGCTGCACTTCAAATACTAGGACAAAAACAGTGGAAAGATAATGTGGAAATAATTACCACCATTTTGTATCTTGGAGCAGTCGCTAAAGGCAAAGGACTCAACATAACTTTAAACTGGATCCTATCCCATATTGGAATCCCATTAAATGAAAAAGCTGATGAAATTGCTAAATTGGCAACTCGTCATCCAGTGATACATAAAACAATTCAACCCAGCCTAGAGAACATAAAAAACATCATCACCAAAAAACTCACATCTCAACAAAGCCTACCTGCACCAGAGAATAGCTGAAGGTTCGCCATCTGCAACATGGTATCTTCAGGCAACCCAAATTAGAAAGGTTAAATATCCCAAAAGGAATCCACAGGGAAATAGCAGTTAGGTTATATAGACTACGTCTAGGTTACAGATGCAACTGGGAGATTGGTGAACCCCGACAGAGAGAGTGCATCTTCTGCCAAACTGTCACAGAAAAGCCGTTACTTCACTATCTTCTGGAATGTGAAGCAACCAATGACCTTAGAAGAGTTGAGAATGGTCCAGGACGGACCGAAACGTCGTCGTCCCTTCATTTTCTAGTGTGTGGTCTGGTCAACATACTTCAGCCACGTTATTGTGACTCATCGCCTGCACCTTAGAAGAGCTTTAAGAGTTCCTGAATCATGCAGTGGCCACCCTGAAGCCATCAACACAGCCACTCTCCTGGTCAACAAAGGTGTTCAGCAGCTGGACACCCTCATAAAGACTGTGAAGCAGTATCCCCCCCCCCCCCCCCCCCCGCGATAACAGCTTGATGGTTAAATGCAAATTCAGAATACTGAGAAAAAAAATTGTACCACTTACGGGCTATTCATGCCCGTGCCACCTCTTGGGTGGCTTAATCTTCATCAATCATCAATCAATCAGTATTCCCACAGAGGACGGGAGAGACATCTCCCGCCAACACATCACAAGGCGCAGTGTGGTCACAATGAGACCCAAATGTCTTAAGGTCAGAGCTACTCCACTTGACGGTCATGCTATGGGAAGAAGCAATACTTTAAAGGTCCTGAAGGACGTAACTGGCCTCAAACCCGCTGACATTAGCCAGGAAGGTGAAGATATCGTGCTCTACTTTTCATGTGAAGAGGAGCTAGAAAAACTCCTCACTAACGATGCCTTTCTTCGCAAAGAGCACTACCTACATCCTCACTTCTGACGTCACTTCCTGGCAGGAAGAACTGTTTTTACCAGCAGGACTAGCCGGTGGATCGCTGAGCGACCTCAACATCATATCATAAACAATATCGAGGACGAAAATCCAAACCTGTCGGTATTCAACCTAGAGTTCTGCAACACCGACAAAACATCAATGAAGATTACGTTCACCACCATAGCTGCGGCCACCCAGGCTGCCACACAAGGATTCTACTGCTTCGGCCTAAAAATACCACCCCACCAAATAAAAAAAGAACGATACCATGAGATCCAGCAGTGCTTTAAGTGCTACGAGCTCTTCCACCCGACCAACAAGTGTCAGCTCCCTGTCCAGAGGTACAGCCTGTGCGCACTGGACCATCACTACTCCATATGCAAGGCAACAGTCCATCACTGCTTGCTCTGTGATGGCAATCACCCCGCAATTTCCTACCGCTGCCCCAGTAGACAGGAAATCATCAAGGCCCAGGTTGAAGCCAAAAGAAACAACTCGTCTACCTCCTCGACCAGAGCCCCAAGCGTTCAACTCACCATCTTAGCTCTCACTAGTCGACCAGAAGACTTTCCGGTCCTACCAACATGTGGCTCCTCCCAGCAGGCGACACAGCCTTCTCATTGGGGACCTAAGGTCCCACAGGCTTCTTCACAGCCCCCTGCATAACGGCATTATCCCTGGTCTTCTTAAACTAGCGGAAAGGCTTGCAGGACCAGACAACCAGCGCTTTGTCAGTGAACTAAACGCATTATACATAGACAATGGCCTGGCCCCCATCATAGCCACTAGCGTAAATCTCACTGCCTCCTCTACCACTCCGGAGACTACCACCAGGACGACCATGCGGTCAACCTCAACACCGACTCCAGAACCGCCCATGACCCTGGCGACACAAACAGAGGTAATTCCTTCTCCAGCTCCCAACACTCCTACCATCACTATCTCAGCAGCCGCACTAGCAGACGTGCTGTCTACAAACGATAACAGCACCACCAGCGCTCCTGAAATAGCTACAACCACCAATCAACGACACCTAAACCTACCTAAGGCTGCGAGGCGAAAGACAAAAACGCCCACTACAGAAGTTACGGACTGCTCAGACGAGGAAATCATAGTAGGAGCTCCACCGCCGCATCACAAATACGACACCTACACGGTTCAAGACTTCCTTATGGAGGCCACGTCAACAAACTATAACGACAGCACTGCTCAGTCAAAGTCGCAGGCAAAGAAAAAACGGAAAACCTAGAGGTCTACGCTAACCTCACCAGCTCCATAACTGGTATAGCCAGCCCTCCAGGCTGAAAACCATCATGAAGACCCCCATCCATCGCCACATCTCTAGTATAAGCCACTGATACAGATAATGGCTCCAAAGAGCCTCCACTTACGGGCTCACCATAGCCCGTGCTACTGGAACTTATCGTTCTGAGTAGCGAATCTTAAACAACAACAACAACAGCCTCTAATCACTGGTTCCAACGAGTTCGCAACAGCAACAACCCCACCCCTCGATAGATGCACCCCATCACGAGCATACATTTCATTTCTTCCATTGAAGTGTTCCCAGTTCTATGAAAGATATTGAATTTGATTTGCAATATCTTTCCAGCCGGAAATTGACACCAAGTACCCTCGACAACCATTCATTCCCATTTATGAGGCTAGGTAATGATGATAGAGTTACAAGATACGAGCTGGATGGTGTCGAGAATGCGAAATCGGGTTGCGAAAGAGATCTGGGTGTTATGATTAGAAAGAATTTAAAACCAAAGGATCAATGCATGAATGTTCGTAATAAGGCAAATAGGACACTGGGGTATATTAATTGAAGCGTTAGTAACAAGGGAGGAATCCCGATCATATGTGGCATTCTTCCAAGAAAGGGAGTGGGAAATGAATGGATGTCGAGGGCACTTGGTGTCAATTGCAGGCTGGAAAGATATTGCAAATCTAATGCAATATCTTTCATAGACAACTGGGAACTCTTCTATGGAAGAAATGAAATGTATGCTCGGGATGGGGTGCATCTATCGAGAGCTGGGGTTGTTGCTGTTGCGAACTCGTTGGAACCAGTGGTTAAAGGTGTTTGTTTGAGTTTAAACTGTTAGTAGATAGTGGTATGGGAATTGATTTGGAGGAAGGAAATAATAAAAGTATGTGTTTGGGGGAGAAATGAATTGGCAAAATGATCAGGGAAATTGAAGGGCCTCAAAATAATAATTCACTTAGGGTATATTACACTAACGGCAGAAGTCTAAGAAATAAAATAAACGTATTAAATGCTCATGTCTGCACAGAAAAAATAGATATTATCGCCTTTACTGAAACGTGGATGAATGTAGAAAATAGAGAATATCAAATAAATGGATTTAAACTATTTCACACAGATAGATATATTAGACATACGGGAAAATAATATTTTAGATTTAGTGTTAACTAACAGGGAAACGCAAATTAATGACATCGAAATAGGGAGTGAGCTAGGGGGCAGTGATCACAAAGAAATCAGATTTAGCATAGAATGGAATAGACCAGTAGGAGAAAATTCTGTTAAAGTGCCAGATTTTCGAAAAGCTGATTTTAATAGCCTAAGAAATTTTTTGGGTCAAATTGATTGGAAAGGCTTGGGTATGGGGTGTGGGCCGGTCTTGGAGCGAGACATGAACCCAGCGATAGGTGACTTAAATGGGGATTTCGATGTGGATTCAATATATAACTTATTTAAGAATATTCTAAACAAAGCACAGGAACGTAGTATACCATACAAATTGAATAGATCGTTTACTAATGACCCAAAGTGGATAACAAAGAATTTGAAGAACCTTATAGGTAAAAAGAGAGCTTGGTACAAAAGGATTAAAAATGGGGAGGTCACTTTAGAACAGGAATTCGTACAACTGGTTAGAAATGTTAAAAAAGAGATAAGGAAGGCAAAAAGAAACTATGAAGTTCGCATAGCAGGGCAAGCAAAGACAAATCCTAAAGGGTTTTTTCAGTTATATCGTACTAAGACTAGGGAAAGGATAGGTCCATTAAAAACTGAGACAGGTCAAATAACAGATAGTGATGAAGAGATGAGTAGTATTTTTAATAAATATTTTGTATCTGTATTTACTAAAGAGGAACTTAACAATATGCCTTCAGCCGAACAAGTCTATGTGGGTGGGGACGAGGACAGGTTGACGAGTTTAGCAGTTACCAGGGAGGATGTTCTTAAACAAATAGTAAAACTCAAACCAAACAAATCCCCAGGGCCGGATGAAGTGTTTGCTAGGGTGCTTAAAGAATGCAAAGAGGAGCTTTGTGACCCACTGTCAACCATATTTAATAAATCAATAGAGTCAGGCAGAGTGCCAGAGTTTTGGAAAGTTGCTAATGTGATACCAGTTTTTAAGAAAGGAGATAGATCACTTGCGTCTAACTATCGACCAATTAGCCTAACGTCTATTGTGGGAAAGTTACTCGAATCTATAATAGCAAATAAAATTCGTCTTCATCTTGAAAAACATAAATTAATAATTGAGTCGCAACATGGTTTTATAAATGGCCGTTCATGTTTAACAAATTTGTTATCTTTTTATTCTAGCATTGTTGAGGCAGTTGATAGTGGTAAGGATTGCGATGTTGTATACCTTGACTTTAGCAAAGCTTTTGATACAGTGCCACATGAAAGACTGATTAAAAAAATAGAGTCTCATGGTATTGGGGGTGCTATATTAAGCTGGATTAGGGCATGGCTATACCAAAGGAAACAGAGAGTTAGTATAAATGGAATCAAGTCAGAGTGGGAAAATGTTGTAAGTGGAGTGCCTCAAGGCTCTGTCCTGGGACCTCTGTTGTTTATAATATATATAAATGATTTAGATTCAGGTTTGAGTAGCAACATTTGCAAATTTGCCGATGATACGAAAATCGGTAGGGAAATTAATTCGGAGGAGGACTCACTATCACTTCAAGTTGATCTAGATAGGGTTTTGAAATGGTCAAAGGATTGGCAGATGCAGTTTAATGCTGATAAATGTAAAGTTCTGAGGTTAGGTAATGATGATAGAGTTACAAGATACGAGCTAGATGGTGTTGTGATTGCGAAGTCGGATTGCGAAAGGGATCTGGGAGTTATGATTAGTAAGAATTTAAAACAAAAGGATCAATGCATAAATGTTCGTAATAAGGCAAATCGGACACTTGGATTTATTAATCGCAGCGTTAGTAACAAGACACCTGGTGTGGTTCTCAAGCTATATCTTGCTCTAGTTAGGCCCCATTTAGATTATGCAGTTCAGTTTTGGTCGCCATATTATAGAATGGATATAAATTCACTTGAACGTGTCCAGCGTAGGATGACTAAGTTAATTCCCCAAATTAGAAATCTTTCATATGAAGAAAGATTAACAAAGCTTAAGTTGCATTCACTGGAAAGGCGAAGAGTTAGGGGTGACATGATAGAGGTTTACAAGTGGATGAATGGACATAACCGGGGGGATATTAATAGGGTATTAAAAGTATCAACACAGGACAGAACACGAAACAATGGATATAAATTGGATAAGTTTAGATTTAGGAAAGACTTGGGTAAATACTGGTTCAGTAACAGGGTTGTTGATTTGTGGAACCAATTGCCGCGTAACATTGTGGAGGTGGGGTCCCTCGATTGTTTCAAGCACGGGTTGGACAAGTATATGAGTGGGATTGGGTGGTTATAGAATAGGAGCTGCCTCGTATGGGCCAATAGGCCTTCTGCAGTTACCTTTGTTCTTATGTTCTTATGTTCTTATGTAGACGAGGAAGGGGAGTAGCCATATACGTAAGGGACAATTTGAAATGTAGTCTCAAAGAGGGAATCAAGTCTGAGCCACACACAGAAACTATTTGGATAGAATTAAACGAAAAAGCAAATAATATTATAATGGGAGTTATATATAGGCCACCAAATTTAGACAGAATGGAAGCAAAGCATCTATGGCATGAAATATCAAGAGCATCTAGATCTAACAGTATTTATGTCATGGGTGACTTTAATTTTAGTGGAATAAACTGGTTGAACAAAACAGGGAATAATGAAGCAGAAGATTTTCTAGAATTAATTGACGATTGTTTTCTTACGCAACACATTAAGGAACCAACGTGGGAAAATAATATTTTAGATTTAGTGTTAACTAACAGGGAAATACAAATTTAGGACATCGAAATAGGGAATGAGCTAGGGAACAGTGATCATAAAGAAATCTGATTTAGCATAGAATGGAATAGATCTGTAGGAGAAAATTCTGTTAAAGTACCTGATTTTCGAAAAGCTAATTTCAATAACCTAAGAAATTTATTGGGTCAAATAGATTGGAAAGTCTTGGGTATGGGGTGTGGGCCGGTCTTGGAGCTGGACGTGAACCCAGCGATAGGTGACGTAAAAGAGGTTTTCGATGTGGACTCAAAATATAACCTATTTAAAAATATTCTAAGCGAAGCCCAGGAATGTAGTATGCCATATAAATTGAATAGATCGAATACTAATGATCCAAAGTGGATAACAAAGTTGTTGCTGTTGTTGTTAAAGATTTAGCTACTCAGGACGAAGTGTCCATGTAGCACGGGCTATGGTGAGCCCGTAATTGAGTTTGGTTATACATGATAACCTTTTTCCTGTGATATTTGGGTCTAAGTTTAAAATGGAGGAGAGGACTTCTCCTTTTTCCCTGCTTATTTATCGCTTCTGTTTTAGTGCACTGGTTTTAATCTTGTTTTATTAACATTATCTTGGTGGCGGATGTAGATGCAGAATGCTCACTAATGAGTCCCATTCCTCAACAGCTTTTCTAATCATTGTAGTCGCGGTGGAATGTGCATCTAATGCAGCTTCTGTCGTTGAATTAATGTTGAGTTTGATGCGCAGGGGTTCAGTAGCTTCACATTCCAGTAAGTAGTGCAATAGTGGCGCCTCTGCTTCAGTTTCACAGATGTGACACTCTTTATCTATTGGGTTCATTACCTCCCAGCAGCACTTGTAACCAAGTCTGAGTCTGTGTATGGCTACTGCAATGTCTCTGGATATATTTTTGCCAGGCTTGAAAGAGGAGTAATCAGTGGCTTGTTCTTACCATATCGCAGTGGATCTTCCTTCCGCTACTTTGGCTCTGTGGCGACTTTTGATAGTTGAGAATATTTTCTTCTTGATTTGCTCCTTTATCTGTGAGAAACTTGGAGGTATTTGAACCTGTACAACAGGTAGAGCAGTGGCAGTTTTTGCTAGTGAGTCTGCCTTTTCATTACCATCTATGCCAATGTGACTTGGTATCCAATTTAGGGTGATTGACAGCCCTCGACTATGGGCATCTTTTCCTATATGTTGAATTTCTGTGAGGAGTGGTATATTATCTCTGTGCTGACTGGATAACAATGCCTGGAGCGAAGATTTAGAGTCTGTATGAATGATGACATCATGTAAATTATTCTCAATTGTATAGTTTATTGCCTCCTTCAGGGCATATAATTCAATTTGCAATGTTGAGCACCCACTATTCATGCTCCAGTAAGCTTCATGGTTGGTAGTGTAAACTGCTGCCCCAGCAGAACCTTTTTCTTGATCAACTGATCCGTCTGTGAAGATGTGAGTCGTTGTGGGTCTAGAAATAGTTTCCATTTGTTGCTCTATTACTTCCTTGAGCTTCCTTGGGTCACATGCTGATTTTTTAACTGGTAATCTTTCAATGATTATCTTTAGATTCGATTCTTCCCATGGAGGAGGCTGTCGAAAGTGTTGATATGGTCTATCTTCCCCTTTGTTTTTAATGGTCCATTTCATGTCCATTTTCTCTAAAATCTTGACCACATTATCCATCCATGAGCTTGTTCTATACTGTAGGTTTTTCTGAAAGGATCTCTGTATGTTGTCTTTGATTGACAGTCTGACGGTTGTTCCAGTAAGTTTTCCTATTATGGTGGCTATCCTTTGTTTCATCCTGTTTTCTAATGCTGGTAAATTTGGTTCTCTCTACGCGTCCATATAGGTGCTCTCAGCATTGTTCTCAGAGCATCCTTTTGATACACTTCCAGTTTCTCCCATTGGTTATCACTGAGGGATGTAAGAGCAGGAGCAGCATAGTCGATGAGTGACCTAACTGCTTGAATGTAGTACATTTTGAATACTGGTAGAGATGCACACTCTCTAAGACTGGTCAGAGAGCGCAAAGCTGAGTTTCTGGCTTTACAGTGTTGCCGAAGATATTCAATTTCTTGAGTGAATTTCAACTGGTTGTCTATTATGACTCCTAGGTGTTGAAAAGAGGTAACCCACTCAATTTCTTGTCCTTGTATTGCCAGTCTGATGTCTTGAGTTCTCATTTTAACGGCCATTGCTTTTGTTTTATTACTGTTTATTTTCACTGCTGCGTTCCGCTTCCTTGCTGATAATATCTAGGCATTTTTGTGCATGGTTCCTTGCACCTTTGCCATTGATGATGACCACAAAGTCGTCTGCATAGTTAAGAAGTTTGGCTTTTGGTAGCTTGAGCTTCATGAATTGTTCCATGAGACAGTTGAAGAGGAAGGGGCTTAGTATTCCTCCCTGCGGAGTTCCATTTTCCAGCCTCTTTGAGGTCGATGTTTTTCCTTGGAATTTGACTTTAGCTTCTCGGTTAAGCAGGCTTCCTTTGGCAAAAGCAAGAGCGTGTCCTTTGATTTCCTTATCCACAAGGCAGCACAGTGTAGCTGGAGCACTGGCTAACTCGAAGGCTTTTTCAAGGTCTAGAAAAATAAGGATTCCAGGTTTGTCATTGATTTTATCCAGGAGGGAGGTAAGGCATTCTGTGGTTCCAACACCTTTTCTGTAAGCAAACATATTTTGGTGTAGTGGATTGGCTTTCTATTCAATCCGATTAAGGGCCATTCTTTCTGCAGTTTTGGCCAGACAGCTTGTTAATGAGATGGGTCTTGGATTTCCTGGGACTTTAGGTTTTGGAATGGGAACTATAATTGCACTGTTCCAAGAGAGTGGTCGGGTTCTTGTCACCCATACACTGTTGATGAGATTCAAGAAGGCGTCTTCATCCTTTTGTCCTAGCTTGGCTAGCATGTTGTAAGTGATTTTGTCCTCGCCTGGAGCTGTATTTTTAGTTTACTTTGTAGCTCTACTGAGTTCTTCCAGAATGAAAGGTTGGTCTAGTTCGTCAGGTAAGGCTAAAGCATCATCTATTTTTTTCCATCTTGCTGCTTGAAGTCTTTGTTGGTGAGTCAAAGTTGCTTGAGGAAGTTGAGTGGAACTGGCTCTTGAAGCAAATAGATTTACTAGCCTTTCTGCTTCTTGCTCTGGATGAACATGGTGTGGCGGAGCAGCAGGCGAGATAACAAAGGGTCTGAAGAACCTTATAGGTAAAAAGAGAGCGTGGTACGAAAGGATTAAGAAGCGGGAAGTCCGTTTAGAACAGGAATTCGTACAACTGGTTAGAAATACTAAAAAAGAGATAAGGAAAGCAAAAAGAAACTATGAAGTTTGCATAGCAGAGCAAGCAAAGACAAATCCTAAAGGGTTTTTCCAGTTATACCGGACAAATATTAGGGAAAGGATAGGTCCATTAAAAACTGAGACAGGTCAAATAACAGATTTGACAATAATTAAGTCGCAACATGGTTTTATAAATGGCCGTTCATGTTTAACAAATTTGTTATCTTTTTATTCTAGCATTGTTGAGGCAGTTGATAGTGGTAAGAATTGCGATGTTGTGTACCTTGACTTTAGCAAAGCTTTTGATACAGTGCCACATGAAAGACTGATTAAAAAGATAGAGTCTCATGGTATTGGGGGTGCTATATTAAGCTGGATTAGGGCATGGCTATACCAAAGGAAACAGAGAGTTAGTATAAATGGAATCAAGTCAGAGTGGGAAAATGTTGTAAGTGGAGTGCCTCAAGGCTCGGTCCTGGGACCTCTGTTGTTTATAATATATATAAATGATTTAGATTCAGGTTTGAGTAGCAACATTTGCACATTTGCCGATGATACGAAAATCGGTAGGGAAATTAATTCGGAGGAGGACTCACTATCACTTCAAGTTGATCTAGATAGAGTTTTGAAATGGTCAAAGGATTGGCAGATGCAGTTTAATGCTGATAAATGTAAAGTTCTAAGGTTAGGTAATGATGATAGAGTTACAAGATACGAGCTAAATGGTGTTGAGATTGCGAAGTCGGATTGCGAAAGGGATCTGGGAGTTATGATTAGTAAGAATTTAAAACAAAAGGATCAATGCATAAATGTTCGTAATAAGGCAAATCGGACACTTGGATTTATTAATCGAAGCGTTAGTAACAAGACACCTGGTGTGGTTCTCAAGCTATATCTTGCTCTTGTTAGGCCCCATTTAGATTATGCAGTTCAGTTTTGGTCGCCATATTATAGAATGGATATAAATTCACTTGAACGTGTCCAGCGTACGATGACTAAGTTAATTCCCCAAATTAGAAATCTTTCATATAAAGAAAGATTAACAAAGCTTAAGTTGCATTCACTGGAAAGGCAAAGGTGATATTAATAGGGTATTAAAAGTATCAACACAAGACAGAACACGAAACAATGGGTATAAGAACATAAGAACATAAGAACAAAGGTAACTGCAGAAGGCCTATTGGCCCATACGAGGCAGCTCCTATTCTATAACCACCCAATCCCACTCATATACTTGTCCAACCCGTGCTTGAAACAATCGAGGGACCCCACCTCCACAATGTTACGCGGCAATTGGTTCCACAAATCAACAACCCTGTTACTGAACCAGTATTTACCCAAGTCTTTCCTAAATCTAAACTTATCCAATTTATATCCATTGTTTCGTGTTCTGTCCTGTGTTGATACTTTTAATACCCTATTAATATCCCCCCGGTTATGTCCATTCATCCACTTGTAAACCTCTATCATGTCACCCCTAACTCTTCGCCTTTCCAGTGAATGCAACTTAAGCTTTGTTAATCTTTCTTCATATGAAAGATTTCTAATTTGGGGAATTAACTTAGTCATCCTACGCTGGACACGTTCAAGTGAATTTATATCCATTCTATAATATGGCGACCAAAACTGAACTGCATAATCTAAATGGGGCCTAACTAGAGCAAGATATAGCTTGAGAACCACACCAGGTGTCTTGTTACTAACGCTGCGATTAATAAATCCAAGTGTCCGATTTGCCTTATTACGAACATTTATGCATTGATCCTTTTGTTTTAAATTCTTACTAATCATAACTCCCAGATCCCTTTCGCAATCCGACTTCGCAATCACAACACCATCTAGCTCGTATCTTGTAACTCTATCATCATTACCTAACCTCAGAACTTTACATTTATCAGCATTAAACTGCATCTGCCAATCCTTTGACCATTTCAAAACCCTATCTAGATCAACTTGAAGTGATAGTGAGTCCTCCTCCGAATTAATTTCCCTACCGATTTTCGTATCATCGGCAAATTTGCAAATGTTGCTACTCAAACCTGAATCTAAATCATTTATATATATTATAAACAACAGAGGTCCCAGGACAGAGCCTTGAGGCACTCCACTTACAACATTTTCCCACTCTGACTTGATTCCATTTATACTAACTCTCTGTTTCCTTTGGTATAGCCATGCCCTAATCCAGCTTAATATAGCACCCCCAATACCATGAGACTCTATTTTTTTAATCAGTCTTTCATGTGGCACTGTATCAAAAGCTTTGCTAAAGTCAAGGTATACAACATCGCAATCCTTACCACTATCAACTGCCTCAACAATGCTAGAATAAAAAGATAACAAATTTGTTAAACATGAACGGCCATTTATAAAACCATGTTGCGACTCAATTATTAATTTATGTTTTTCAAGATGAAGACGAATTTTATTTGCTATTATAGATTCGAGTAACTTTCCCACAATAGACGTTAGGCTAATTGGTCGATAGTTAGACGCAAGTGATCTATCTCCTTTCTTAAAAACTGGTATCACATTAGCAACTTTCCAAAACTCTGGCACTCTGCCTGACTCTATTGATTTATTAAATATGGTTGACAGTGGGTCACAAAGCTCCTCTTTGCATTCTTTAAGCACCCTAGCAAACACTTCATCCGGCCCTGGGGATTTGTTTGGTTTGAGTTTTACTATTTGTTTAAGAACATCCTCCCTGGTAACTGCTAAACTCGTCAACCTGTCCTCGTCCCCACCCACATAGACTTGTTCGGCTGAAGGCATATTGTTAAGTTCCTCTTTAGTAAATACAGATACAAAATATTTATTAAAAATACTACTCATCTCTTCATCACTATCTGTTATTTGACCTGTCTCAGTTTTTAATGGACCTATCCTTTCCCTAGTCTTAGTACGATATAACTGAAAAAACCCTTTAGGATTTGTCTTTGCTTGCCCTGCTATGCGAACTTCATAGTTTCTTTTTGCCTTCCTTATCTCTTTTTTAACATTTCTAACCAGTTGTACGAATTCCTGTTCTTAAGTGACCTCCCCATTTTTAATCCTTTTGTACCAAGCTCTCTTTTTACCTATAAGGTTCTTCAAATTCTTTGTTATCCACTTTGGGTCATTAGTAAACGATCTATTCAATTTGTATGGTATACTACGTTCCTGTGCTTTGTTTAGAATATTCTTAAATAAGTTATATATTGAATCCACATCGAAATCCCCATTTAAGTCACCTATCGCTGGGTTCATGTCTCGCTCCAAGACCGGCCCACACCCCATACCCAAGCCTTTCCAATCAATTTGACCCAAAAAATTTCTTAGGCTATTAAAATCAGCTTTTCGAAAATCTGGCACTTTAACAGAATTTTCTCCTACTGGTCTATTCCATTCTATGCTAAATCTGATTTCTTTGTGATCACTGCTCCCTAGCTCACTCCCTATTTCGATGTCATTAATTTGCGTTTCCCTGTTAGTTAACACTAAATCTAAAATATTATTTTCCCGTGTTGGTTCCTTAATGTGTTGCGTAAGAAAGCAATCGTCAATTAATTCTAGAAAATCTTCTGCTTCACTATTCCCTGTTTTGTTCAACCAGTTTATTCCGCTAAAATTAAAGTCACCCATGACATAAATACTGTTAGATCTAGATGCTCTAGATATTTCATCCCATAGATGCTTTGCTTCCATTCTGTCTAAATTTGGTGGCCTATATATTACTCCTATTATAATATTATTAGCTTTTTCGTTTAATTCAATCCAAATAGTTTCTGTGTGTGGCTCTGTTTTGATTCCCTCTTTGAGACTACATTTCAAATTGTCCCTAACATATATGGCTACTCCACCTCCTCGTCTAATATATCTATCTGTGTGAAATAGTTTAAATCCATATATTTGATATTCAGCTAATAGTTCTCTATTTTCTACATTCATCCACGTTTCGGTAAGTGCAATAATATCTATTTTTTCTGTGCAGACAAGAGCATTTAATTCGTTAATTTTATTTCTTAGACTTCTACTGTTAGTGTAATATACCCTAAGTGAATTGTTATTTTGCGGACCTTCTCTTTCCCTGATCGTTTTGCCAATTCCTTTCTCCCACAAACACATACTTTTATTACCTCCTTCCTCCAAATCAATTCCCAAACCTCTATCTACTAACAGTTTAAACCCAAACAAACACCTCTAACCACTTCTTCTAGCGAGTTCGCAACAGCAACAACCCCAGCTCTCGATAGATGCACCCCATCACGAGCATACATTTCATTTCTTCCATAGAAGTGTTCCCAGTTGTCTATGAAAGATATTGCATTTGATTTGCAATATCTTTCCAGCCGGCAATTGACACCAAGTGCCCTCGATATCCATTCATTTCCCACTCCCTTTCTTGGAAGAATGCCACATATGATCGGGATTCCTCCCTTGCTCCTAACTAACTCTATGGCTGTTTTATACCTCTGAATCAGTTCCTCACTCCTGACTCGACCAACATCATTTCCTCCCACGCTAATGCAAATAATGGGATTGTTCCCATTACCAGCCATAATATCATTCATGTTGTTTATAATATCATCAATGCCAGCTCCGGGATAGCAAACCCTTAACCTGTTCCCCCTATCTCTAGCACAAAACGTTCTATCCAAATACCTTATCTGGGAATCTCCCACAACTAATGTTTGCTTAGGTACTTCCTTTACTTTCTGAGGGGCCTGCGCTTCCTTTCTCTTCGTTGCTTTCCCTTTTGCGCGATCCACAGTCTCTCCACAGCACTCGTCCTCCAAAACGTCAAATGAATTTGAAGTTGCTATGGCGTTTGAAGGCGGCTTTATCAAAGTCTTCTTAAGGCCCCTGTCTTTCGCAACTCTCCAAGACGAGGTCCCTTTACTGCTGGTCTCCTCCTTCGTTACTTCTCGTTGTTTTTTAAGCTGACGCACCTCCTCCCGCAGAGAGTCCAACTCTGTCCTCAGGGCTCCCACTAGAGTCACCAGGTCCTTCACTACAACTTCCATATTGCTATGATAATATAACAACACAGATAATATAACAACACTGATTGGATAAGTATAAATTGGATAAGTTTAGATTAGGAAAGACTTGGGTAAATACTGGTTCAGTAACAGGGTTGTTGATTTGTGGAACCAATTACCGCGTAACGTGCTGGAGGTGGGGTCCCTCGATTGTTTCAAGCGCGGGTTGGACAAGTATATGAGTGGGATTGGGTGGTTATAAATAGGAGCTGCCTCGTATGGGCCAATAGGCCTTCTGCAGTTGCCTTTGTTCTTATGTTCTTGTAACAGATAATGATGAAGAGATGAGTAGTATTTTTAATAAATATTTTATATCTGTATTTACTAAAGAGGAACCTAAAAATATGCCTTCAGCCGAACATGTATATGTGGGTGGGGACGAGGACAGGTTGACGAGTTTAGCAGTTACCAGGGAGGATGTAATTAAACAAGTAGTTAAACTCAAACCAAACAAATCCCCAGGGCCGGATGAAGTGTTTGCCAGGGCGCTTAAAGAATGCAAAGATGAGCTTTGCGACCCACTGTCTACCATATTTATTAAATCAATAGAGTTAGGCAGAGTGCCAGAGTTATGGAAAGTTGAACATAAGAACATAAGAACAAAGGTAACTGCAGAAGGCTTATTGGCCCATACGAGGCAGCTCCTATCTATAACCACCCAATCCCACTCATATACTTGTCCAACCCGCGCTTGAAACAATCGAGGGACCCCACCTCCACTACGTTACGCGGCAATTGGTTCCACAACTCAACAACCCTGTTACTGAACCAGTATTTACCCAAGTTTTTCCTAAATCTAAACTTATCCAATTTATACCCATTGTTTCGTGTTCTGTCTTGTGTTGATATTTTTAATACCCTATTAATATCCCCCCTGTTATGTCTATTCATCCACTTGTAAACCTCTATCATGTCACCCCTAACTCTTCGCCTTTCTAGTGAATGCAACTTAAGCTTTGTTAATCTTTCTTCATTTGAAAGATTTCGAAATTGGGGAATTAACTTTGTCATCCTACATTGGACACGTTCAAGTGAATTTATATCCATTCTATAATACAGCGACCAAAACTGAACTGCGTAATCTAAATGGGGCCTAACTAGAGCAAGATATAGCTTGAGAACCACACCAGGTGTCTTGTTACTAACGCTGCGATTAATAAATCCAAGTGTCCGATTTGCCTTATTACGAACATTTATGCATTGATCCTTTTGTTTTAAACTCTTGCTAATCATAACTCCCAAATCCCTTTCGCAATTCGACTTCGCAATCTCAACACCATCTAGCTCGTATCTTGTAACCCTATCATCATTACCTAACCTCAGAACTTAACATTTATCAGCATTAAACTGCATCTGCCAATCCTTCGACCATTTCAAAACCCTATCTAGATCAACTTGAAGTGATAGTGAGTCCTCCTCCGAATTAATTTCCCTACTGATTTTCGTATCATCGGCAAATTTGCAAATGTTGCTACTCAAACCTGAATCTAAATCATTTATATATATTATAAACAACAGAGGTCCCAGGACAGAGCCCTGAGGCACCCCACTTACAACATTTTCCCACTCTGACTTGACTCCATTTATACTAACTCTCTGTTTTCTTTGGTATAGCCATGCCCTAATCCAGCTTAATATAGCACCCCCCAATACCATGAGACTCTAACTTTTTAATCAGTCTTTCATGTGGCACTGTATCAAAAGCTTTGCTAAACGCAAGGTACTCAACATCGCAATCCTTACCACTATCAACTGCCTCAACAATGCTAGAATAAAAAGATAACAAATTTGTTAAACATGAACGGCCATTTATAAAACCATGTTGCGACTCAATTATTAATTTATGTTTTTCAAGATGAAGACGAATTTTATTTGCTCTTATGGATTCGAGTAACTTTCCCACAATATACGTTAGGCTAATTGGTCGATAGTTAGACGCAAGTGATCTTCCTTTCTTAAAAACTGGTATCACATTAGCAACTTTCCAAAACTCTGGCACTCTGCCTGACTCTATTGATTTATTAAATATGGTAGACAGTGGGTCACAAAGCTCCTCTTTGCATTCTTTAAGCACCCTGGCAAACACTTCATCCGGCCCTGGGGATTTGTTTGGTTTGAGTTTTACTATTTGTTTAAGAACATCCTCCCTGGTAACTGTTAAACTCGTCAACCTGTCCTCGTCCCCACCCACATAGACTTGTTCGGCTGAAGGCATGTTGTTAAGTTCCTCTTTAGTAAATACAGATGCAAAATATTTATTAAAAATACTACTCATCTCTTCATCACTATCTGTTATTTGACCTGTATCAGTTTTTAATGGACCTATCTTTTCCCTAGTCTTAGTACGATATAACTGAAAAAAACCTTTAGGATTTGTCTTTGCTTGCCCTGCTATGCGAACTTCATAGTTTCTTTTTGCTTTCCTTATCTCTTTTTTAACATTTCTAACCAGTTGTACGAATTCCTGTTCTAAAGTGACCTCCCCATTTTTAATCCTTTTGTACCAAGCTCTCTTTTTACCTATAAGGTTCTTCAAATTCTTTGTTATGCACTTTGGGTCATTGGTATTCGATCTATTCAATTTGTATAGAGTATCCATTCTATAGTAAGGCGACCAAAACTGAACTGCATAATCTAAATGGGCCTAACCAGAGCAAGATATAGGTTAAGAACCACACCAGGTGTCTTGTTACTAACGCTTCGATTAATAAATCCCAGTGTCCTATTTGCCTTATTACGAACATTCATGCATTAATCCTTTTGTTTTAAATTCTTACTAATCATAACTCCCAGATCCCTTTCGCAATCCGACTTCGCAATCTCAACACCATCTAGCTCATATCTTGTAACTCTATCATCATTACCTAGCCTCAGAACTTTACATTTATCAGCATTAAACTGCATCTGCATCTGTATATGAGTGGGATTGGGTGGTTATAAATAGTACCTGCCTTGTAAGGGCCAAAAGGCCTACTGCAGTTACCTTGTTCTTATGGTATTAAAAGTATGAACACAAGACAGAACACGAAACAATGGGTATAAATTGGATAAGTTTAGATTTAGGAAAGACTTGGGTAAATACAGATTTAGTAACAGGGCTGTTGATTTGTGGAATCAATTATCGCGTAACATTGAGGAGGTGGGGTCCCTCGGTTGTTTTAAACGTGAGTTGGACGTGTATGTCAGTGGGATTGGATTATTATAAATAGGAACTGCCTCGTATGGGCAGGCCTTCTGCAGTTACTTTTGGTCTTATGTTCTTATACATACATACATACATTTTGGATTGATTATTATTTACATTTTTTTTTACAAAATGAATTACAATTTTGCCTAAACTGAGGACTTCAATTAATTCTTATTAAAGTGAGGATAATGCTGGTATTCACTGTCACGCAGGACAGAGGGTCATACGCAAGACAATAAGTCTAAACTGTATTCTGAAGCACATATCATGGTTACAATCAGTCTTTTAATTAATGTTTGAATATGTGAAAACAACTTTCTATTATGCACTGCCACACAAGGACAGGGATGGGTTCATACGTGATGCAGCTTAGAAGTAATATATATAAAATTGTTCTTCATTCTATAAAATGGATAAGCAAGTTTTGCATAAAATGTTAGCATGTCGTCCAAAACACCTGAGTCAATGAAACATTTACACAGTTTGTGGTACAATAGGCCAAGAGGTCTAAAGTCTTTTACGGTTTCGCTTTCAGCAACATAGTGTTTTAGTGAATGCATTAAAGGTTCATCACAGAGTTTACAATCTAAGTATTCTGGTAGTGGCTCAGCCTCACTAACCTGCCAGATATGTCTATAGCCAAGGCGAATTTGCGCAATGACTACATCCCATTGCCTGATGAAATTCTTTCAATTCATCGAATGAACCAATAGGCCTAAAATTCCAATCTTTCTTACATTGTTAAATTAGTACTCTAATGAGTTTGTGTGGATATATATAGGAGCTGCCACGTATGGGCTAATGGCCACCCTGAAGCCATCAACGCAGCCACTCTCCTGGTCAACAAAGGTGTCCAGCAGCTGGACACCCTCATAAAGACTGTGAAGCAGTATCCTCCCCCGCGATAACAGCTTGATGGTTAAATGCAACCTCAGAATACTGAGAAAAAAAAATGTACCACTTACGGGCTATTCATGCCCGTGCCACCTCTTGGGCGGCTTAATCTTTATCAATCAATCTATGGGCTAATAGACCCTCTACACTTTCCTTGATTCGTGTGTTAAGCTTAATAGGCTTCCTAGTCCAGACAATGAAATCGGTGTCAAACCACCACCCACCTGACCTAGTGTGTTTAAAGTAAGGAGAAACTGGCGTCTCTCTCACAAAGGCTCACCATAGCCCGTGCTACATGGACACTTCCTTCTGAGTAGCTAAATCTAAAGCAGGAAACAACGTCGTTGTCTCAGTTGATGACCAACTGCTGAGTGTAGAAGCACCAGTGTCCTCCACAGTGGCCCATGGCGGCACACAACTTCACCAGTAAGCACCACAATTAATTATTCGACCTTTTATTTGTTTATTTTAAATGAAGGCCTTTTTACACACTGTTATATGTTAATATTATCTCAATTTTCATCTTGAACATATCCAACTTTTTCCTTTGTATAGGCTTAACACATTTTATCTTTTGAAAAATATATTTATAGAAAAATGTGTATTAACAGAATTAGTATAATTTACGTATATATTATATATTTAATAACATTTCACAATTTCCGAGTTAACGTTTCGCTTTTGTGTGCAACAGCGATGGGGTGGTTCCTGATTGAGCGAATGGCTAGGATGCTGTACTTGGTCCACCCGAGCAGGTCAACCTTCAGGCATATTGAAGAAGTCCCCGAATACGTTCAAGAGGTACCTTTATTGTTAACATTTGCATCATATTGACTAAATCAACTACATAATCGAAATATTTCTGCATGTAAGTTCGCATCTAAATGTCAGCTAAGATGTGAGTTTAGTATATTAACATAAGACAGCTATAATAAATCTGTGTATTTCAGGCAGTTCCACTTGTCGTAACGATTGTCTTTGCGGAGGTGATAGCGCGCTACCTGATGGGCCGCCCTGCCAGAGTCAACCAAGTTTTCTCGTCTTTTGGAATTGGCATCCTTCACGAGTCTGCAGGGTAAGGGAGGGAGGCTTAAAGGTTCTAAATAGTAATAATAATATGTATGTTTAACATGTACTGTTAAGTACATGAGTACTTAACTTCGAAGAAAATTAATTTCATGAACGTCTGTGCTTTAAGATTAGTGACTGCATCGTTTGGTGTGGCAAGCTACCAGATGCTCTACCAGTACCGCCTGTGGGAACTACCCTGGGACTCGCCTTATACCTGGTTTGGCGCCTTCATATTCGTTGACTTCTGCTACTATTGGATCCACAGAGCTAACCATGGTATGTAAAACGTTAACTGTTATCTTGGTCAATTATCTATGTAAAGGTAGTGTGCGATATTAAGCTGTCCGGCTGACAACACATACCATCATTAAACTCATTATTTGTTTCTCCACCTTCAGAACTGAATGTCCTTTGGGCAATACATCAGGTCCACCACTCTTCTGAAGACTTCGACTTTGCCACGGCGACACGCATATCAATGTTCCAGCGACCCGCCAATATGTGTTGCTACCAACCTCTGGCTCTACTAGGATTTCCGCTACCCTCTGTCGTTGTCCACATTGCTTTAAATTATGTGTTCCAGATTTGGGTGCATACAGAGTACATTGGCAGCCTCGGACCAATAGGCTGGATTTTCATGACACCTTCCCATCACCGCGTCCATCATGGTAGGTCTGGTGCAATGCGTCTACTTTTTTATGCCTCCAACCCCGCATAATGCCTCCGTTCGTTTGTAACTAATGAGATATTAGTAGAATCATTTTATCTGAAAGATTTATGTTTAGCATAATACTTTAACAGACTTTGTTTATATCCAGGAGCTAACAAGTGGTGCCTGGATAAAAACTACGCCAGTGTGTTAATTATCTGGGACCGCATCTTTGGCACCTTTGAGGGAGAGAGAGACCAGGAGATAGTCTACGGCTTGACACAGCAGCCCCAGACCCATAACGTTCTCTGGCATCAGGTATGTAATCAACTATTTTACTCAGTTTGCCGAACACATGCATAAGCATGTACAATAGAGGAATATCTTTTAACTAGTGGACTTAAAAATAAGTATTTTTAAGTATAAAAATAAAATATAAAAAATAAGTATTAATTTAAATAAGTACTCTAAATATTTTTACTATACTCTAAATATTTAATAAATATTTAAATATTAATTAAATTTTTTCTGTACACTTGTTTTAGGTGTACAGAAATTCATAAATTCATTCATAACATTTGTCCATCTGATATAAATATAGCTCTTATGTATATCGTGCTTGGAGTTTCCCCAATATTTTCTTGAACTCGCCATCATTTTGTGGTAAGCGGCCTTTGTAAATCTGTTTTACATATTAGAAATTTATCTGCACAGTTCTTCTACTTCGCTGAAGTTTACCGGAAGGCAAGAAGCATGAGCAGTTGGGGAGACTCACTGAGGTCTGTATTCTACGGCCCCGGCTGGGCCCCGGGGACGCCTCGTCTAGGGGACCCTCTCACCTTCACCGACGTCCAGGCTCCCAGGCCCAAGTACGACCCCCAACTGCCACTGTGGAAATTTATGTATGTCTCCACTCACATGGCGCTGTCGTTCATCGCTCAACAGCTGATGTGCTTCAACTTCCAGGTAAGGCCTTTACAGTTTCTTGTCTCCATTTGCTCTTAATTCAGAGTTTTTGTCTTCATTACGCACCTTGTTTGCTAATTATTGATATTTAAACGAACAAAGTCCGTGATGGAGGCATGGGGAATTGTGTGAAACCCCAATTTGGGATCCTAGTGAGGGCAGTAGCACTCCCGGTTGCAATTCTTTTGACCATGTTCAGTTGACTAAGGCGAATTTGGGAACATCCTATGCGCTGGGTCGAATCCTCATCACGTCCCTTGTAGATTTGTTCATTTGATGTATTACATTATTGTGATTTCTGTGTGTATTCACATTTACTTCAACTATGCTCATAAAGTTCAAGTAAATTTATTGAGATAATTGAATACTTCCCACTGCCACGTCGGTTCCATCTGTTATGTATGTATGACCGAGGAACACCCTGCATCTGTCTGGTGACGTTTTCCTTTTGAGACCTCAAATGACCCGGTCCCGTCTGGCATTGATCATTACAATTCGTTTCTCATCCCACTCTCGGTTTCACTTTTTACCTGTATGATAATTTCTTTTTATTGGTCCTCGCTCACCTGTAAAGGCCTGCACGCATAGCAGTCTCCCATTGGTTCTCCCAGCAGCCTCTCCTAAGGTTTCCCAAAGTCAAGAAAACTGTTAATTTAACGTGTCCTCTCCTAACCAAAGGAACCAAATCAGAAAACGGGACAGTGCTTCCCCACGAGCTTTCTTCCATTTTCTTGGCTTTTATAATGCATACGATGTTCTTTGTAAGAGAAGAGTTCAAAGAGTTCCCAGAGGTTCTCCTGTTGCTGAGGCAAACCGCCTTCTCCATATTCTGACAGACAATGTGATATAATTTGATCTTACTCAATTTGCTTAGCATGTGGTCACACATTCTCAAGAGCACTCCACGACACATCCGCCTAGCACCTAAGTCTGATACGACTACCGTCCTATCTTCACTTAGGGAGGCGAGCAAATTAATTCAGAATTTACAGCAAATTATATTAATCCCACAAGTTCAACCAATTTTTAGCTTTCTGATAATTTTAAATAATCAACGAAATTATGGGTCGAAGAAATGCTGGATGCATAATGTAAGTACATTATGAGGCCCTACAAGAATATTTAGAATTAGTATTAGATTTAATAGAGCAGAATTAGTTTAGATTTATCGTAATTAGATTAGATTTATCAAAGTTATTTATGTAATTAGTGTCGGGTAATGTAGTAATATATATAATTTGTGTCCCTCAGATATTATCCTTGGAGGCGGTTGTGACGTGCCAGATCTTCATATTCGTGACAGTGGGTGTGATGTCAGCCATGTATGATGGGTGGTTGTGGGCGCCAGTGGTAGAGGCTGTGCGCTGTGCTGTTGTGATAGCCTACTCCTCCACCACATCCATTACTGCCATCCCAGATGTGGACACTGCCCTCTTGCTCTACTTTACTGCTTCCTTTACCCTCTGGATCTCAAAAGCACTAACCATAGTCCTAGGCACTAACCTAACCAATAAGACCCTGCAGAACATACCGAAATTATAACATCTCGAATTAGGAGCCTTTCCATGCAGATCGAAATGATTTCCATACAAATCGAAATGCTAAATTGTTCTTGTATTCTCTTTAATGAATCCACAATATCAAACTGGTACCATTTAAATTTTGCCTTCATTATCTCACATTTGCTGATAACAGTAGTTTTGTACCTGAATGGAATACAGGCAATTTAATTCTTTCACACAATTCCACATTCGGGAGTAATAATTCAGAAGAGAAGTTGTAATTGTGAATCCAAATTATATAATGCAAACTGAGGTAAACTGAGTCATTTACTGTCTGAATTAGTACTTAATTGTCTAGGAAATTTCATAAACACCCTAAGTTTGAATGGTCATCTGCCGGTTAACTAGAAGCCTACTAATTACCTGATGGCCTCATGTATGACATTTTGATTTTAATTCTCCAGCTGATGACTTTAATATCTGTTAGGATTAAGGTATTTTGTTGGATTAATTATTACTTAGGTGAATAATATTTCGAGCAGATGCTCTTTTGTAAATGGTACATAGTAAATGGTGCATTGTAAATTATTACTTAGATTAGGTGAATACAGTGTAAATGTCACCGATAACCCGGTGTGGTATTATTCGGTAAATAAAAGCCATGTGGATCACCAGTTTGTTTCTCTTTCCACCCAATTATAACAATATCAAACTTACAACTACAACTTACGTTCATTATTTCTCAGGAAGCAAATAGTCTTGAGCCCAGTCTTACTTGAATTTCGATTTTGTCCTGCAGCCTAACAGTTATTAAAGTTATGTATAAATAAATACATGTGGAATATACATGAAATACATTAATAATGAATACATTGTGTTGACACACAATGTCAACATTCAGCCAGAACACATTCTCAACCTCAACACGCTCTCATAACCCCAACATACACTCAACCTCAACACGCTCTCATAACCCCAAGATACACTCAACCTCAACA
The DNA here is from genome assembly GCF_040958095.1 of Procambarus clarkii. NCBI lineage: Eukaryota > Metazoa > Arthropoda > Malacostraca > Decapoda > Cambaridae > Procambarus > Procambarus clarkii. The sequence continues at coordinate 38,876,408 of NC_091162.1, read as the reverse complement.
CGCTCTCATAACCCCAACATACACTCAACCTCACCACACTCAATCATCCAGTAATAACCAGCACTCACTGATATAATGAGATACAAAACAGTTACTAAACGCCCAGGGGACGGGGGGGGGGGGGCTCTGTTTATATCTCTCGCTCTCTTTCTCTCTTTGGAGGATTTACTTATAATGTTGTAAGTTTTAACTTTCCTGTGAGTTTATGGCTTACATCCATTAATGAACTCATTAAACTAATGAGTTCATTAAATTAATATTATTTAGTGCCCTTTTGTCTGGGTTCTGAATAGATGAAAATAGTATGCTCAAGTAACTTTATATATCAACTTAAGTCAATATCTTAACACTTGAGTTAAACTTTATGAGCCATTTTCTGGAACATTCCTCAAGTTTGTCCAAGTCGTCTTGTAGTCTCTTTCTAAGAATGGTCTCCATTCTTGCATTCTGAGAACGACATGAAATGGAATCCACATGAAATAGACTCTGTTATCACCATTAATAATTTTTTGGTATTTTTGTTTAGCTTCATTAAAAGAGCACAATTAGAGATGCTCGGAGAATCACCTACAATTAATACATTAAGTTTGGATTCTTATAGACATTTCAACGCAAGAAGTAAGGCAAATAAGACGGTCTGAAGACCCACTTATTTATACAGACTCTCCACTTAAAATGTAAGCCATCACCCATTGTCAACAGCACCTGTGGGGACGGTTTAAGGGGACGATCAAGATATCCACTAGATTTGAACGATATAGTAAATGATCTAAGGATATTATATATTATATTATACTAATATATTATCAATATATTCTGAGGCAGTAGGCTTTGCCTCAAGACGAAGTTTAATATAGAGCACAAATACCATGGGCAAAACGTACAATAACAATACACAAAGAAATCACAATATCGTGACATATCAGTTTAAACTATATACAGTTAACAAATCCACAAGGGCCGTGATGAGGGATCAAACCTACGTCCGGAAAGATCCCAGACGCGCCTTACTCGACTGCGCCACGAGATGGTAAAATAATTGCAACCTGGAGTGCTACTTGCCCTCACGAAGATACCGCAGTTTGTTCTTCGGAGAAGCTTGTTGATAATGTCATTGTGACTTATACATAATTTACATGAGTTCTCTAGATTATTATACTTCTTACAAGCATTAGAATTTTTAGGAAATTCATTGTGTGTGGGGACAGGCAGTCACGTTAGGTCTATATCAGTCTGTACCTAGCCCCATCTAATTTCTCAGACATTAATGAAGAAAACTAGTCACCTAAAACTTATTCAAGTACCTATGTGTAGATGTCAACCCTAATTTACCCAAAAAGTCAGTCTTTATTGTGACGGTAAAGCGTTGGTGTTCGGCTGTTTCAATAGCTGGGGGCAGGGCCACGTCACATAACAAAAAAAAAGAAGATCGTTTGCTCTTTTGTCTGTGGTAAGGTAATGGGAAGACACACAAAACACAAAGTATAAACAATGAAATTTTAATTACTCTAGAAAACAAGATATGAATAAAGAGAATCTCTTGGCTTACGTAAAATTCAAAACAAGTCAACAAACAAAACAACATGAATAATTAATGGCAGTAAAAATTTACTCTAAGACAATAAAGTGCAGGTTATAGTGATAATAATATAAATCAAATCAGGTGCTGAGAATACTGGCTTCAAGCTGCCACCTCCCTTAGTACACGGCAGCCAGAGCTTTTGTCTACTATAGCGCCTTGGGCAGTGGGGACATGGCCGCTTCCCCTTACCTCACGCCTGGTCAGACGCCTGAAGTGGTACCCCAGGCGCTGGAACTTTAGCCCCTATTGCCCCGTTCCCTAAAGCTGTAATTCCCCTGTACAGCTTGGACACGGTGGCACGAACGGACCACTCGCATACCACTGTACAGATGCCTCAGTGATTGGTGGTACCAGTGTTACATACAGTGTAGAGGACTATTAAGTGTGTTTGTGTGTGGATAAAGTAGGTATCAGAGTGGCACTCTCTACACCTGTCACTGGTCGGAGCCACACTACCCTCAGCAGTGTTGCCAGCTGACCGCGTATACACCTGCGTTTGCTTGTAAGTGTCTGAACTATTCATCTTGTCTGCACTATGATTAGTAGCCGCTGTTGTTTTGGGTCCAGGCCATAGCCTGAAGTGCTACTCTGTGGTAGAAGCTGACGTGTATTGTCACTTCATGTTGTGACTTTGGCAACTATGGCCACTTCCCTCCCGCCTTATGGGGTCATTCACAGCGACCCTTCCCAAAATGCTTCAGAAGCATTTGCGTCCACTTCGGCCACCTCCCCGCATGACTTACAGCATGGCCAATCACTCCATCCCAGTATAGCCAGGTATGAGGACACCAGCTCAAGTGATGAAGCAGCCTCGGATGGTGGTTTTACTGTATACAAAAGCCGGAAGACCTTACGTAATGAGAGGAAGTTAAGGGAAGGTAATAATTCTGTCAAGACGACCAATGTCACCCCCACAACGGGGGGGGGGGGGGCACCACGACCCACCCTGGCACCCCGTAATAAATATGCCAGGCTGGCATTTCCATCTCAAGTTACCAGTGACCAGAGGTACGCCTGGATGAGACGGGACCTTCCTAGCCATTTTCCTGACCCCATTGACCTCATAATCCCTAGACACGCCTCGCCCTACATCTATGTAGCCAGGTCCGATGAAGTCACCATCTCGGCCCTACTCCAAGGTCGAGTGGGTGGCATCACATTCAGTAAAGCAGACTCTCCTGAGAGGTCCAGGAGGTACAGACCTTGTCACATCCTACCCTCATGACCTTGACGTCTCCCATGCGAAAGAACTACCAGGTGTGCACAGTGCAAGACGCATCAAGTCTGGAGGCAAGCCACTCAACAGGATTGTCATCGTCTGGAAACATGAGACACCGCCCCCCTGTCATTACACGTTCCTAGGCCCCTACCGGCCAGCCTGCCCCATAACACGCTGGGTGTCCTCAGCGGTCATGTGTTTTAAATGTCAACACTTTGGTCACGTAGCCAAACACTGTCAATCTTCAGGCACCTGTGCCTTCTGTGCAGCCAATCATCTCACTAAAGACTGCCCCAATAAAGACCACGCCCCTGGGACCGATGAGACCTCATCCTCAGTCACCAAGCACAAGTGTTCCAGGTGCTTGCGGGAGGGAGTGACCGCCTGGCACAAGGACTGTGTCAAGCGGCCTCTCCCGTACAGCACAGTGGGGCAACCCTCCACCACCCCAGTCAACCCCCCCACCCGGGGTGGCCCCACCACTACACCTACCTACACTAAATCTGCGGTACCAGATTTCTTTATTTGATAATAATAGACCTAACGGGTTTTATAAGACGTCTTTGCATTCTGGACGGTATCGATTCGAAAAAAGTACAATACAATAGGGGCGGGTAGTACACTACCCGCCCCCTCACCCGGGATGACCCCACCACCGTTCCTGACGCCAACAGCCTGACAACCTTCCCTGGCCTACCTGGGAAGCCTGACGCCAGCCTGCAGAGGGAGGTGTTAGAACTTCCAGCTCGCATGAACAAAATAGAAATTACCGTCAATAAGCTCCAAGAAACACTCACGAAGATTGAAAATGGTCTCAACAGCATTTATGCTAAGATCACCATGGACGACCCGAGTCAGTGTTCAAACGATCATCTCGCCAGCCCGAGGAGTGAAGCGAACGTCCGAGTCTCTAGTGAAATGCCTTCCAGTGATGTAAGTGTTGACCCGTCTCCAGCAAGTATTGACCCCCCCTCCAGTGCTATAAGTGTTGACACGTCTCGAACAAGTCTTGACGCCTCCTCCAGTGCTGTAAGTACCGTTGTGTCGAGTGAAACATATGAAAACCCGTGTATCTTAGATGTATTTAACAAATTCATTCAAGAACTCATTCAAAACAATACCGCTTGTGTGTCTACGATTCCTGACGAACATGAAATGATTGTAAATGATAGGAAAAATACAGGCAACCAGCTGAACTTGAAACAGGTGAAAGAACTCTTTGCCATTAATGACGGTGAACAATTGGCATTTGTAAGCAATAGTCTACAACATGTGAATCTTATAAACACTTCTCTTAGTCAGGTTTATGAACACCATTACCCACGACCAACTCACTCTTAAATTTCTCACGTGGAATGTGAGAAGCGTGCGAAGAAGGCTGTTTGATCTAATGATGTACGCTGGTGCCAACAACATTGATGTACTGTGCCTGCAGGAACCATACACTGCAAACACAAAAAATAAAACGCCACCCAAACTCCCAGGTTATGTAGCTTTCTCAAATGTTGGTTCCCATGATGTCGGTATCTTGACGTATGTTAAAAGTAACCTAGTGTGTAAACATGTTAAAAACCACAAAAGTGACGACTCATATTATCAGCAGTTTCAGATTGCTACAGCGATCGGGATTCTTAACTTAGTTAATGTATATGTAAGGTGTGATCAAATGGTGGAAGCTTCTCTCCCAAAAATTACCAGCAGCTCTCAAACCATTGTAATGGGTGATTTTAATGCTAGACACACTAGCCTGGGTGACACCAAAACAAACAGGAATGGCAGAGTCTTTGTAAAATACTTAAGAGATAATAACATGTCCGTGTTCAACTTTGACTCCTCTAACGTCACACACCTCAGGGGTGGCAGGCTTGATTATGTCATTGGTCACGGTCTCATTGATAATGCTGTCGGAGGATCAATTGTTCATGAATTAGTTAGTGATCATTTTGCCATATTCAGTTCATACACTATCAATAATGTCAAACCCCTAAGCTTTGGAAAAAATTATTAATATCCCTGAAAATTTACACATGCTCTTCAAATTCCGCATTTCCGAATGGTGTAACACTTACTGCTTTACTACCGTCAATGCATTTACTACCGACATGCTGCTTCAGCAATATGCAAGCACTGCTAGTATAAGCAGCCTGCCCCCAGATGTGCAAAACTATCTGGCTAGTACTAAAATAAATCGTAACTTCAATATTGAAATTGCCTGTAGTGAAATAGGGCCTGATGATAACTATGGCATAACCCCCTTTGAAATTAAAAATGCACTCAAGAAAGGTAAGGCTACCTCTCTGTTACGAACCCGGATCCAGCGTCCGAGCACGGAGCAGTGACGACCGCGCCATCTGTGGGTCAGCTCCCGAAACCCCCTCCAAACGGACGACGACACCTGGTGAGGACGACGTGTACTGGCTACGAGGGCCAGTTTCCAGTCCCGTTCAGCGTTCAACACAGCCGCTGCTGACCTCTGGTGAGGTGATCCTCAGACAACAGCGCCATCTATGGAGTGGATACGTCGGGCGTTTGTGTCTGAGCCTGTGAGTGAGGTGTTTTAGTGTCCCTGTTATTGATGACGTGTCTACTTACAGAGTCGACCTGGGACTGCTGTAAAGGAAGTTGAGTCAGTCTATCCGAGGCAGCCGTCCCCATACCTTGTGCCTTGCTGCAGCAGCTGTGAAGTCGTCTCCCGAAAGAACACTGTGGTGTTACCCTGCCAGTGGAGTGGCAGTAGAAGGATTGTCTTACCTGGGACCGACTGCTGGAGACGGTTATCCACTGGGGTATTGAGGACAGGAGAGTGATTGGTGGTATCACACGAGGCTCCTGACTAGGGCGCTACCCTAGTAACGTTCGTGGAGTGGCCTGACCAGCGTGGCTGATCCAGAACCTGCCAGCAGACCTGCTGGACTTGTGGTTGACGGCCTCCACGGCGGTGCCCCAGTGGACCTGTGTTTTGGCTGACCTGTGGCCAGGGTAGACTCAGCTTGGTCGAAGGATTCGTCAAGAGACCACGAGGATCAAGAGCACCGAGGACTCGGCACCGAGAGTCTGGATCCAGAGTCTTCAGCAGAAGACGATTGTGTATTTCCCCTGTACAGTGTTAATACCCCTCCCCCTGTGCACTCTTTTATATATATTATTTATTTGGTGATGGTAACAATTATAGTCTTAAGTTCTTAACTTTCTTTCCCTTCCCCCTTTAAGTTTCTTGCGTCACGGATCACATCCCTTGAAAGCCACTACTGGCTTGGGGTCGGATACAACTTCCTCTAACAACATCAGAGTAAGAACCCCATTGCGTCCCGAGAGGGCCGTAACACTCTCCTAGAGAGGATGGCATCACATACAACACCATGAGAGTACTTGCTGAGCTGCCAAATAGCCCTTTGCTAGAATTGTTTAATCAAAGTCTAAGGCAGGGTGTTTTACCTGACCGCTGGACACAGGGACTCATAATACCCATACCCAAGCCTAATTCACAAAAATTTAGACCCATTTCTCTGACGTCGTGCATGTACAAAGTTCTTGAGATAATTATTCTCGACAGACTAATGTTTCAAATCAAGCCTCACCTTGCCCCTAACCTGTGTGGTTTCCTTCCTGGAAGAAGCACACAAACTTGCTTTGCTGAGTATTTTATCAGAGGGGGACCAAACTCTCAGGCGGCATTTATTGATCTCCAAACTGCTTTTGATACAGCAAACAAAGAAATAATCCTAGAACAGCTAGCCTCTTCTGGAGTTAAGGGAAGACTGTTGACATGGCTCAGGGGGTACCTGAGTAACAGAACCGCCTCAGTCCTTTTCAAGGGGGTCAAAAGAAAACTCTGTGCACCCTTTGAGTTGGGTACACCCCAGGGTGGAGTGCTAAGTCCCACACTGTTCAATGTTCTGATGCACAAATTAACAATTGATATTCCCACACTACCTGACGAAGCCGTCATTTGTTATGCCGATGATATATGCATTGTTGCAAATTCCCACACTAGACTGCAAGCTCTACTTGATTCATTCGCTGCTAAAAGCATTGAATGTGGTCTTGTTATCTCTATAACTAAATCCAGAGTTCTCCATCCCAAAGAGAAAACTCATGTCCCAATAACTTTCAAGGTCAACAACCAGAACATTGAAACGTGTGGGCAGCACAAATACCTTGGAGTTGGTATTAACAGTGACATTGTAAATGATCTACACCGTAGGTTAAAAGAAAGACTAAAACCATTGAGAACACTTACTGGTAAGAATATTGGTATCAATATTAAATATGCTAGACTATTCTATATGATGTTTGTTAGATCTCTCGTTGATTATAATGCTCTGCACTTAATTAATTTCCCCTCCTCTGTGTTGGACAAACTTGAAGTAGTACAGAATGAGGCCATGAGGATAATTCTTGGTGCCCCAAGATGCACAAGAATCATCAACATGAGGGAAGAACTGAAGCTTCCAACCATACTAGAGAGAATAATGCAAGTTAACACTACCTTTTGCCTTAAAGTCATGAGAGATCCTACATCTCCTGCATTGCTCAGAGACAAATTATTTAGTGCTGTTAACACCCTTTTGACTGGTGCCGACTGTCATGTTCACAGAAAATGGTACCATCCGTTTTCTATGTGCGGCGGCTGAGACGCCAGAGAGAGGGAGGTAAACAATAGAGCATACAGGACGCCCGCCAAGCTTGGTAGCTACTAGTCATGTAATCATATTAAGTATTAAAGTCAGTAACCAAGTCATGACTTTACATCAACCCTACAACCAAGACTTCCTCAGTAACACACAAACACCACATTGGCGACGAGGATGAACTGTGAACGCAGGTATTTGTTCAGTTTCAAACACAAGGGAGAAGCATGCTGCCTGGAGGAGGAAGAGAAGCTGTGAGCGCCATACCCGATGCTGTATGCTAACCGATGCTGTGTGCTAACCAATGCTGTGTGCTAAACGATGCTGTGTGCTAACCAATGCTGTGTGCTACCCAAGCTGTGTGCTACCCAAGCTGTGCTGAAGAAACAGTACTGAGGAATCTGCCGACGTTGTGTACGAAACGACGCTTTGATGTGTACAAAACCTGATGTTTTGGTTACGAAACGACGCTTCGTGCTACAAAATTCATCACACTGAACTGACTGCTGTACCAACTGCTGTACCAACTGCTGTACCAACTGCTGTGCTGCTGTGAGTAGGAACAACACATGTACACAAGGGCTAGGTAAGAAGTCAGTTGCTGCTATATTGTGCACTGTTGTGAACTTTTGCATTAAAATGCTTGTGTGCTTTGCAAAATTAAAGTAATTACAGTGAATTCTTGACTAACATATACAGTGCAGTAAGTGTTTAATATTCTGAGGAACATTTAAGTGATAAGTTTACATTTATTCAGTAAAAAATGGCAAATATACCTCAGTTTCCTGTATTTGATCCTGACTGTGACCAGACAAACCTGTCACAGAGGTGGGTCAAATGGCTTAAAAAGTTTGAAAATTTGTTGATAGTTTCTGACATCAAAAGTGCTGAAAGAAAGCGTGCCTTTCTACTTCATTATGCAGGTGATAGAGTTTGTGACATCTTTGACACACTGAAAGACACTGGTGGTGCCAAAGATTATGACACTGCCAAAGCCAAACTAACAGAGCATTTCAAACCAAGGCAAAATACTGCAATGGAAATTATGCATTTCAGGAGAGCAAAACAACTCTCTAATGAAACTGTGGATCAATACCACACACGTCTGCAGGGTTTAGCAGCCCATTGTGAGTTTGCTGATGTTGACAAAGAAATCAAACAGCAAATAATTGAAACATGCACATCTACACGTCTTCGTCGAAGAGCTCTAGAACTTGTTGATGATGAAAGTTCTCTTACCAAGATACTGGATATTGCTCGTCGAATGGAAGATGCTGCACGTGATGCTCGTGTCATGGAGTGCAGTGCCAATAACGGTGCTGCCACTGTTACTAACAGTGATGAGGTATGTAAAGTTCAGGGAGGACACCGTGATCAAAGAAGATATCATGGCAAACCTAACAGTAAATTTAGCCGAGAACCACGTCACAACTGGGGTCAAGGAACAAGGCTCAAGCAGTCACAACGACCCACATCAGAGGGTGTCAACAATAAATGTTACAATTGTGGAGGAGACTACCCACACCAAGATAATGTTTGTCCTGCTCAAGGTAAGAAGTGCTATGAGTGTGGAAAACTAGGTCATTTTGGTGCTATGTGTCGTTCAGCACTAAAGAAACCACAGTCAATGAATAAAAGCACTGTACGAGGATCAGGTCATAGGGGTCGAGGTGGTAAACACAATATTGCACCTCAAATCAAGAATGTTAACAATGTACAAGACAACATTTCATTACAACCAGTCTCAGATGACAGTGAATGTGATTATACTTATGGAGTACAAGCAATCACAGAATGGAATGATCTTCCAAACAACCCAGAGACATGTGTATACATTGCTGGTATTTGTCTTAAGGTTCTCATTGACACTGGATCAAACATTGACACCATTGCTGAATGTCACTATGAGAAATTTAAAAAACAGTTCCCAAAGCTTGAAAACTATAATGGCAAAGCCACTGTCTATGCTTCAAAGGTAGCCTTGCCAGTGATTGGAACTTTCACTGCAGAGATTAAGTCAAAGAATGCAATGCTCATTACTACATTCCATGTTGTTAGGAATGCAAAGGAGTCTTTACTCAGTTACAAGACTTCAACCAAATTGGGGCTACTTCAGCTTTCTAATGCTGTAGCAGTGGAATCTGCAAACAATGTTGATGGTATTGTTGCTGAATTTTCTGATCGATTTAAATCCATAGGTTGTTATACTGATAGCAAAGTACATCTGCATATCAACCCAGATGTAATTCCAGTTGCCCAACCACATCGCCGACAACCATTCCATACTCGCAAGAAAGTCGATGCTGAACTGGATAGGCTGATAGAACTAGATATCATTGAACCAGTAACAGGCCCAACACCATGGGTAAGCCCAATTGTCACTCCACCAAAGCCGAAGAATCTAGATGAGATACGCATTTGTGTGGACATGCGTGTTCCCAACAAGGCAATAATGCGTGAACGCCATCCTACACCGACTGTAGATGATATGATCTACCGCTTGAATGGTGCAACTATATTCAGCAAGTTAGATTTAAACAAGGGCTATCATCAGCTTGAACTTGATGATGAGAGTCGCTTCATCACAACGTTTACGACACATCGAGGTCTGTATAGGTACAAGCGCCTGAGTTTTGGTATTAACAGTGCTGCCGAGGTATTCCAGCACATCATCAGCCAGGTATTGCAAGACATACCTAATGCTGACAACATGTCTGATGACATCATTGTTTATGGCCGTACCCAAGCTGAACACGACAAAGCTCTTCGTGCAACATTGCAACGCTTACGAGAAAAGAATTTGACGTTAAGCCGAGCAAAGTGTGAGTTCAATCAACATAAAATTGAATTCTTTGGACATGTACTTAGTGACAAAGGTCTGTCTCCAGATCCTAAGAAAGTTGCAGATATCAAGAATGCTGCACCTCCTTCAACGTCCACTGAAGTACATAGTTTTCTGGGAATGGCAAACTACTGTTCTCGCTTCATTCCAGATTTTGCTACCATTACGAAGCCTCTACGTGAGCTCCTGAAGAAAAATGCATCATGGTACTGGAGCGATATCGAGCAAAATGCATTTGATGCTGTGAAAGATGCACTAGTAGAGAATGCGACTGCTGCGTATTTTGATCCATCAATGGACACTGAGTTAACAGTGGATGCTAGTCCTGTTGGTTTAGGTGCTGTTTTAGCCCAACACAAACCTGGTCAACCAGATTCCAGAGTAGTAATTGCCTACGCCAGCCGTTCTCTCACAGATGTTGAGCAACGATACAGTCAGACAGAGAAGGAAGCTCTTGCTCTTGTATGGGGCTGTGAACACTTCAATGTGTATCTGCTTGGTGCACCCTTCACCACGATAGTCACTGACCACAAACCGTTGGAGACCATCTTCAATAATCCAAAGTCCAAACCACCAGCTCGCATTGAGAGATGGGCTCTTCGTCTGCAACCATACAACTTTACGGTGAAATACAAGCCGGGTGCAGGCAATCCCGCTGATTACATCAGTCGACATCCTGCAAACAGTTTCACCATCACCAAGCATCAGCAAGTTGCCGAGGAATATGTACACTCTGTAACCTGTGATGCAGTCCCTAAGGCTCTTACTCTTGATGAAATCCGTACTGCAACCCTAGAGGACCCAACTCTGCAAGCAACAGTGGATGCATTGACTAAGAAAAAGTTTCCACACATCCCACCCTCAGGAGTTGACCAAGATGCATTCAAAGCACTTGAACGCATCCAGACAGAATTAAGTGTTTCGCAACAACGCGACACTGTGCTGCGAGGTACTCGTATCGTGATTCCAGCTGTTCTCCAGCAACGTGCTCTGAAGCTTGCACATCAAGGACACCAAGGTCTTGTTAGGACCAAACAGCTGCTACGAGAAAAGGTGTGGTTTCCTGGCATTGATCGTCAAGCAAAGGATATGCATGATGCCTGTGTCCCTTGCCAAGCTGCAATGGATACTTCAAGACCAACACCTCTACAACCTTCACCACTACCTGCTGCACCATGGACGGAAGTATCAATGGACTTCTGCGGACCACTACCAACTGGAGAGTACTTGATGGTAGTCATTGATGATCACTCACGTTATCCAGAAGTAGAAATCATCAATTCCACATCTGCAAAGGCCGTCATCCCGAAACTTGACAAGATCTTTTCAAACTTTGGCATTCCTGAAGTTGTCAAGACGGACAATGGACCGCCATTCAATGGACAAGACTTTGTCAACTTTGCTGAGCATATTGGATTCAAACACCGCCGTGTGATGCCACTACATCCCCAAGCAAATGGAGAAGTTGAGAGATTCATGCAACCTCTCATGAAAGCGGTACGCTGTGCTCATGCCGAAGGACGATCCTGGAAACAAGCTATGTATGCTTTTCTCAGGAACTACCGTGCAACACCACATGGAACACTGGGCAAGTCGCCTGGCGAACTTTTATTTGGACGTCCTATGAGAATCGCACTACCCGTCATGCCAGCCGAGGTAACGGATAAACGTCTCGCACAGAAGGATGCACTAGCCAAGGGCAAAATGAAAATTGCTCATGATCAACGTGCAAAGGAACAGTTCATAAAGGTTGGAGACACTGTTCTCGTTAAAAAGAAAAAAGAGGGAAAGTTAGATATGCCGTATGATACAAAACCATATAAAGTGATTAGTGTAAAAGGAACTATGGTAACAGCTAGTAATAGAGATCATAGTATAACACGTAATATGGCTTATTTCAAAGTGATTCCAACTAGTGTAGAAAATGATGAAGTGCAAAGTCGTGCAAAAGAAAAAGAAAAAAATAGTTATAACCCGACAAACAATTCATCAAGGGATGTTATTGCATTTAAGGACTCTCGTCCTAAACGTCATGTTAAACGCCCTACACGATTTGATGATTAATTGTGTTCCTATGTAATGCAAGATATTTACTTGTCATGCTGAACTAAATTTAATATTGTTTGAATAATGCAGATATCTCATTCAATATTTTGTAACTTTGTATTACAGTTTCTTTCATGTTTGTTTAACATTGCATATGTATTTTTAACATTGAAATCCTTTGTGGAAAAGATTAAGTTGTTTAAATTCTTTGTGTGCTTAATTAATGTTAAATGTATGCAGTATCTCTTGATATGTAATAACTTACTTTGTGTCAATAACTTTGCTTTGTGCTACAAGCATGGTAGACATCCTGTATTCATTCTTTTTAAAGAAAAGGAGGGATGTCATGTTCACAGAAAATGGTACCATCCGTTTTCTATGTGCGGCGGCTGAGACGCCAGAGAGAGGGAGGTAAACAATAGAGCATACAGGACGCCCGCCAAGCTTGGTAGCTACTAGTCATGTAATCATATTAAGTATTAAAGTCAGTAACCAAGTCATGACTTTACATCAACCCTACAACCAAGACTTCCTCAGTAACACACAAACACCACACCGACATACCAACTTACTCCTTTTATGATAATTGGCTGAGAAACAATGCTTACAATCTCATTAAACTTAACATTCCTTTTAAGTGCAATCTACCTGTCTCTGATATTCCTCTTTATCTGTTTACCAAGAAAGATAATGAGAATCTTGCTCTACTCAAAGCTGTCACTCTTGAAACAATTGCCTCCTCCATCGAGAGTCTAAGATCTCACGAGCACTGTGTCTACACCGACGGCTCAGTCCAATCTTCTAGTGGACGGACTGCAGCGGCATGTAGGTTTTATAGAAATAATATTTGCACAAAGACTGTCAGTGTCAGGTTAAACAACTGGCTGACCTCCACACAAGCAGAACTAGCAGCATTACATTTAGCAACCAGCACATTAAAAAACATTGGAGGAGGAATAATATTCTGCGATTCAAAGTCTGCTCTTCAAGCGATCGAAAACTTCTCTTGGAAGATCGACAGCAAGAACCTCTTACTCCCAATTATAAATGACCAAATTGATGCACAGAGTAAAGGGTCTCGAATCTCCTTTGTATGGATACCTTCACACATAAATATAACCCATCATAATGAGACAGACATTGTAGCCAAATTAGCGTGTAACAAGTTTGAAGTTGAATTAGATCTAGGTATCCCCATCTCTGCTGTCAAAACTGTATTGGTCCAAACATTCAGATCTGATAGGAAAGAACTTACTGACTCCCAACGACCTGAAAGTACTAGTATAAAAAGTTATGATTTGTTAAGATCTGAAACCTACATCTATGGACAGCACAAAACGTCCACTAGACTGTGCGACACAGCGGTTGCAAGGATCAGGTTGGGTTACCGTTACCTGTGGCAGGTGGCTGCAGGTGACGGGTCTCCCAATCCTGAGCACTCCAGTTGCAAACTCTGTGAGCAGGAACTACGGCATGATCTCCCGCACTATATCACTGAATGCCCAGTTATTAGACCTTTCAGACCAGTTGGCATGAGGTACCTGGAGCTTTGCAATTACTTTATTCACTCTCGTATTCTTGAAGATATCCTCACAGTATACCCAAAATTTGCCTTTGCAGGCTATTAAACACATGGCTCTGTATGACTAACCATCCTGCGAGATGGGGACTTGTATTACCACTGCTACCTTATTCAATCTTGTGGTGTTGATATCCTCAAAATGCATCCGGAGTCTGCCAGTGCAGACCGCTTATCACATGCCTCTGTATGACTAACCATCCTGTGTGATGGGGATTTTTTAGCATCACCTAGTTAGCTTTTTTGACACACTGTACTCCACTTCATATAGTCTAGGGTAGCTGCACTAATTCAGATGTACCTAATATGTTAATAAAAAAAAAAATAGAGAGATGTCAACTCCAAGGAGCACAGGGATATTCTGAGGCGTGCTGCTGGCCCAGACGTCGACTCAGGTATTGGCGTGAGTGCAGGTGCGGCGACACACCAGCCAATCAGGAACAGGCAGGCGGAGAATGAGTAGTTTGCTGGTTTGACGGCGGGCGGGAGCCGGTGTGTCTGGTGGTGCAAGGTATGCTTTGCTTCCTGGGCAAAACGTTTGGCGATACTGGTGGATGCATCTTCAATATAGTATCTTGTACTTGAATGACGTGAATTGTGTAGGGAAGAGCAGGCTCAATCTCTCTTGAAAGAGATTATCGTCACATTAGTCTTTATTTGCCATAGCATTGCCTCCCATTGCCAGGTAAGTACAACGAGATCACCAAAGGCTGTGCTGCTTAGAACTTTTTGTTCCGAGTAGTTGAGTCTTAAACAACGACAGCAACAGCATTGCTCTGCAACAAGTCACTTGAACTCCGAACCTTCCTTCAAAGTTTAAGTGCACAACTTCCTTAGCTGAATAACTCTATTTAACTCTAGTTGTGAGGTGAGACAGTTAACTCTAGTTATCTTCAACAGCGACACCCTAGCTTTTGAGGTGAGCAGATTTGCATGTTCATCTGACACTAAATAATCTACAGTATAGCCTTTCCTAAGGCATCGTAAAACACATGTAGCTTAATAGGTGGTGACAGTGGTGTGTGATAGTGACGGTGGTGTGTGGTGGTGACGGTGGTGTGTGATGGTGACGGTGGTGTATGGTGGTGACGGTGGTGTGTGATGGTGACGGTTGTGTGTGGTGGTGACGGTTGTGTGTGATGGTGACGGTGGTGTGTGGTGGTGACGGTGGTGTGTGATGGTGACGGTTGTGTGTGGTGGTGACGGTGGTGTGTGGTGGTGACGGTTGCGTGTGGTGGTGACAGTTGCGTGTGGTGGTCACGGTGGTATGTGATGGTGACGGTGGTGTGTAATTGTGACGGTGGTGTGTGATGGTGACGGTGGTGTGTGAAAGTGACGGTTGTGTGTGGTGGTGACGGTGGTGTGTGAAGGTGACGGTTGTGTGTGGTTATGACGGTGGTGTGTGAAGGTGACGGTTGTGTGTGGTGGTGTAGGATGGTGATGGTGGTGTAGGATGGTGACGGTTGTGTGTGGTGGTGTAGGATGGTGACGGTGGTGTGTAGTGGTGACGGTTGTGTGTGGTGGTGTAGGATGGTGACGGTGGTGTGTGATGGTGACGGTGGTGTGTGATGGTGAAGGTGGTGTGTGGTGGTGACGGTGGTGTGTGGTGGTGACGGTTGCGTGTGGTGGTCACGGTGGTATGTGATAGTGACGGTGGTGTGTGACGGTGGTGTGTGGTGGTGACGGTGGTGTGTGATTGTGACTGTGGTGTGTGATGGTGACGGTGATGAAGGATAGTGACAGTTGTGTGTGATGGTGACGGTTGTGTGTGGTGGTGACGGTGGTGTAGGACAGTGACGGTGGTGTAGGATGGTGACAGTGTTGTATGGAGGTGACGGTGGTGTGTGATGGTGACGGTGGAGAAAGTGGTGTGTAATGGTGACGGTGGTGTGTGGTGGTGACGGTTGCGTGTGGTGGTGACGGTGGTATGTGATAGTGACGGTGGTGTGTGATGGTGACGGTTGTGTAGGATAGTGACGGTTGTGTGTGGTGGTGTAGGATGGTGACGGTTGTGTGTGGTGGTGTAGGATGGTGACGGTGGTGTGTAGTGGTGACGGTGGTGACGGCAACCTGGAGTGCTACTTGCCCTCACGAAGATACCGCAGTTTGTTCTTCGGAGAAGCTTGTTGATAATGTCATTGTGACTTATACATAATTTACATGAGTTCTCTAGATTATTATACTTCTTACAAGCATTAGAATTTTTAGGAAATTCATTGTGTCGTGGGAACAGGCAGTCACGTTAGGTCTATATTAGTCTGTACCCAGCCCCATCTAATTTCTCAGACATTAATGATGAAAACTAATCACCTAAAACTAATTCAAGTACCTAAGTGTAGATGTCAACCCTAATTTACCCAAAAAGTCAGTCTTTAGTCTTTATTTGCCATAGCATTGCCTCCCTCACCATCATTGCCAAGTAAGTACAACGAGATCACCAAAGGCTGTGCTGCTTAGAACTTTTTGTTCCGAGTAGCTGAGTCTTAAACAACGACAGCAACAGCATTGCTCTGCAACAACTCACTTGAACTCCGAACCTTCCTTCAAAGTTTAAGTGCACAACTTGCTTAGCTGAATAACTCTATTTAACTCTAGTTGTGAGGTGAGACAGTTAACTCTGGTTGTCTTCAACAGCGACACCCCAGCTTTTGTGGTGAGAAGATTTGCCTGTTCATCTGACACTAATAATATACAGTATAGCCTTTCCTAAGGCATCGTAAAACACATGTAGCTTAATAGGAGGTGACGGTGGTGTGTGATGGTGACGGTGGTGTGTGATGGTGACGGTGGTGTGTGACAGTGACGGTTGTGTGTGGTGGTGACGGTGGTGTGTGGTAAGGACGGTTGTGTGTGGTGGTGTGTGATTGTGACGGTGGTGTGTGATGGTGACTTTGGTGTGTGATGGTGACGGTGGTGTGTGATAGTGACGGTTGTGTGTGGTTGTGTAGGATGGTAACGGTGGTGTAGGATGGTGACGGTGGTGTGTGATGGTGACGGTGGTGTGTGGTGGTGACGGTGGTGTGTGATGGTGACGGTTGCGTGTGGTGGTCATGGTGGTACGTGATAGTGACGGTGGTGTGTGATGGTGACTTTGGTGTGTGATGGTGACGGTGGTGTGTGATAGTGACGGTTGTGTGTGGTTGTGTAGGATGGTAACGGTGGTGTAGGATGGTGACGGTGGTGTGTGATGGTGAAGGTGGTATGTGGTGGTGACGGTGGTGTGTGGTGGCGACGGTTGCGTGTGGTGGTCATGGTGGTACGTGATAGTGACGGTGGTGTGTGATGGTGACGGTAGTGTGTGGTGGTGACGGTGGTGTGTGATTGTGACGGTAGTGTAGGATAGTGACAGTTGTGTGTGGTGGTGACGGTTGTGTGTGGTGGTGACGGTGGTGTAGGACAGTGACGGTGGTGAAGGATGGTGACGGCGTTGTATGGAGGTGACGGTGGTGTGTGATGGTGACGGTGGTGAAGGTGGTGTGTGGTGGTGACGGTGGTGTGTGGTGGTGACGGTTGCGTGTGGTGGTGACGGTGGTATGTGATAGTGACGGTGGTGTGTGATGGTGACGGTTGTGTAGGATAGTGACGGTTGTGTGTGGTGGTGTAGGATGGTGACGATGGTGTAGGATGGTGACGGTTGTGTGTGGTGGTGTAGGATGGTGACGGTGGTGTAGGATGGTGACGGTGGTGTAGGATGGTGACGGTGGTGTGTAGTGGTGACGGTGGTGGGTGATGGTGACGGTGGTGTTCGGTGGTGACAGCAACCTGGAGTGCTACTTGCCTTCACGAAGATACCGCAGTTTGTTCTTCAGAGAAGCTTGTTGATAATGTCATTGTGACTTATACATAATTTACATGAGTTCTCTAGATTATTATATTTCTTACAAGCATTAGAATTTTTAGGAAATTCATTGTGTCGTGGGAACAGGCAGTCACGTTAGGTCTATATCAGTCTGTACCCAGCCCCATCTAATTTCTCAGACATTAATGATGAAAACTAATCACCTAAAACTAATTCAAGTACCTATGTGTAGATGTCAACCCTAATTTACCCAAAAAGTCAGTCTTTAGTCCTGACCATCATTGCCAGGTAAGTACAACGAGATGATCAAAGGCTGTGCTGCTTAGAACTTTTTGTTGCCAGTAGCTGAGTCTTAAACAATGACAGCAACAGCATTGCTCTGCAACAAGTCAATTGAACTCCGACCCTTCCTTCAAAGTTTAAGTGCACAACTTGCTTAGCTGAATAACTCCATTTAACTCTAGTTGTGAGGTGAGACAGTTAACTCTAGTTATCTTCAACTGCGACACCCTAGCTTTTGAGGTGAGCTGATTTGCCTGTTCATCTGACACTAAATAATCTACAGTATAGCCTTTCCTAAGGCATCGTAAAACACATGTAGCTTAATAGAATGTGACGGTGGTGTGTGAGTGTGACGGTGGTGTGTGATGGTGACGGTGGTGTGTGATGGTGACGGTGGTGTGTGATGGTGACGGTGGTGTTTGGTGGTGACGGTGTTGTATGGAGTTGACGGTAATGTGTGATGGTGACTGTGGTGGTGACGGTGGTGTGTGGTGGTGACGGTTACGTGTGGTAGTGACGGTGGGATGTGATAGTGACGGTGGTGTAGGATAGTGACGGTTGTGTGTGGCGGTGTAGGATGATGACGGTGGTTTAGGATGGTGACGGTGGTGTATGGTTGTGACGGTGGTGTGTGATGGTGACGGTGGTGTGTGATGGTGACGGTGGTGTAGGATAGTGACTGTTGTGTGTGGTGGTGACGGTTGTGTGTGGTGGTAACAGTGGTGTAGGATGGTGACGGTGGTGTGTGGTGGTGACGGTGTTGTATGGAGGTGACGGTGGTGTGTGATGGTGACTGTGGTGAAGGTGGTGTGTAATGGTGACGGTGGTGTGTGGTGGTGACGGTGGTGTGTGATGGTGAGAAACTATTTGGATAGAATTAAACGAAAAAACAAATAATATTATAATAGGAGTTATATATAGGCTACCAAATTTAGACAGAATGGAAGCAAAGCATCTACAGGATGAAATATCTAGAGCATCTAGGTCTAACAGTATTTATGTCATGGGTGACTTTAATTTTAGTGGAATATACTGGGTGAACAAAACAGGGAATAAGAACATAAGAACAAAGGTAACTGCAGAAGGCCTATTGGCCCATACGAGGCAGCTCCTATTCTATAACCACCCAATCCCACTCATATACTTGTCCAACCCGCGCTTGAAACAATAGAGGGACACCACCTCGACCACGTTACGCGGCAATTGGTTCCACAAATCAACAACCCTGTTACTGAACCAGTATTTACCCAAGTCTTTCCTAAATCTAAACTTATCCAATTTATACCCATTGTTTCGTGTTCTGTCTTGTGTTGATATTTTTAATACCCTATTAATATCCCCCCTGTTATGTCCATTCATCCACTTGGAAACCTCTATCATGTCACCCCTAACTCTTCGCCTTTCCAGTGAATGCAACTTAAGCTTTGTTAATCTTTCTTCATATGAAAGATTTCTAATTTGGGGAATTAACTTACGTTGGACATCCTACGTTGGACACGTTCAAGTGAATTTATATCCATTCTATAATACGGCGACCAAAACTGAACTGCATAATCTAAATGGCGCCTAACCAGAGCAAGATATAGCTTAAGAACCACACCAGGTGTCTTGTTACTAACGCTTCGATTAATAAATCCCAGTGTCCTATTCGCCTTATTACGAACATTCATGCATTGATCCTTTTGTTTTAAATTCTTACTAATCATAACTCCCAGATCCCTTTCACAATCCGACATCGCAATCTCAACACCATCTAGCTCGTATCTTGTAACTCTATCATCATTACCAAGCCTCAGAACTTTACATTTATCAGCATTAAACTGCATTTGCCAATCATTTGACCGTTTCAAAACCCTATCTAGATCAACTTGAAGTGATAGTGAGTCCTCCTCCGAATTAATTTCCCTACCGATTTTCGTATCATCGGCAAATTTGCAAATGTTGCTACTCAAACCTGAATCTAAATTATTTATATATATTATAAACAACAGAGGTCCCAGGACAGAGCCCTGAGTACCTAAGCAAACATTAGTTGTGGGAGATTCCCAGATAAGGTATTTGGATAGAACGTTTTGTGCTAGAGATAGGGGGAACAGGTTAAGGGTTTGCTATCCCGGAGCTGGCATTGGTGATATTATAAACAACATGAATGATATTATGGCTGGTAATGGGAACAATCCCATTATTTGCATTAGCGTGGGAGGAAATGATGTTGGTCGAGTCAGGAGTGAGGAACTGATTCAGAGGTATAAAACAGCCATAGAGTTAGTTAGGAGCAAGGGAGGAATCCCGATCATATGTGGCATTCTTCCAAGAAAGGGAGTGGGAAATGAATGGATATCGAGGGCACTTGGTGTCAATTGCCGGCTGGAAAGATATTGCAAATCAAATGCAATATCTTTCATAGACAACTGGGAACACTTCTATGGAAGAAATGAAATGTATGCTCGTGATGGGGTGCATCTATCGAGAGCTGGGGTTGTTGCTGTTGCGAACTCGCTAGAAGAAGTGGTTAGAGGTGTTTGTTTGGGTTTAAACTGTTAGTAGTTAGAGGTATGGGAATTGATTTGGAGGAAGGAGGTAATAAAAGTATGTGTTTGTGGGAGAAAGGAATTGGCAAAACGATCAGGGAAAGAGAAGGTCCGCAAAATAACAATTCACTTAGGGTATATTACACTAACAGTAGAAGTCTAAGAAATAAAATTAACGAATTAAATGCTCTTGTCTGCACAGAAAAAATAGATATTATTGCACTTACCGAAACGTGGATGAATGTAGAAAATAGAGAACTATTAGCTGAATATCAAATATATGGATTTAAACTATTTCACACAGATAGATATATTAGACGAGGAGGTGGAGTAGCCATATATGTTAGGGACAATTTGAAATGTAGTCTCAAAGAGGGAATCAAAACAGAGCCACACACAGAAACTATTTGGATTGAATTAAACGAAAAAGCTAATAATATTATAATAGGAGTAATATATAGGCCACCAAATTTAGACAGAATGGAAGCAAAGCATCTATGGGATGAAATATCTAGAGCATCTAGATCTAACAGTATTTATGTCATGGGTGACTTTAATTTTAGCGGAATAAACTGGTTGAACAAAACAGGGAATAGTGAAGCAGAAGATTTTCTAGAATTAATTGACGATTGCTTTCTTACGCAACACATTAAGGAACCAACACGGGAAAATAATATTTTAGATTTAGTGTTAACTAACAGGGAAACGCAAATTAATGACATCGAAATAGGGAGTGAGCTAGGGAGCAGTGATCACAAAGAAATCAGATTTAGCATAGAATGGAATAGACCAGTAGGAGAAAATTCTGTTAAAGTGCCAGATTTTCGAAAAGCTGATTTTAATAGCCTAAGAAATTTTTTGGGTCAAATTGATTGGAATGGCTTGGGTATGGGGTGTGGGCCGGTCTTGGAGCGAGACATGAACCCAGCGATAGGTGACTTAAATGGGGATTTCGATGTGGATTCAATATATAAATTATTTAAGAATATTCTAAACAAAGCACAGGAACGTAGTATACCATACAAATTGAATAGATCGTATACTAATGACCCAAAGTGGATAACAAAGAATTTGAAGAACCTTATAGGTAAAAAGAGAGCTTGGTACAAAAGGATTAAAAATGGGGAGGTCACTTTAGAACAGGAATTCGTACAACTGGTTAGAAATGTTAAAAAAGAGATAAGGAAAGCAAAAAGAAACTATGAAGTTCGCATAGCAGGGCAAGCAAAGACAAATCCTAAAGGGTTTTTTCAGTTATATCGTACTAAGACTAGGGAAAGGATAGGTCCATTAAAAACTGAGACAGGTCAAATAACAGATAGTGATGAAGAGATGAGTAGTATTTTTAATAAATATTTTGTATCTGTATTTACTAAAGAGGAACTTAACAATATGCCTTCAGCCGAACAAGTCTATGTGGGTGGGGACGAGGACAGGTTGACGAGTTTAGCAGTTACCAGGGAGGATGTTCTTAAACAAATAGTAAAACTCAAACCAAACAAATCCCCAGGGCCGGATGAAGTGTTTGCTAGGGTGCTTAAAGAATGCAAAGAGGAGCTTTGTGACCCACTGTCAACCATATTTAATAAATCAATAGAGTCAGGCAGAGTGCCAGAGTTTTGGAAAGTTGCTAATGTGATACCAGTTTTTAAGAAAGGAGATAGATCACTTGCGTCTAACTATCGACCAATTAGCCTAACGTCTATTGTGGGAAAGTTACTCGAATCTATAATAGCAAATAAAATTCGTCTTCATCTTGAAAAACATAAATTAATAATTGAGTCGCAACATGGTTTTATAAATGGCCGTTCATGTTTAACAAATTTGTTATCTTTTTATTCTAGCATTGTTGAGGCAGTTGATAGTGGTAAGGATTGCGATGTTGTATACCTTGACTTTAGCAAAGCTTTTGATACAGTGCCACATGAAAGACTGATTAAAAAAATAGAGTCTCATGGTATTGGGGGTGCTATATTAAGCTGGATTAGGGCATGGCTATACCAAAGGAAACAGAGAGTTAGTATAAATGGAATCAAGTCAGAGTGGGAAAATGTTGTAAGTGGAGTGCCTCAAGGCTCTGTCCTGGGACCTCTGTTGTTTATAATATATATAAATGATTTAGATTCAGGTTTGAGTAGCAACATTTGCAAATTTGCCGATGATACGAAAATCGGTAGGGAAATTAATTCGGAGGAGGACTCACTATCACTTCAAGTTGATCTAGATAGGGTTTTGAAATGGTCAAAGGATTGGCAGATGCAGTTTAATGCTGATAAATGTAAAGTTCTGAGGTTAGGTAATGATGATAGAGTTACAAGATACGAGCTAGATGGTGTTGTGATTGCGAAGTCGGATTGCGAAAGGGATCTGGGAGTTATGATTAGTAAGAATTTAAAACAAAAGGATCAATGCATAAATGTTCGTAATAAGGCAAATCGGACACTTGGATTTATTAATCGCAGCGTTAGTAACAAGACACCTGGTGTGGTTCTCAAGCTATATCTTGCTCTAGTTAGGCCCCATTTAGATTATGCAGTTCAGTTTTGGTCGCCATATTATAGAATGGATATAAATTCACTTGAACGTGTCCAGCGTAGGATGACTAAGTTAATTCCCCAAATTAGAAATCTTTCATATGAAGAAAGATTAACAAAGCTTAAGTTGCATTCACTGGAAAGGCGAAGAGTTAGGGGTGACATGATAGAGGTTTACAAGTGGATGAATGGACAAAACCGGGGGGATATTAATAGGGTATTAAAAGTATCAACACAGGACAGAACACGAAACAATGGATATAAATTGGATAAGTTTAGATTTAGGAAAGACTTGGGTAAATACTGGTTCAGTAACAGGGTTGTTGATTTGTGGAACCAATTGCCGCGTAACATTGTGGAGGTGGGGTCCCTCGATTGTTTCAAGCACGGGTTGGACAAGTATATGAGTGGGATTGGGTGGTTATAGAATAGGAGCTGCCTCGTATGGGCCAATAGGCCTTCTGCAGTTACCTTTGTTCTTATGTTCTTATGTTCTTATGTACTCCACTAACAACATTATCCCACTCTGACTTAACCCCATTTATACTAACTCTCTGTTTCCTTTGGAATAGCCATGCCCTAATCCAAGTTAATATAGCACCCCCAATACCATGAGCTTTTATTTTTTTTAATTAGTCTTTCATGTGGCACTGTATCAAAAGCTTTGCTAAAGTCAAGGTACACAACATCACAATCCTTACCACTATCAACTGCCTCAACTATGCTGGAATAAAAAGTTAGCAAATTTGTTAAACATGAACGCCCATTTGTAAAACCATGTTGCGACTCATTTATTAATTTATGTTTTTCAAGATGGAGACGAATTGTATTTGCTATTATAGATTCGAGTAACTTTCCCACAATAGACGTTAGGCTAATTGGCCGATAGTTTGACGCAAGTGATCTATCTCCTTTCTTAAAAACTGGTATCACATTAGCAATTTTCCAAAACTCTGGCACTCTGCCTGACTCTATTGATTTATTAAATATGGTAGACAGTGGGTCACAAAGCTCCTCTTTGCATTCTTTAAGCACCCTGGCAAACACTTCATCCGGCCCTGGGGATTTGTTTGGTTTGAGTTTTACTATTTGTTTAAGAACATCCTCCCTGGTAACTGTTAAACTCGTCAACCTGTCCTCGTCCCCACCCACATAGACTTGTTCGGCTGAAGGCATATTGTTAAGTTCCTCTTTAGTAAATACAGATACAAAATATTTATTAAAAATACTACTCATCTCTTCATCACTATCTGTTATTTGACCTCTCTCAGTTTTTAATGGACCTATCCTTTCCCTAGTCTTAGTACGATATAACTGAAAAAACCCTTTAGGACTAGTCTTTGCTTGCCCTGCTATGCGAACTTCATAGTTTCTTTTTGCTTTCCTTATCTCTTTTTTAACATTCCTAACCAGTTGTACGAATTCCTGTTCTAAAGTGACCTCCCCATTTTTAATCCTTTTGTACCAAGCTCTCTTTTTACCTATAAGAACATAAGAACATAAGAACAAAGGTAACTGCAGAAGGCCTATTGGCCCATACGAGGCAGCTCCTATTCTATAACCACCCAATCCCACTCATATACTTGTCCAACCCGTGCTTGAAACAATCGAGGGACCCCACCTCCACAATGTTACGCGGCAATTGGTTCCACAAATCAACAACCCTGTTACTGAACCAGTATTTACCCAAGTCTTTCCTAAATCTAAACTTATCCAATTTATATCCATTGTTTCGTGTTCTGTCCTGTGTTGATACTTTTAATACCCTATTAATATCCCCCCGGCTATGTCCATTCATCCACTTGTAAACCTCTATCATGTCACCCCTAACTCTTCGCCTTTCCAGTGAATGCAACTTAAGCTTTGTTAATCTTTCTTCATATGAAAGATTTCTAATTTGGGGAATTAACTTAGTCATCCTACGCTGGACACGTTCAAGTGAATTTATATCCATTCTATAATATGGCGACCAAAACTGAACTGCATAATCTAAATGGGGCCTAACTAGAGCAAGATATAGCTTGAGAACCACACCAGGTGTCTTGTTACTAACGCTGCGATTAATAAATCCAAGTGTCCGATTTGCCTTATTACGAACATTTATGCATTGATCCTTTTGTTTTAAATTCTTACTGATCATAACTCCCAGATCCCTTTCGCAATCCGACTTCGCAATCACAACACCATCTAGCTCGTATCTTGTAACTCTATCATCATTACCTAACCTCAGAACTTTACATTTATCAGCATTAAACTGCATCTGCCAATCCTTTGACCATTTCAAAACCCTATTTAGATCAACTTGAAGTGATAGTGAGTCCTCCTCCGAATTAATTTCCCTACCGATTTTCGTATCATCGGCAAATTTGCAAATGTTGCTACTCAAACCTGAATCTAAATCATTTATATATATTATAAACAACAGAGGTCCCAGGACAGAGCCTTGAGGCACTCCACTTACAACATTTTCCCACTCTGACTTGATTCCATTTATACTAACTCTCTGTTTCCTTTGGTATAGCCATGCCCTAATCCAGCTTAATATAGCACCCCCAATACCATGAGACTCTATTTTTTTAATCAGTCTTTCATGTGGCACTGTATCAAAAGCTTTGCTAAAGTCAAGGTATACAACATCGCAATCCTTACCACTATCAACTGCCTCAACAATGCTAGAATAAAAAGATAACAAATTTGTTAAACATGAACGGCCATTTATAAAACCATGTTGCGACTCAATTATTAATTTATGTTTTTCAAGATGAAGACGAATTTTATTTGCTATTATAGATTCGAGTAACTTTCCCACAATAGACGTTAGGCTAATTGGTCGATAGTTAGACGCAAGTGATCTATCTCCTTTCTTAAAAACTGGTATCACATTAGCAACTTTCCAAAACTCTGGCACTCTGCCTGACTCTATTGATTTATTAAATATGGTTGACAGTGGGTCACAAAGCTCCTCTTTGCATTCTTTAAGCACCCTGGCAAACACTTCATCCGGCCCTGGGGATTTGTTTGGTTTGAGTTTTACTATTTGTTTAAGAACATCCTCCCTGGTAACTGCTAAACTCGTCAACCTGTCCTCGTCCCCACCCACATAGACTTGTTCGGCTGAAGGCATATTGTTAAGTTCCTCTTTAGTAAATACAGATACAAAATATTTATTAAAAATACTACTCATCTCTTCATCACTATCTGTTATTTGACCTGTCTCAGTTTTTAATGGACCTATCCTTTCCCTAGTCTTAGTACGATGTAACTGAAAAAACCCTTTAGGATTTGTCTTTGCTTGCCCTGCTATGCGAACTTCATAGTTTCTTTTTGCTTTCCTTATCTCTTTTTTAACATTTCTAACCAGTTGTACGAATTCCTGTTCTAAAGTGACCTCCCCATTTTTAATCCTTTTGTACCAAGCTCTCTTTTTACCTATAAGGTTCTTCAAATTCTTTGTTATCCACTTTGGGTCATTAGTATTCGATCTATTCAATTTGTATGGTATACTACGTTCCTGTGCTTTGTTTAGAATATTCTTAAATAAGTTATATATTGAATCCACATCGAAATCCCCATTTAAGTCACCTATCGCTGGGTTCATGTCTCGCTCCAAGACCGGCCCACACCCCATACCCAAGACTTTCCAATCAATTTGACCCAAAAAATTTCTTAGGCTATTAAAATCAGCTTTTCGAAAATCTGGCACTTTAACAGAATTTTCTCCTACTGGTCTATTCCATTCTATGCTAAATCTGATTTCTTTGTGATCACTGCTCCCTAGCTCACTCCCTATTTCGATGTCATTAATTTGCGTTTCCCTGTTAGTTAACACTAAATCTAAAATATTATTTTCCCGTGTTGGTTCCTTAATGTGTTGCGTAAGAAAGCAATCGTCAATTAATTCTAGAAAATCTTCTGCTTCACTATTCCCTGTTTTGTTCAACCAGTTTATTCCGCTAAAATTAAAGTCTCCCATGACATAAATACTGTTAGATCTAGATGCTCTAGATATTTCATCCCATAGATGCTTTGCTTCCATTCTGTCTAAATTTGGTGGCCTATATATTACTCCTATTATAATATTATTAGCTTTTTCGTTTAATTCAATCCAAATAGTTTCTGTGTGTGGCTCTGTTTTGATTCCCTCTTTGAGACTACATTTCAAATTGTCCCTAACATATATGGCTACTCCACCTCCTCGTCTAATATATCTATCTGTGTGAAATAGTTTAAATCCATATATTTGATATTCAGCTAATAGTTCTCTATTTTCTACATTCATCCACGTTTCGGTAAGTGCAATAATATCTATTTTTTCTGTGCAGACAAGAGCATTTAATTCGTTAATTTTATTTCTTAGACTTCTACTGTTAGTGTAATATACCCTAAGTGAATTGTTATTTTGCGGACCTTCTCTTTCCCTGATCGTTTTGCCAATTCCTTTCTCCCACAAACACATACTTTTATTACCTCCTTCCTCCAAATCAATTCCCATACCTCTATCTACTAACAGTTTAAACCCAAACAAACACCTCTAACCACTTCTTCTAACGAGTTCGCAACAGCAACAACCCCAGCTCTCGATAGATGCACCCCATCACGAGCATACATTTCATTTCTTCCATAGAAGTGTTCCCAGTTGTCTATGAAAGATATTGCATTTGATTTGCAATATCTTTCCAGCCGGCAATTGACACCAAGTGCCCTCGATATCCATTCATTTCCCACTCCCTTTCTTGGAAGAATGCCACATATGATCGGGATTCCTCCCTTGCTCCTAACTAACTCTATGGCTGTTTTATACCTCTGAATCAGTTCCTCACTCCTAACTCGACCAACATCATTTCCTCCCACGCTAATGCAAATAATGGGATTGTTCCCATTACCAGCCATAATATCATTCATGTTGTTTATAATATCACCAATGCCAGCTCCGGGATAGCAAACCCTTAACCTGTTCCCCCTATCTCTAGCACAAAACGTTCTATCCAAATACCTTATCTGGGAATCTCCCACAACTAATGTTTGCTTAGGTACTTCCTTTACTTTCTGAGGGGCCTGCGCTTCCTTTCTCTTCGTTGCTTTCCCTTTTGCGCGATCCACAGTCTCTCCACAGCACTCGTCCTCCAAAACGTCAAATGAATTAGAAGTTGCTATGGCGTTTGAAGGCGGCTTTATCAAAGTCTTCTTAAGGCCCCTGTCTTTCACAACTCTCCAAGACGAGGTCCCTTTACTGCTGGTCTCCTCCTTCGTTACTTCTCGTTGTTTTTTGAGCTGACACACCTCCTCCCGCAGAGAGTCCAACTCTGTCCTCAGGGCTCCCACTAGAGTCACCAGGTCCTTAACTACAACTTCCATATTGCTATGATAATATTACAACACTCAGGAGCTCCGGTTAACACAACCTCTCACTGTGACTTCACCTGACCGACTGATAAGGTTCTTCAAATTCTTTGTTATCCACTTTGGGTCATTGGTATTCGATCTATTCAATTTGTATGGTATACTACGTTCCTGTGCTTTGTTTAGAATATTCTTAAATAAGTTATATATTGAATCCACATCGAAATCCCCATTTACGTCACCTATCTCTGGGTTCATGTCTCGCTCCAAGACCGGCCCCCACCCCATACCCAAGACTTTCCAATCAATTTGACCCAAAAAATTTCTAAGGCTATTAAAACTTACTGACTCCCAACGACCTGAAAGTACTAGTATAAAAAGTTATGATTTGTTAAGATCTGAAACCTACATCTATGGACAGCACAAAACGTCCACTAGACTGTGCGACACAGCGGTTGCAAGGATCAGGTTGGGTTACCGTTACCTGTGGCAGGTGGCTGCAGGTGACGGGTCTCCCAATCCTGAGCACTCCAGTTGCAAACTCTGTGAGCAGGAACTACGGCATGATCTCCCGCACTATATCACTGAATGCCCAGTTATTAGACCTTTCAGACCAGTTGGCATGAGGTACCTGGAGCTTTGCAATTACTTTATTCACTCTCGTATTCTTGAAGATATCCTCACAGTATACCCAAAATTTGCCTTTGCAGGCTATTAAACACATGGCTCTGTATGACTAACCATCCTGCGAGATGGGGACTTGTATTACCACTGCTACCTTATTCAATCTTGTGGTGTTGATATCCTCAAAATGCATCCGGAGTCTGCCAGTGCAGACCGCTTATCACATGCCTCTGTATGACTAACCATCCTGTGTGATGGGGATTTTTTAGCATCACCTAGTTAGCTTTTTTGACACACTGTACTCCACTTCATATAGTCTAGGGTAGCTGCACTAATTCAGATGTACCTAATATGTTAATAAAAAAAAAATAGAGAGATGTCAACTCCAAGGAGCACAGGGATATTCTGAGGCGTGCTGCTGGCCCAGACGTCGACTCAGGTATTGGCGTGAGTGCAGGTGCGGCGACACACCAGCCAATCAGGAACAGGCAGGCGGAGAATGAGTAGTTTGCTGGTTTGACGGCGGGCGGGAGCCGGTGTGTCTGGTGGTGCAAGGTATGCTTTGCTTCCTGGGCAAAACGTTTGGCGATACTGGTGGATGCATCTTCAATATAGTATCTTGTACTTGAATGACGTGAATTGTGTAGGGAAGAGCAGGCTCAATCTCTCTTGAAAGAGATTATCGTCACATTAGTCTTTATTTGCCATAGCATTGCCTCCCATTGCCAGGTAAGTACAACGAGATCACCAAAGGCTGTGCTGCTTAGAACTTTTTGTTCCGAGTAGTTGAGTCTTAAACAACGACAGCAACAGCATTGCTCTGCAACAAGTCACTTGAACTCCGAACCTTCCTTCAAAGTTTAAGTGCACAACTTCCTTAGCTGAATAACTCTATTTAACTCTAGTTGTGAGGTGAGACAGTTAACTCTAGTTATCTTCAACAGCGACACCCTAGCTTTTGAGGTGAGCAGATTTGCATGTTCATCTGACACTAAATAATCTACAGTATAGCCTTTCCTAAGGCATCGTAAAACACATGTAGCTTAATAGGTGGTGACAGTGGTGTGTGATAGTGACGGTGGTGTGTGGTGGTGACGGTGGTGTGTGATGGTGACGGTGGTGTATGGTGGTGACGGTGGTGTGTGATGGTGACGGTTGTGTGTGGTGGTGACGGTTGTGTGTGATGGTGACGGTGGTGTGTGGTGGTGACGGTGGTGTGTGATGGTGACGGTTGTGTGTGGTGGTGACGGTGGTGTGTGGTGGTGACGGTTGCGTGTGGTGGTGACAGTTGCGTGTGGTGGTCACGGTGGTATGTGATGGTGACGGTGGTGTGTAATTGTGACGGTGGTGTGTGATGGTGACGGTGGTGTGTGAAAGTGACGGTTGTGTGTGGTGGTGACGGTGGTGTGTGAAGGTGACGGTTGTGTGTGGTTATGACGGTGGTGTGTGAAGGTGACGGTTGTGTGTGGTGGTGTAGGATGGTGATGGTGGTGTAGGATGGTGACGGTTGTGTGTGGTGGTGTAGGATGGTGACGGTGGTGTGTAGTGGTGACGGTTGTGTGTGGTGGTGTAGGATGGTGACGGTGGTGTGTGATGGTGACGGTGGTGTGTGATGGTGAAGGTGGTGTGTGGTGGTGACGGTGGGATCGTAAAACACATGTAGCTTAATAGGAGGTGACGGTGGTGTGTGATGGTGACGGTGGTGTGTGATGGTGACGGTGGTGTGTGACAGTGACGGTTGTGTGTGGTGGTGACGGTGGTGTGTGGTAAGGACGGTTGTGTGTGGTGGTGTGTGATTGTGACGGTGGTGTGTGATGGTGACTTTGGTGTGTGATGGTGACGGTGGTGTGTGATAGTGACGGTTGTGTGTGGTTGTGTAGGATGGTAACGGTGGTGTAGGATGGTGACGGTGGTGTGTGATGGTGACGGTGGTGTGTGGTGTTGACGGTGGTGTGTGATGGTGACGGTGGTGTGTGATGGTGAAGGTGGTATGTGGTGGTGACGGTGGTGTGTGGTGGCGACGGTTGCGTGTGGTGGTCATGGTGGTACGTGATAGTGACGGTGGTGTGTGATGGTGACGGTAGTGTGTGGTGGTGACGGTGGTGTGTGATTGTGACGGTAGTGTAGGATAGTGACAGTTGTGTGTGGTGGTGACGGTTGTGTGTGGTGGTGACGGTGGTGTAGGACAGTGACGGTGGTGAAGGATGGTGACGGCGTTGTATGGAGGTGACGGTGGTGTGTGATGGTGACGGTGGTGAAGGTGGTGTGTGGTGGTGACGGTGGTGTGTGGTGGTGACGGTTGCGTGTGGTGGTGACGGTGGTATGTGATAGTGACGGTGGTGTGTGATGGTGACGGTTGTGTAGGATAGTGACGGTTGTGTGTGGTGGTGTAGGATGGTGACGATGGTGTAGGATGGTGACGGTTGTGTGTGGTGGTGTAGGATGGTGACGGTGGTGTAGGATGGTGACGGTGGTGTAGGATGGTGACGGTGGTGTGTAGTGGTGACGGTGGTGGGTGATGGTGACGGTGGTGTTCGGTGGTGACAGCAACCTGGAGTGCTACTTGCCTTCACGAAGATACCGCAGTTTGTTCTTCAGAGAAGCTTGTTGATAATGTCATTGTGACTTATACATAATTTACATGAGTTCTCTAGATTATTATATTTCTTACAAGCATTAGAATTTTTAGGAAATTCATTGTGTCGTGGGAACAGGCAGTCACGTTAGGTCTATATCAGTCTGTACCCAGCCCCATCTAATTTCTCAGACATTAATGATGAAAACTAATCACCTAAAACTAATTCAAGTACCTATGTGTAGATGTCAACCCTAATTTACCCAAAAAGTCAGTCTTTAGTCCTGACCATCATTGCCAGGTAAGTACAACGAGATGATCAAAGGCTGTGCTGCTTAGAACTTTTTGTTGCCAGTAGCTGAGTCTTAAACAATGACAGCAACAGCATTGCTCTGCAACAAGTCAATTGAACTCCGACCCTTCCTTCAAAGTTTAAGTGCACAACTTGCTTAGCTGAATAACTCCATTTAACTCTAGTTGTGAGGTGAGACAGTTAACTCTAGTTATCTTCAACTGCGACACCCTAGCTTTTGAGGTGAGCTGATTTGCCTGTTCATCTGACACTAAATAATCTACAGTATAGCCTTTCCTAAGGCATCGTAAAACACATGTAGCTTAATAGAATGTGACGGTGGTGTGTGATTGTGACGGTGGTGTGTGATGGTGACGGTGGTGTGTGATGGTGACGGTGGTGTGTGATGGTGACGGTGGTGTTTGGTGGTGACGGTGTTGTATGGAGTTGACGGTAATGTGTGATGGTGACTGTGGTGGTGACGGTGGTGTGTGGTGGTGACGGTTACGTGTGGTAGTGACGGTGGGATGTGATAGTGACGGTGGTGTAGGATAGTGACGGTTGTGTGTGGCGGTGTTGGATGATGACGGTGGTTTAGGATGGTGACGGTGGTGTATGGTTGTGACGGTGGTGTGTGATGGTGACGGTGGTGTGTGATGGTGACGGTGGTGTAGGATAGTGACTGTTGTGTGTGGTGGTGACGGTTGTGTGTGGTGGTAACAGTGGTGTAGGATGGTGACGGTGGTGTGTGGTGGTGACGGTGTTGTATGGAGGTGACGGTGGTGTGTGATGGTGACTGTGGTGAAGGTGGTGTGTAATGGTGACGGTGGTGTGTGGTGGTGACGGTGGTGTGTGATGGTGAGAAACTATTTGGATAGAATTAAACGAAAAAACAAATAATATTATAATAGGAGTTATATATAGGCTACCAAATTTAGACAGAATGGAAGCAAAGCATCTACAGGATGAAATATCTAGAGCATCTAGGTCTAACAGTATTTATGTCATGGGTGACTTTAATTTTAGTGGAATATACTGGGTGAACAAAACAGGGAATAAGAACATAAGAACAAAGGTAACTGCAGAAGGCCTATTGGCCCATACGAGGCAGCTCCTATTCTATAACCACCCAATCCCACTCATATACTTGTCCAACCCGCGCTTGAAACAATAGAGGGACACCACCTCGACCACGTTACGCGGCAATTGGTTCCACAAATCAACAACCCTGTTACTGAACCAGTATTTACCCAAGTCTTTCCTAAATCTAAACTTATCCAATTTATACCCATTGTTTCGTGTTCTGTCTTGTGTTGATATTTTTAATACCCTATTAATATCCCCCCTGTTATGTCCATTCATCCACTTGGAAACCTCTATCATGTCACCCCTAACTCTTCGCCTTTCCAGTGAATGCAACTTAAGCTTTGTTAATCTTTCTTCATATGAAAGATTTCTAATTTGGGGAATTAACTTACGTTGGACATCCTACGTTGGACACGTTCAAGTGAATTTATATCCATTCTATAATACGGCGACCAAAACTGAACTGCATAATCTAAATGGCGCCTAACCAGAGCAAGATATAGCTTAAGAACCACACCAGGTGTCTTGTTACTAACGCTTCGATTAATAAATCCCAGTGTCCTATTCGCCTTATTACGAACATTCATGCATTGATCCTTTTGTTTTAAATTCTTACTAATCATAACTCCCAGATCCCTTTCACAATCCGACATCGCAATCTCAACACCATCTAGCTCGTATCTTGTAACTCTATCATCATTACCTAGCCTCAGAACTTTACATTTATCAGCATTAAACTGCATTTGCCAATCATTTGACCGTTTCAAAACCCTATCTAGATCAACTTGAAGTGATAGTGAGTCCTCCTCCGAATTAATTTCCCTACCGATTTTCGTATCATCGGCAAATTTGCAAATGTTGCTACTCAAACCTGAATCTAAATTATTTATATATATTATAAACAACAGAGGTCCCAGGACAGAGCCCTGAGGTACTCCACTAACAACATTATCCCACTCTGACTTAACCCCATTTATACTAACTCTCTGTTTCCTTTGGAATAGCCATGCCCTAATCCAAGTTAATATAGCACCCCCAATACCATGAGCTTTTATTTTTTTTAATTAGTCTTTCATGTGGCACTGTATCAAAAGCTTTGCTAAAGTCAAGGTACACAACATCACAATCCTTACCACTATCAACTGCCTCAACTATGCTGGAATAAAAAGTTAGCAAATTTGTTAAACATGAACGGCCATTTGTAAAACCATGTTGCGACTCATTTATTAATTTATGTTTTTCAAGATGGAGACGAATTGTATTTGCTATTATAGATGCAAGTAACTTTCCCACAATAGACGTTAGGCTAATTGGCCGATAGTTTGACGCAAGTGATCTATCTCCTTTCTTAAAAACTGGTATCACATTAGCAATTTTCCAAAACTCTGGCACTCTGCCTGACTCTATTGATTTATTAAATATGGTAGACAGTGGGTCACAAAGCTCCTCTTTGCATTCTTTAAGCACCCTGGCAAACACTTCATCCGGCCCTGGGGATTTGTTTGGTTTGAGTTTTACTATTTGTTTAAGAACATCCTCCCTGGTAACTGTTAAACTCGTCAACCTGTCCTCGTCCCCACCCACATAGACTTGTTCGGCTGAAGGCATATTGTTAAGTTCCTCTTTAGTAAATACAGATACAAAATATTTATTAAAAATACTACTCATCTCTTCATCACTATCTGTTATTTGACCTCTCTCAGTTTTTAATGGACCTATCCTTTCCCTAGTCTTAGTACGATATAACTGAAAAAACCCTTTAGGACTAGTCTTTGCTTGCCCTGCTATGCGAACTTCATAGTTTCTTTTTGCTTTCCTTATCTCTTTTTTAACATTCCTAACCAGTTGTACGAATTCCTGTTCTAAAGTGACCTCCCCATTTTTAATCCTTTTGTACCAAGCTCTCTTTTTACCTATAAGGTTCTTCAAATTCTTTGTTATCCACTTTGGGTCATTGGTATTCGATCTATTCAATTTGTATGGTATACTACGTTCCTGTGCTTTGTTTAGAATATTCTTAAATAAGTTATATATTGAATCCACATCGAAATCCCCATTTACGTCACCTATCTCTGGGTTCATGTCTCGCTCCAAGACCGGCCCCCACCCCATACCCAAGACTTTCCAATCAATTTGACCCAAAAAATTTCTAAGGCTATTAAAATCAGCTTTTCGAAAATCTGGCACTTTAACAGAATTTTCTCCTACAGGTCTATTCCATTCTATGCTAAATCTGATTTCTTTGTGATCACTGTTCCCTAGCTCACTCCCTATTTCGATGTCATTAATTTGTGTTTCCCTGTTAGTTAACACTAAATCTAAAATATTTTCCCGCGTTGGTTCCTTAATGTGTTGCGTAAGAAAGCAATCGTCAATTAATTCTAGAAAATCTTCTGCTTCACTATTCCCTGTTTTGTTCAGCCAGTTTATTCCACTAAAATTAAAGTCACCCATGACGTAAATACTGTTAGATCTAGATGCCCTAGATATTTCATCCCATAGATGCTTTGCTTCCATTCTGTCTAAGTTTGGTGGCCTATATATAACTCCTATTATAATATTATTTGCTTTTTCGTATAATTCTATCCAAATAGTTTCTGTGTGTGGCTCAGTTTTGATTCCCTCTTTGAGACTACATTTCAAATTGTCCCTAACATATATGGCTACTCCCCCTCCTCGTCTAATATATCTATCTGTGTGAAATAGTTTAAATCCATTTATTTGATATTCAGCTAATAGTTCTCTATTTTCTACATTCATCCACGTTTCGGTAAGTGCAATAATATCTATTTTTTCTGTGCAGACAAGAGCATTTAATTCGTTAATTTTATTTCTTAGACTTCTACTGTTAGTGTAATATACCCTAAGTGAATTGTTATTTTGAGGCCCTTCTCTTTCCCTGATCATTTTGCCAATTCCTTTCTCCCACAAACACGTACTTTTATTATCTCCTTCCTCCAAATCAATTCCCATACCTCTATCAGCTAACAGTTTAAACCCAAACAAACACCTCTAACCACTTCTTCCAACGAGTTCGCAACAGCAACAACCCCAGCTCTCGATAGATGCACCCCATCACGAGCATACATTCCATTTCTTCCATAGAAGTGTTCCCAGTTGTCTATGAAAGATATTGCATTTGATTTGCAATATATTTCCAGCCGGCAGTTGACACCAAGTGCCCTCGATATCCATTCATTTCCTACTCCCTTTCTTGGAAGAATGCCACATATGATTGGGATTCCTCCCTTGCTCCTAACTAATTCAATGGCTGTCCTGAATCTCTGTATTAGTTCCTCACTCCTAACTCGTCCAACATCATTACCCCCTGCACTAATACAAATAATGGGTTTGTTTCCATTTCCTGTCATAATATCATTCATGTTTCCAACAATATCACCAATTCCAGCTCCCGGATAGCAAACCCTTAATCTGTTCCCCCTATCTCTGGCACAAAACGTTCTGTCTAAATACCTCACCTGGGAATCTCCCACAACCAAAATTCGCTTCGATTCTCCCTTTTCCTTTCGAGCAGTTTGAGGGACCTGCGCTTCAATACTCCTCGTTACTTTGTCTTTGCCACCTCGTTGAACAACAGGTTCAACACAGCACTCGTCCTCTAATACGTCAAATGCGTTAAAAGTCCTTAGGTGTAGGCTATTAGTTGTCGGTTTTGCCAAGGTCTTCTTAAGACCCCTGTCTTTCACAACTTGCCAAGACGAGGACTTATTAATACTGGTCTCGTCAGTCCTTCTTAATGAGGTCCCGTCAACACTGGCCTCCTCCTTCGTTTCCTCCCGAAGTCGTAGCCGTCGTACCTCCTCCCGCAGGGAATCCATCTCTGCTCTCAGAGCTCCAACCAGACTCACCAAATCTTTTACTAATCCTTCCATTATTGCAATAATAATGTTATTAGAATCGGAGCTCCAGCTAACACAACCTCTCTCTATGATATTGATATTGATGCTCCTGATATTTCATCCCATAGATGCTTTGCTTCCATTCTGTCTAAATTTGGTGGCCTATATATAACTCCTATTATAATATTATTTGCTTTTTCGTTTAATTTTATCCAAATAGTTTCTCACCATCACACACCACCGTCACCACCACACACCACCGTCACCATCACACACCACCGTCACCATCCTACACCACCGTCACCATCCTACACCAACACACACAACCGTCACTATCACACACCACCGTCACCATCACACACCACCGTCACCACCACACACAACCGTCACCATCACACACCACCGTCACCATCACACACCAACCTCACAACCGTCACCATCACACACCACCGTCACCACCACACACAACCGTCACCACCACACACCACCGTCACCATCACACACCACGGTCACTATCGCATTCCACCGTCACCACCACACACCACCGTCACTATCGCATTCCACCGTCACCACCACACGCAACCGTCACCACCACACACCACCGTCACCACCACACACCACCGTCACCATCACACACCACCGTCAATTCCATACAACACCGTCACCACCACACACAACCGTCACCATCACACACCACCGTCACCACCGTCACATGTGTTTTACGGTGCCTTACCTGGTTGATGGGGTTCTGGGAGTTCTTCTACTCCCCAAGCCCGGCCCGAGGCCAGGCTTGACTTGTGAGAGTTTGATCCACTAGGCTGTTGCTTGGAGCGGCTCGCAGGCCCACATACCCACCACAGCCCGGTTGGTCCGGCACTCCTTGGAGGAATAAATCTAGTTTCCTCTTGAAAATGTCCACGGTTGTTCCGGCAA
Organism: Procambarus clarkii; assembly: GCF_040958095.1. Taxonomy (NCBI): domain Eukaryota; kingdom Metazoa; phylum Arthropoda; class Malacostraca; order Decapoda; family Cambaridae; genus Procambarus; species Procambarus clarkii. Next base: position 38,838,653 of record NC_091162.1, on the reverse strand, counting down.
TATTTCTCATAGCCTTAGGAAAGGCTATACTGTAGATTATTTAGTGTCAGACGAACATGCATATCTGCTCACCTCAAAAGCTAGGGTGTCGCTGTTGAAGATATCCATAGTTAACTGTCTCACCTCACAACTAGAGTTAAATAGACTTATTCAGCTAAGCAAGTTGTGCACTTAAACTTTGAAGGAAGGTTCGGAGTTCAAGTGACTTGTTGCAGAGCAATGCTGTTGCTGTCGTTGTTTAAGACTCAGCTACTCGGAACAAAAAGTTCTAAGCAGCACAGGCTTTGGTGATCTCGTTGTACTTACCTGGCAATGATGGTAAGGGAGGCAATGCTATGGCAAATAAAGACTAAAGACTGACTTTTTGGGTAAATTAGGGTTGACATCTACACATAGGTAATTGAATTAGATTTAGGTGATTAGTTTTCATCATTAATGTCTGAGAAATTAGATGGGGCTGGGTACAGACTAATATAGACCTAACGTGACTGCCTGTCCCCACGACACAATGAATTTCCTAAAAATTCTAATGCTTGTAAGAAGTATAATAATCTAGAGAACTCATGTAAATTATGTATAAGTCACAATGACATTATCAACAAGCTTCTCCGAAGAACAAACTGCGGTATCTTCGTGAGGGCAAGTAGCACTCCAGGTTGCCGTCACCACCAAACACCACCGTCACCATCACCCACCACCACACACAACCGTCACCATCATACACCACCGTCACCATCCTACACCACCACACGCAACCGTTACCACCACACACCACCGTCACCACCACACACCACCGTCACCATTACACACCACCTTCACCACCGTCACCATCACACGCCACCGTCACCTCCATACAACACCGTCACCATCCTTCACCGCCGTCACCATCCTACACCACCACACATAACCGTCACCACCACACACAACCGTGACTATTCTACACCACCGTCACCATCACACACCACCTTCACCACCACACACCACCGTCACCATCACACACCACCGTCACTATCACATACCACCGTCACCACCGTCAACACCACACACCACCTTCACCATCACACACCACCGACACCATCACACACCACCGTCACCACCACACACCACCGCCACCATCACACACCACCGTCACCATCCTACACCACCGTCACCATCCTACACCACCACACACAACCGTCACTTACACACCACCGTCACCATCACACAACACCGTCACCATCCTACACCACCGTCACCATCCTACACCACCACACACAACCGTCACTATCACACACCACCGTCACCATCACACACCACCGTCACCATTCTACACCACCGTCACCATCCTACACCACCGTCACCATCCTACACCAACACACACAACCGTCACTATCACACACCACCGTCACCACCACACACCACCGTCACAACCACATACCACCGTCACCACCACACACCACCGTCACCATCACACACCACCGTCACCATCACACACCACCGTCACCATCACACACCACCGTCACCTCCTATTAAGCTACATGTGTTTTACGATGCCTTAGGAAAGGCTATACTGTAGATTATTTAGTGTCAGATGAACAGGCAAATCTGCTCACCACAAAAGCTAGGGTGTCGCTGTTGAAGACAACCAGAGTTACCTGTCTCACCTCACAACTAGAGTTAAATAGAGTTATTCAGCTAAGCAAGTTGTGCACTTAAGCTTTGAAGGAAGGTTCGGAGTTCAAGTGAGTTGTTGCAGAGCAATGCTGTTGCTGTCGTTGTTTAAGACTCAGCTACTCGGAACAAAAAGTTCTAAGCAGCACAGCCTTTGGTGATCTCGTTGTACTTACCTGGCAATGATGGTCAGGAAGGCAATGCTATGGCAAATAAAGACTAAAGACTGACTTTTTGGGTAAATTAGGGTTGACATCTACACATAGGTACTTGAATTAGTTTTAGGTGATTAGTTTTCATCATTAATGTCTGAGAAATTAGACGGGGCTGGGTACAGACTAATATAGACCTAACGTGACTGCCTGTTCCCACGACACAATGAATTTCCTAAAAATTCTAATGCTTGTAAGAAGTATAATAATCTAGAGAACTCATGTAAATTATGTATAAGTCACAATGACATTATCAACAAGCTTCTCCGAAGAACAAACTGCGGTATCTTCGTGAGGGCAAGTAGCACTCCAGGTTGCAATTATTTTACCATCTCGTGGCGCAGTCGAGTAAGGCGCGTCTGGGATCTTTCCGGACGTAGGTTTGATCCCTCATCACGGCCCTTGTGGATTTGTTAACTGTATATAGTTTAAACTGATATGTCACGATATTGTGATTTCTTTGTGTATTGTTATTGTACGTTTTGTCCATGGTATTTGTGCTCTATATTAAACTTCGTCTTGAGGCAAAGCCCACTGCCTCAGAATATATTGATACTATATCCTTAGATCATTATCCATATCGTTCAAATCTAGTGGATATCTTGATCGTCCCCTTAAACCGTCCCCACAGGTGCTGTTGACAATGGGTGATGGCTTACATTTTAAGTGGAGAGTCTGTATAAATAAGTGGGTCTTCAGACCGTCTTATTTGCCTTACTTCTTGCGTTGAAATGTCTATAAGAATCCAAACTTAATGTATTAATTGTAGGTGATTCTCCGAGCATCTCTAATTGTGCTCTTTTAATGAAGCTAAACAAAAATACCAAAAAATTATTAATGGTGATAACAGAGTCTATTTCATGTGGATTCCATTTCATGTCGTTCTCAGAATGCAAGAATGGAGACCATTCTTAGAAAGAGACTACAAGACGACTTGGACAAACTTGAGGAATGTTCCAGAAAATGGCTCATAAAGTTTAATTCAAGTGTTAAGATATTGACTTAAGTTGATATATAAAGTTACTTGAGCATACTATTTTCATCTATTCAGAACCCAGACAAAAGGGCACTAAATAATATTAATTTAATGAACTCATTAGTTTAATGAGTTCATTTATGATATAAGCCATAAACTCACAGGAAAGTTAAAACCTACAACATTATAAGTAAATCCTCCAAAGAGAGAAAGAGAGCGAGAGATATAAACAGAGCCCCCCCCCCCGTCCCCTGGGCGTTTTGTAACTGTTTTGTATCTCATTATATCAGTGAGTGCTGGTTATTACTGGATGATTGAGTGTGGTGAGGTTGAGTGTATGTTGGGGTTATGAGAGCGTGTTGAGGTTGAGTGTATCTTGGGGTTATGAGAGCGTGTTGAGGTTGAGTGTATGTTGGGGTTATGAGAGCGTGTTGAGGTTGAGAATGTGTTCTGGCTGAATGTTGACATTGTGTGTCAACACAATGTATTCATTATTAATGTATTTCATGTATATTCCACATGTATTTATTTATACATAACTTTAATAACTGTTAGGCTGCAGGACAAAATCGAAATTCAAGTAAGACTGGGCTCAAGACTATTTGCTTCCTGAGAAATAATGAACGTAAGTTGTAGTTGTAAGTTTGATATTGTTATAATTGGGTGGGAAGAGAAACAAACTGGTGATCCACATGGCTTTTATTTACCGAATAATACCACACCGGGTTATCGGTGACATTTACACTGTATTCACCTAATCTAAGTAATAATTTACAATGCACCATTTACTATGTACCATTTACAAAAGAGCATCTGCTCGAAATATTATTCACCTAAGTAATAATTAATCCAACAAAATAACTTAATCCTAACAGATATTAAAGTCATCAGCTGGAGAATTAAAATCAAACTGTCATACATGAGGCCATCAGGTAATTAGTAGGCTTCTAGTTAACCGGCAGATGACCATTCAAACTTAGGGTGTTTATGAAATTTCCTAGACAATTAAGTACTAATTCAGACAGTAAATGCATTATATAATTTGAATTCACAATTACAACTTCTCTTCTGAATTATTACTCCCGAATGTGGAATTGTGTGAAAGAATTAAATTGCCTGTATTCCATTCAGGTACAAAACTGTTATCAGCAAATGTGAGGTAATGAAGGCAAAATTTAAATGGTACCAGTTTGATATTGTAGATTCATTAAAGAGAATACAAGAACAATTTAGCATTTCGATTTGTATGGAAATCATTTCGATCTGCATGGAAAGGCTCCTAATTCGAGATTTTATAATTTCGGTATGTTCTGCATGGTCTTATTGGTTAGGTTAGTGCCTAGGACTATGGTTAGTGCTTTTGAGATCCAGAGGGTAAGGGAAGCAGTAAAGTAGAGCAAGAGGGCAGTGTCCACATCTGGGATGGCAGTAATGGATGTGGTGGAGGAGTAGTCTATCACAGCAGCACAGCGCACAGCCTCTACCACTGGCGCCCACAACCACCCATCATACATGGCTGACATCACACCCACTGTCACGAATATGAAGATCTGGCACGTCACAACCGCCTCCAAGGATAATATCTGAGGGACACAAATAATATATATTACTACATTACCCGACACTAATTACATAAATAACTTTGATTTACGATAAATCTAAACTAATTCTGCTCTATTAAATCTAATATTAATTCTAAATATTCTTGTAGGGCCTCATAATGTACTTACATTATGCATCCAGCATTTCTTCGACCCATAGTTTCGTTGATTATTTAAAATTATCAGAAAGCTAAAAATTGGTTGAACTTGTGGGATTAATATAATTTGCTGTAAATTCTGAATTAATTTGCTCGCCTCCCTAAGTGAAGATAAGACGGTAGTCGTATCAGACTTAGGTGCTAGGCGGATGTGTCGTGGAGTGCTCTTGAGAATGTGTGACCACATGCTAAGCAAATTGAGTAAGATCAAATAATATCACATTGTCTGTCAGAATATGGAGAAGGCGGTTTGCCTCAGCAACAGGAGAACCTCTGGGAACTCTTAGAACTCTTCTCTTACAAAGAACATCGTATGCATTATAAAAGCCAAGAAATGGAAGAAAGCTCGTGGGGAAGCACTGTCCCGTTTTCTGATTTGGTTCCTTTGGTTAGGAGAGGACACGTTAAATTAACAGTTTTCTTGACTTTGGGAAACCTTAGGAGAGGCTGCTGGGAGAACCAATGGGAGACTGCTATGCGTGCAGGCCTTTTCAGGTGAGCGAGGACCAATAAAAAGAAATTATCATACAGGTAAAAATAGAAACCGAGAGTGGGATGAGAAACGAATCGTAATGATCAATGCCAGACGGGACCGGGTCATTTGAGGTCTCAAAAAGAAAACGTCACCAGACAGATGCAGGGTGTTCCTCGGTCATACATACATAACAGATGGAACCGACGTGGCAGTAGTATTAAATTATCTCAATAAATTTACTTGAACTTTATGAGCATAGTGGAAGCATAGTTGAAGTAAATGTGAATACATACAGAAATCACAATAACGTAATACATCAAATGAACAAATCTACAAGGGACGTGATGAGGATTCGACCCAGCGCATGGGATGTTCCCAAATTCGCCTTAGTCAACTGAACATGGTCAAAATAATTGCAACCGGGAGTGCTACTGCCCTCACTAGGATCCCAAATTAACGTAGATATATGACCGAACCTAACCAACCCTACCTAACCTAACCTAACCTATCTTTATAGGTTAGGTTAGGTTAGGTATCTGAAAAAGTTAGGTCAGGTTAGCTTAGGTAGGTTAGGTAGTCGAAAAACAATTAATTCATGAAAATTTGGCTTATTAGGCAAATCGGGTCTTGCATAGTAGGCTGAGAAGTGCATTCTGGCTACTAGGTACGACATATATATATATATATATATATATATATATATATATATATATATATATATATATATATATATATATATATATATATATATATATATATATATATATATATATATATATATATATATATATATGTCGTACCTAATAGCCAGAACGCACTTCTCAGCCTACTATTCAAGGCCCGATTTGCCTAATAAGCCAAGTTTTCATGAATAAATGTTTTTTCGTCTACCTAACCTACCTAACCTAACCTAACCTAGCTTTTTTTGGCTACCTAACCTAACCTTTCCTATAAATATAGGTTAGGTTAGGTTAGGTAGGGTTGGTTAGGTTCGGTCATATATCTACGTTAATTTTAACTCCAATAAAAAAAAAATTGCCTCATACATAGAGAAAAGGGTTGCTTTATCATTTCATAAGAAAAAAATTATAGTAAATATATTAATTCAGGAAAACTTGGCTTATTAGGCAAATCGGGCCTTGAATAGTAGGCTGAGAAGTGAGTTCTGGCTACTAGGTACGACATATATATATATATATATATATATATATATATATATATATATATATATATATATATATATATATATATATATATATATATATATATATATATATACATATATATATATATATATATATATATATATATATATATATATATATATATATACATATATATGTATATATATATATTTCTCGGCACTTCGAGAACACTACTTTCTCCCACATATACCAAACTGATGCCTGCGACGTAGAGAATGCTCGGGTAAAGTGGACATGACTCTTACTGCAGGCGTGGGAGGAATATAAAGGGGGGGAACACCGTCACAATATATATATATATATATATATATATATATATATATATATATATATATATATATATATATATATATATATGTCGTACCTAGTAGCCAGAATGCACTTCTCTGCCTACTATGCAAGGCCCGATTTGCCTAATAAGACAAGTTTTCATGAATTAATTGTTTTTCGACTACCTAACCTACCTAACCTAACCTAACCTAACTTTCTCGGCTACCTAACCTAACCTAACCTATAAAGATAGGATAGGTTAGGTTAGGTAGGGTTGGTTAGGTTCGGTCATATATCTACGTTAATTTTAACTCCAATAAAAAAAAATTGACCTCATACATAATGAAATGGGTAGCTTTATCATTTCATAAGAAAAAAAATTGAGAAAAAACATTAATTCATGAAAACTTGGCTTATTAGGCAAATTGGGCCTTGCATAGTAGGCTGAGAAGTGCGTTCTGGTAGCCAGAACTCACTTCTCAGCCTACTATGCAAGGCCCGATGTGCCTAATAAGCCAAGTTTTCATGAATTAATATATTTTCTCTAATTTTTTTCTTATGAAATGATAAAGCTACCCATTTCATTATGTATGAGGTCAATTTTTTTTATTGGAGTTAAAATTAACGTAGATATATGACCGAACCTAACCAACCCTACCTAACCTAACCTAACCTATCTTTATAGGTTAGGTTAGCTTAGGTAGCCGAAAACGTTACGTTAGGTTAGGTTAGGTTAGGTAGGTTAGGTAGACGAAAAACCATTAATTCATGAAAACTTGGCTTATTAGGCAAATTGGGCCTTGCAAAGTAGGCTGAGAAGTGCGTTCTGGCTACTAGGTACGACATATGTCTATATATATATATATATATATATATATATATATATATATATATATATATATATATATATATATGTCGTACCTAGTAGCCAGAACTCACTTCTCAGCCTACTATGCAAGGCCCAATTTGCCTAATAAGCCAAGTTTTCATGAATTAATTGTTTTTCGACTACCTAACCTACCTAACCTAACCTAACCTAACTTTTTAGGCTTCCTAACCTAACCTAACCTATAAAGATAGGTTAGGTTAGGTTAGGTAGGGTTGGTTAGGTTCGGTCATATATCTACGTTAATTTTAACTCCAATAAAAAAAAATTGACCTCATACATAATGAAATGGGTAGCTTTATCATTTCATAAGAAAAAAAATAGAAAAAATATATTAATTCATGAAAACTTGGCTTATTAGGCAAATCGGGCCTTGCATAGTAGGCCAAAAAGTGAGTTCTGGCTACTAGGTACGACATATATATATATATGTCGTACCTAATAGCCAGAACGCACTTATCTGCCTACTATGCAAGGCCCGATTTACCTAATAAGCCAAGTTTTCCTGAATTAATATATTTTCTCAAATTTTTTTCTTATGAAATGATAAATCTAACCATTTCATTATGCATGAGGTCAATTTTTTTTATTGGAGTTTAAATTAACGTAGATATATGACCAAACCTAACCAACCCTACCTAACCTAACCTAACCTATCTTTATAGGTTAGGTTAGGTTAGGTAGCGGAAAAAGTTAGGTTAGGTTAGGTTAGGTAGGTTAGGTAGTCGAAAAACAATTAATTCATGAAAACTTGGCTTATTAGGCAAATTGGGCCTTGCATAGTAGGGTGAGAAGTGCGTTCTGGCTACTAGGTACGACATATATATATATACATATATATATATATATATATATATATATATATATATATATATATATATATACATATATATATATATATATATATATATATATATATATATATATTAGTATATTTTGGTAGCTGTCTTTCCTGTAGACATATATTATTAAATATGCCCGAAAAAGTAAGATTAATAATTCTAACACGAATTTTCTCAATCTTTCGTACATTTCTTTTCACTGTTGGAGGTAAATCAAAAATCAATTCTCCAAAATTCATTTTTATTTCTAGTCTGACGCGACACGAGCGCGTTTCGTAAAACTTATTACATTTTCAAAGATTTTAGTTTACAAATACACAACTGAATAGAACTTACGCATCTCCGATTTTATATCTACATTTGAGTGAGGTGGATGGGGTGAGGTGGCATTAATAGGGTATTAATTTCATCAACACAAGACAGAACAAGAGGTGGTATTAATAGGGTATTAATTTCATCAACACAAGACAGAACACGAAACAATGGGTATTGAATAGAAGTGTTTGTAGAAAGCCTATTGGTCCATATTTCTTGATGCTTCTATATTGGAGCGGAGTCTTGAGGTGGGTAGAATATAGTTGTGCATTAATTGGCTGTTGATTGCTGGTGTTGACTTCTTGATGTGTAGTGCCTCGCAAACGTCAAGCCGCCTGCTATCGCTGTATCTATCGATGATTTCTGTGTTGTTTACTAGTGTTTGTAGAAAGTAAAATGATCTCTGGCGATGGTTTGGTTGTGGGAAGAGATTATATGTTCCTTAATGGAGCCCTGTTGCTTGTGCATCGTTAAACGCCTAGAAAGAGATGTTGTTGTCTTGCTGGGTTTTTGGAGCTTACAGTCCCCAAGAGGGCATTTGAAGGCATAGACGACTTTAGTCTCTTTTAAAGCGTTCTGTTTTGTGTCTGGAGAGTTTCTCATGAGTAGGCTGGCCGTTTTTCTGGTTTTATAGTAAATCGTCAGTTGTATCCTCTGATTTTTGTCTGTAGGGATAACGTTTCTATTAACAATATCTTTCAGGACCCTTTCCTCCGCTTTATGAGCTGTGGAAAAGAAGTTCCTGTAAAATAGTCTAATAGGGGGTATAGGTGTTGTGTTAGTTGTCTCTTCAGAGGTTGCATGGCGTTTCACTTTCCTTCTTATGATGTCTTCGACGAAACCATTGGAGAAGCCGTTGTTGACTAGGACCTGCCTTACCCTACAGAGTTCTTCGTCGACTTGCTTCCATTCTGAGCTGTGGCTGAGAGCACGGTCGACATATGCGTTAACAACACTCCTCTTGTACCTGTCTGGGCAGTCGCTGTTGGCATTTAGGCACATTCCTATGTTCGTTTCCTTAGTGTAGACTGCAGTGTGGAAACCTCCGCTTTTTTCCATGACTGTTACATCTAGAAAGGGCAGCTTCCCATCCTTTTCCATCTCGTAAGTGAAACGCAACACGGAACTCTGCTCAAATGCCTCCTTCAGCTCCTGCAGATGTCTGACATCAGGTACCTGTGTAAAAATGTCGTCAACATACCTGCAGTATATGGCCGGTTTCAAGTTCATGTCGACTAAGACTTTTTGCTCGATGGTACCCATGTAGAAGTTTGCAAACAGGACACCTAGGGGAGAACCCATGGCGACCCCAACTACTTGCTTATACATGTGCCCATCCGGGCTCAAGAAGGGTGCCTCTTTAGTACAAGCTTGGAATAGTTTCCTCAGAATATTTTCTGGTATGTCAAGAGGAGTACAGGCTGGATCACGATACATTCTGTCGGCTATCATCCCGATTGTCTCGTCCACAGGTACGTTGGTAAACAGCGATTCTACGTCCAACGAGGCTCTTATCCCTGTGGCCCGTGTGCCCCGCAGTAAGTCAACAAATTCCTTTGGAGACTTCAGGCTGAAGGCGCAAGGAACATAAGGAGTCAGCAGGCCGTTGAGTCACTTCGCCAGTCTGTACGTGGGTGTGGGTATCTGGCTAATGATTGGCCGAAGTGGGTTTCCAGGCTTGTGTGTCTTGACATTTCCATACGCATATTCAGGTTTATATTCCCCAATGATCTTTGGCAGGTGGAGTCCGGATTTCTTGGCGTTCACAGTTTCGATCAGTTTGTTGACCTTTGCTTTTAATTAGGCTGTAGTGTCCTGTTTTACGAAATGCGCTCGTGTCGCATCAGACTAGAAATAAAAATGAATTTTGGAGAATTGATTTTTGATTTACCTCCAACAGTGAAAAGAAATGTATGAAAGATTGAGAAAATTCGTGTTAGAATTATTAATCTTACTTTTTCGGTCATATTTAATAATATATATATATATATATATATATATATATATATATATATATATATATATATATATATATATATATAACTGAAAACTCACACCCCAGAAGTGACTCGAACCCATACTCCCAGAAGCAACGCAACTGGTATGTACAAGACGCCTTAATCCACTTGACCATCACTACCGGACATAATGAGTGGATTATGACGTAGTGGATTAAGGCGTCTTGTACATACCAGTTGCGTTGCTTCTGGGAGTATGGGTTCGAGTCACTTCTGGGGTGTGAGTTTTCAGTTGCATATGTCCTGGGGACCATTCAGGCTTGTTCGCATATATATATATATATATATATATATATATATATATATATATATATATATATATATATATATATATATATATATGTCGTACCTAGTAGCCAGAACTCACTTCTCAGCCTACTATGCAAGGCCCGATTTGCCTAATAAGCCAAGTTTTCATGAATTAATGTTTTTTCGTCGACCTAACCTACCTAACCTAACCTAACCTAGCTTTTTTTGGCTACCTAACCTAACCTTACCTATATATATAGGTTAGGTTAGGTTAGGTAGGGTTGGTTAGGTTCGGTCATATATCTACGTTAATTTTAACTCCAATAAAAAAAAATTGACCTCATACATAGTGAAAAGGGTAGCTTTATCATTTCATAAGAAAAAAATTATAGTAAATATATTAATTCAGGAAAACTTGGCTTATTAGGCAAATCGGGCCTTGAATAGTAGGCTGAGAAGTGAGTTCTGGCTACTAGGTACGACATATATATATATATATATATATATATATATATATATATATATATATATATATATATATATATATATATATATATATATATATATATATATATATATATATATATATATGTCGTACCTAGTAGCCAGAACGTCGTACTCAGCCTACTATGCAAGGTCAATTTGCCTAATAAGCCAAGTTTTCATGAATTAATTGTTTTTCGACTACCTAACCTACCTAACCTAACCTAACCTAACTTTTTCGGCTACCTAACCAAACCTAACCTATAAAGATAGGTTAGGTTAGGTTAGGTAGGGTTGGTTAGGTTCGGTCATATATCTACGTTAATTTTAACTCCAATAAAAAAAAATTGACCTCATACATAACGAAATGGGTAGCTTTATCATTTCATAAGAAAAAAATTAGAAAAAATATATTAATTCGGGAAAACTTGGCTTATAAGGCAAATCGGGCCTTGAATAGTAGGCCAAAAAGTGGGTTCTGGCTACTAGGTACGACATATATATATATATATATATATGTGGGAGGTATATGTGGGAGAAAGTAGTGTTCTCGAAGTGCCAAGAAATTTATAAAAGAAGAGTATTTTGGGCTGTGGTTTAGGCCTTTTAGGAAGCCAATATGGCGCTGGCTCTTCTGTTTTGCCGCCAAAACTGTGTGACGTCAGTGACACCAGATTGGTCACCGACAGCGACGTGGCACAGGGAGCCAATGAAAACCTCCCGTGGCGAATATGATGTCACGAAGGAAGGGGGGTCCGGTCATCGCGCCGCGCTGGCGCCATTAATCTAAGACAGCACGTCACGGATGTCGGACGTGCGCTGGGGGGTCCTGTCAGTTGGACAGTTTACCCCAACTCCGGAGGATTTACGCATCACCCGTGGTCTGCCATCACCTGTGGGGTCTTCCTTTGTTCATGTGTTGGACCAGAGAAGGGATTGACAGAATATTGAGCAACAAGTGCTCCAGGAACAGGTGTTGTGCAGGTGAAGTCTAGGCAGCGACGTATGCGATGGCTGATAGCTTCACAGTGATGACGTAGTGGCTGGGCCAATCCTCCGGAGGGAATCAGTCTGACACGACACGTCAAGGTGGTTGGACGTGCGAAGATTGGTCCTGTCAGTTTGACAGTTGTTTCCCGCTCCCGTGGATTTTACGCGTCACCCCGAAGTCTGCAAGTACTCTGTGAGGTTCTTCCTTCGTTCATGTGTTGGACCAGAGAGGGAATCGACGGGATATTGAGCAACAAGTGCTCCAGGACAGGTACTGTGCAAGAAGAAGTTAAGTCTGTGCCGTGACGTATGCGACGTCTGAGGCAGTTCACCCGTTTGTGATGGCGTAGTGGCTGGACCGAGCCACCGGGAAGCAGTGGAAGAAGAAAAATATTCGGGAATCTGAACGACTGCAGCCAAGACGTAGGCAGGCAGCCGTAGCTGGGAGGAGAAATTGACGGCCGGGAGACCGACTCCAACCCTACGAGAAGTCGTGGAGGAGCACGGACCTGCAGTGAAAAGGCACGGAGACGACGCGCTTATGGTGGGACGTTGATTGAGTTCCTGGAGGACACGACAGGGTGTGTGTGGGGGCGTTCCCTACACGAGGCAGGAGCCAGGACCAGGAGCTACAACTCAACTCTCACCGGAGGATAGGTGGAAGTAGGTGATTCTAGTTTCCCTCCCAATTCCCCTTTAGTCAGCTATATTATTTAGCCTGAGTATTTTGTATGTCGTGAGCAAGGCTCACCTATGTCACAGTAAGGCACCAGTGTGCAGAGTGGGACTACATAGAGTACCCACGATATTTATGATTATTATTGGTGTGAGCAGGCACCCGGAGTAATTGATGAATTAATTTTGTTGATAATGTCTTTCATGAGACTTTAATATGATCAGTTATTTAGTGAGAGAAATATATATAAATAGGCCAGTATTTGGAGTTAGGCTATGTGCCCAGTATCTATGTTATTACCATTATTGATGTCTATGATTCATCCATATATATATATGTCTATGCTTGTGTATTGAATAATCATTCATGTGTGCAGGGATTAATTGTGTTATCGCCCACGAAAGGAATTACTGAGAACTCCAGTGATATATACTTGCATATGTTATCATTAAATGAAGGGCAGTGTGTAATACCATGACAGTGAATTATTGTGACCTTTAATATAGAAATGTTTGATTGAGCTCAAGATCAGTGTAGCGAAGTATTTACGTACTATTGTCGCAAATATTGTGTGTTCGAACTTCTAGTGATCTTTGAGAATTTAAAGAAACAGAGCGCGTGACGCCAGGAAAACAAGCAATAAACGTTCACACGGCGAGAAGGGCGCGGCCCAGCTGATTTTGACATTGACGTGAGGGGGAGCATTGCCAGCTTGGCGAGTTCATGATTATATGTGTGGGAACGAGCGACTTCTGCCTGGAACAGCTGTTTGCTTATTTGATATAATCTTGTGATGTCTTTGAATGAGTTTTAAGTAAAATGCAAAGTACATTGGTGTTTATATCATCCCCCTCCATATTTCTTGTGGCTATATAAAACCTGAAAGCAAATAGGGATAGAAGTAAATACCTGCCTGATATCAGATCTATTGAGTGTGTCCTTGCCACTGTTACCACAATTCAACAAAACCACTGACGTGTTACTGGACACTGGAAACGCCAGTTGGCGACCTTGTGGTTAGTAGTAGAGCCCATGACGGGGCGGGCACACAATAGTTAAGTGAACAAGTTGTGTTCCCACTCCTTCTCGATCAGAGGCCGGTTGGGATTGACTGGGATACTCTCCTGGCGTACAGTGGCGCCGCGAGGATAGAGTGAAGACCTGCAGGGCTACGATGAGTGACCTTGAGTATACTGTTACTCGCCCCTTTCCCCTCTCATTGGAGGTGTACCCCGACATTGGCGACCTTGCCAGGATAACGATCAAGATAAAGGTTGCAGTTGTGGTACTTGGCACTGGTATTAAGTATCAGGTACAGGTTATTACTCAAAGCACAAGATAGAGGATGATAAAGTAACAAGGTTCATTGACACTAGGGATGAGCAGGTGCTGGAGGAGTGCACCAAGGCACAGTTACAGTCAATAGCAGACCATTTTGGGATAAAGTTGAGATCTTCCAGAGTGGGAGAGAGAAGACTGGAGATCATGGCACAGCTTAGAGCACGTGACGAAGCTTTGGGGAGGAACGACCACAAACACCTGCCAGTATGGGAGGACACCTGAGCATTGGTGGAAGCAGCAGAGGATCCAGCGGCAGCAGGCACAGCGTTAAGCTGGAGATAATGAAGCTGCAGCTGGAAGCACAGCAGCGCAAAGAAGAGCGAGAAGCACAGCAGCGCAAAGAAGAGCGAGAAGCAGAGGCACAGCAGCGCAAAGAAGAGCGAGAAGCAGAAGCGCAGCTGAGGAGAGAAGAAGCACAGCTGAAGTGTGAGGAGCGAGAAGCACAGCTGCGCAGGGAAGAACAAGAGCGAGAAGCACAGCTGAAGCGTGAGGAGCGAGAAGCACAGCTAAGACGAGAGGAGCACGGGCGAGAAGCTAGGCTGAAACAGCAGGAGATAGAAGCTAACAAGGATGTGGAGCTGAAGCGAGCTGAGCTAGGGCTAGCTCCACCTGTTCCGCCACAGCAGGAAGACTGCCAAGTGAGGGAGCGAGATTTGCCGGTCTTTGTACCAAATGAAGCTGAAGGTTTCTTCGACCACTTCTAAAGGGTTGCTACTTTGAAGAAGTGGCCGAGGGCGGAGTGGGCGGAGCTGGTTCAGGGTAGGCTCACCGGTGAAGCTCGTGAAGCCTACAATATGCTCGACCTCCAAAAGTGTACCAACTACTATGCTGTAAAGAGAGCTGTGCTCCATTCTTTCAAGCTCACGCCGGAATGTTACAGGAAGAGATTCAGGGAATGTACCCGTTCGCCAGGAAAATCTTATGCGGAGATGGCGAGGGACATGGAGAGGAAGTTCCTGAAGTGGCTGGAGTCTGAAGGAGCGAAGTCGGCTGAGGAGGTCAAGAGGCTAATGGTCATGGAGAAGTTTATGTCCGTGCTATCTCCTGAGATCAGGGTTAGAGTAAGGGAGGCGGACATTAAGGACCTGAGAGCCGCGGCTGACAGAGCTGACATGCTGGAAGAAGCTCTGCGACCACACCGAGAGGGACGGCACCGACCGCCCATACACTCCAGATATGGTAGAAGATATAGAAGAACGGACGGATGGAGGACAGGAGCGAGTTCTCCTGAGTCCCACCTCTCAAGTGGAGACAGGAGAGGCTCAAAGAGTGCTGTGGAGCCGGTAGAGAAGTCCCAAGCTGAGAGCTCAAGAGTTGTTGCCGAAACGGAGGAGTCGATGAATGGCGCGAGGAGGATCCACAGAAGAAGAAGGATCCGCTGCTACAACTGCGGAATATTCGGACACGTCGCGCGGGAATGCAGGCACCCTGAGCAGCGGGGGAACGTTGCTTTCGTGAGGGTCGAGGACCAGATGGCCGAGTGGGTGCGGGATGAACCCGTACTGAGTGGGGAGAAAAGAGTTCACCCATTCGCGAGTGAGGGAACCGTAAGGATGGGGGACGCAGACCCCATCCCGGTGAAGATATTAAGAGACACTGGGGCAGATTTTACCCTGGTGAGTGAAACCCTGTTCCCCGAGGGTTACGAGAGTACCAGTGGGGGTGGCAAGTGTGACCACTGTGGGAGGCCCAGTGAGGATGCCCCTACACCAGGTGACTCTGAATTCTGATTATGGCTGCCAGACCCTAGTGGTGGGGGTCTGTGCATCAATGCCCAAGATGGAGGCACAAGTCATCCTCGGAAATGACGCATGTGGAGGATATGTCCTCCCGAATCTCGCGAAGGGCAAGGAGTGCATAGAGCACTATGAGGAGACAGGCTGAGTGTTAGACGCTTGTGGGGACGAGAAAGGAATCGCCACGGTGGCGTTCCCGGTTTGTGCTGTAATTCCGAGGCAGTGCGACGGACACGGAGGGTGTGGATCTGATAGGGCTGACGAGGAGACGTCCGACAGTCTGGAAATCGATCACCTCTTCATGGGACCCGGAGATCGAGTGGAGGGCGAAGGCAGCCCAGATGGCGAAGTACAGGTGACCCTCGCCAGTTCTCTAGGGGTGGACCGCACTCGTCTTGGAGAGTTGCAGCAGATAAAGTTCCCCAAATTGATTCATGAGGCCAATGGAGGCCGTGTTGGTCCTGAGAGGGCCACTGGTTGTTACATACAGGACGGCATGCTGATGAGAGTGTTCTGCACAGAGCAGGGAACTGAGTGTGAGGAATCAGTGTGCCCTGCATTGTTTGCCATGCGTAACGCAGTGGTGGAATCATTAGGTTTCTCACCTTTCCAGCTGGTGTATGGACAAGGGGTGCAAAGTCCTCTGTCCAGGCTGAAGGAACAATGGACATCAGGAGTGACCGTGGGAACGGTCAACGGATATCTAAGGAGCGTTTCGCATTGGTGGCAGGAATACTGGTTGGAAATTAAACTCATCCGATGGGAAGACAACGTAGTAGCAGATGCCCTGTCCTGTATGCACTAACCAGACATGACTCTTATTTTAAGGGGAGGGGTATGTGACGGTGTTCCCCCCCTTTATATTCCTCCCACGCCTGCAGTAAGAGTCATGTCCACTTTACCCGAGCGTTCTCTACGTCGCAGGCATCAGTTTGGTATATGTGGGAGAAAGTAGTGTTCTCGAAGTGCCGAGAAATTTATAAAAGAAGAGTATTTTGGGCTGTGGTTTAGGCCCTTTAGGAAGCCAATATGGCGCTGGCTCTTCTGTTTTGCCACCAAAACTGTGTGACGTCAGTGACACCAGATTGGTCACAGACAGCGACGTGGCACAGGGAGCCAATGAAAACCTCCCGTGGCGAATATGACGTCACGAAGGAAGGGGGGGGTCTGGTCATCGCGCCGCGCTGGCGCCATCAGTCTAAGACAGCACGTCAAGGAGGTCGGACGTGCGCTGGGGGGTCCTGCTGTCAGTTGGACAGTTTACCCCGACTCCGGAGGATTTACGCATCACCCGTGGTCTGCCATCATCTGTGGGGTCTTCCTTCGTTCATGTGTTGGACTAGAGAAGGGACAGAATATTGAGCAACAAGTGCTCCAGGAACAGGTGTTGTGCAGGTGAAGTCTAGGCAGCGACGTATGCGACGGCTGATAGCTTCACAGTGATGACGTAGTGGCTGGGCCAATCCTCCGGAGGGAATCAGTCTGACACGACACGTCAAGGTGGTTGGACGTGCGAAGATTGGTCCTGTCAGTTTGACAGTTGTTTCCCGCTCCCGTGGATTTTACGCGTCACCCGAAGTCTGCAAGTACTCTGTGAGGTCTCCCTTCGTTCATGTGTTGGACCAGAGAGGGAATCGACGGGATATTGAGCAACAAGTGCTCCAGGACAGGTACTGTGCAAGAAGAAGTGAAGTCTGTGCAGTGACGTATGCGACGTCTGAGGCAGTTCACCCGTTTGTGATGGCGTAGTGGCTGGACCGAGCCACCAGGAAGCAGTAGAAGAAGAAAACTATTCAGGAATCCGAACGACTGCAGCCGAGACGTAGGCAGGCAGCCGTAGCTGGGAGGAGAAGTTGACGGCCGGGAGACCGACTCCAACCCTACGAGAAGTCGTGGAGGAGCACGGACCTGCAGTGAAAAGGCACGAAGACGACGCGCTTATGGTGGGACGTTGATTGAGTTCCTGGAGGACTCTCCTGGCGTACAGTGGCGTCGCGAGGATAGAGTGAAGGCCCGCAGGGCTACGGTGAGTGACCTTGAGTATACTGTTACTCGCCCCTTTCCCCTCTCATTGGAGGTGAACCCCAACAATATATATATATATATATATATATATATATATATATATATATATATATTATATATATATATATATATATATATATATATATATATATATATATATATATATATATATATATATATATATATATATATATGTGTGTGACGATAATCTCTTTCAAGAGAGATTGAGCCTGCTCTTCCCTACACATTTACATCATTCAAGTACAAGATACTATATTGAAGATACGTCCCCCAGTATCACCAAACGTTTTGCCCAGGAAGCAAAGCGTACCATGCACAACCCGACACACCGGCTACCGCCCGCCGTCAAACCAGCAAACTACTCATTCTTCGCCTGCCTGTTGCTGATTGGCTGGTGTGTCGCCGCACCTGCACTCACGCCACTTCATTAGTCGACGTCTGGGCCAGCAGCACGCCGTCTCCTCAGAATATCCCTGTGCTCCTTGGAGTTGACATCTCTCTATAGTAGACTAAGTCCTAGGTGTCGTGTACTGAGGGAGGTGGCAGCTTGAAGCCAGTATTCTCAGCACCTCACCTGATTTTATTATTTTCACTATAACTTGCACTTACTTGTCTTAGAGTAAATTTTCATTGCCAGTAATTATTCATGTTGTTTTGTTTGTTGACTTGTTTTGAATTTTACGAGATTGTCTTTATTCATATCTTGTTTTCTAGAGTAATTAAAATTTCATTGTTTATACTTTGTGTTTTGTGTGTCTTCCCATTACCTTACCACAGACAAAAGGACAAACTTCTCTTTTTTTTTATGTGACGAGGCCCTGCCCCCAGCTTTTGAAACAGCCGAACACCAACGCTTTACCGTCACATTTCATGGGCGCCTGTCCGGGAGCTTCACTCAGGTACTGGTACCAGATCGTAAATTTGTGGTAAGCATACTCGGCTTTGGTAAAATAGCTTTTAACTATTTTAATGTTCAATTTTATTTTCATATGGTGGTTTGTGTATTGTGCATTCCGAGAGTAGCATATGGTGAAGGTGAGATAACTTTGGATTACGTGGTGACTGTAGGCCTCAGTCATTCTCCTAATTGGTCATCTCTCCCTCCGTGTTATTACTCGTGTTTACCATCTTTTGTCCCTAGGATATTTCTCATTTTCGGCAGATCATCATATTGGTACCCTGGTACTGTGGTCTGTCCCCGGGTCAAGTGCACCTAATCTTCTTCAATCCGACGGTAGGAGGATAATGAGGGCCATAGTTCCTCTTGCACGAACTGTAGTTGCTGAATTGGGATCTCAGCAGCAGTTGTCGTCACCAGTTGACACCTCGCACCCCTACACGTCGGTCAGAGATGATGATATTTACATTGGTAGGGAATTAGCCATCTTTTTCAGAGCACAAAAGTTCGCTAATTCTGTAAGTATCATATTCATTTCAGTGGGAAAAACTTGCTTATGTCCTATAGAGACTCGGCAAGGTATGCCTACATTCTTAGACTACCTAATTCACTTTTGAGGCAATTAACTGTTTCATTTGTTTTAGAAACTCAGTTTCGCTTATTTAGTAGGATTTTCTTGCCCTTATCCTCTTACATTGAGTACCGGGTACAAGATTTCCTGCGACCTTGATTTATTAATTATTTATCATCTTGAAATTAACATTAATTGTTAACGATTCCACAGGATAGGTACCAGTTGCCACGTTGTCCTGTTTCTGACATTCACCATATCACAACAGTATATTCGTTGTGCATTTATTTGCTAATTTCACCATGTTTCGTCTCCAAGCTTTCCGTGCAGATCCAGCAGGTGAAATAGGGACCTTAAGTCGTGCCAAGAGGACTGAATTACAAACTCTTGCACATGAATATCAACTAGAAGTTCCCTACCAAGCCAAGAAAAATGAACTACATAACCTGTTACTGGATCATCTCTTAGAGGAAGGTAAGATTAACTCTGAAACTCACGAAACTTACTTTATTGCAGATAAAACTGATTTGGCAACGATGAAACTCAAATTAGAAATTGCCAAGATCGAACGAGAGCAGCAAAGGGAAGCAGCTGCCATACGAAAGGAAGAACAAGAACGTGAGATTGCAATACTCCGTGAGCGTGAACGAATACAGCTTGAAACAAAACAACGCCAATTGGAGATGCAACGCGAGCATGACAAACAACAAGTAACTCTGGCTATGGAATGTCGTCAACAAGAATTCGCGTTGGAAACTACACACCTCGCTCAACGCCAGCAAGCTACCGCCAGTCTTCCTGTCAGTTTCAATATCTCACATGCAAGTAAGTTAATGCCACCATTCGTAGAGACAGAAGTTGATGTATTTTTTACCACCTTTGAGACCCTTGCTAATCAACTTCATTGGCCTGCCGACCAATGGGCAACCCTTCTCAGAGTACATCTCACAGGTAGAGCTGCAGTTACACTCAGTACTTTGGCGTCTGAGAATGACAACCAGACTCTGAAACAAGCAGTGTTGGACGCCTACCTTCTCTCCACCGAAAGCTATCGAAGGAAATTCCGTGACCACCTGAAGGCAAGTACCACTACCTTTCTCGAATTTGCTAATACCAAAAGGAGATATTTTATGAAATGGCTGGAAGCAGCACATGTCTCTACTTTTGCAGAACTCGTCAACCTCATGTTAGTTGAAGAATTCTTGAGGCGTGTGCCGCCTCCTGTCTGTTTATATTTAGCAGATAAAGAAGAGACCGACTACCTAAAGTGTGCTATGTCGGCTGACACTTACAGCCTCATCCACTGGCTGACACCAGAACCACCTTCCAGTAAGAAGTCTTGGTACAGTTACGAGAAAGTGAGTACTGATCAACCTGGCTCGCAATTATACTGTAAGTATTGTAGACTCTATGGACATACCATAGATAAATGTGGTAAGTCTCAATACAAAGGAAATACTGAATCAACTAAACCCAAACAGACTCCTCCTAAGTCCGGTAAGCCTGTGATGAATGTTGGTGTTCATGTTAATGATCTTTCTCTTTTCAGTAAACACCTGTATACTGGAACTGTCACTACCAACGGTTCAGATCCGGAGGGACGTTTCAAACTGAAGATCTTGAGGGACACAGCGGCTCTTCAATCAATTATTTTGAAATCAGCTGTGCCCAATATCGCCTACACCGGAGAAACTGTCTTCATCACTGACCTCACTGCTACCACTCCTTATCCTCTCGCCAGAGTCCACCTGGATTGTCCCTTCGTGACCGGAGAAGTCCAAGTCGCCATCAGGGAAAACCCTTTTCCCATGCCTGGAGTGCAACATCTCCTGGGCAACGACTTGGCAGAAGACCTGCAACCGACCAACTTGATCGTCATGGACAAACCCCAGGTGTGTACCTCTGTAATGGATAATCCCATCTTTGAGTATGTTCCAGCAAAGGTTCAAGAGAGTGATGAAGTTTCTCCTCCGGTTTTAGTGACCACCCGTGCACAAGCTGCACGACCACAGCCAGCTGACTCTACTGCTACCGCTGTCCCTCAAGACCCTCAGAAACTACCCCGAATCTGACCAAGTTGGAGTTCCGTAAGTTACAGAGGGAACATCTTACCTTGACACCATTATTTTTCCAGGCTGAGACTCAACCTGACAGTATTCCTGGGTTCTTCCTAGAGAATGAGTTGCTCTACCGCAGATATAGACCCAGTAAACTGAAGGAGGAGGACGATTGGGCCAACGTCGAAACCATAGTGATTCCTGCCAGCCTGCAGCCCACTATTCTACACCTGGCCCACGGAGCACTCTCACACTACGGATTTAACAAAACCTACCATGGAATCCGTCAAGACTACTACTGGCCAGGTATGGTAAATAGCGTCAAACAGTACGTCAAACAGTGTCATACATGTCAGATGGCAGGTAAACCGAACATCTCTATCCCCAGAGCACCACTGACTCCCATACAGGTGCCTGCGGAACCTTTCCACAGACTTATTATAGACTGTGTTGGTCCTTTACCTCGGACCAGTTCAGGTAACGCCTATATCCTAACCATCCTGTGTCCTACCACCAGATTCCCCATAGCAGTTCCAGTAAAGAACATTACGGCTGCTACGGTTGTGAAACACTTATTGAAGATCTTCACCCAGTATGGATTTCCAAGGGAGGTTCAGAGCGACTGTGGCACTAACTTCACCAGTGATCTCTTCAAGAGGACACTGGAAGAGTTCAACATCAAACAGGTATTGTCCAGCCCCTATCATCCTGCTTCACAGGGTTCTCTTGAGCGTAGTCATCAGACTATTAAAGCACTCCTGAAGAAGTTTTGTAATGAAACCTCTAAGGATTGGGATAAGCAAATTGATCTGATTATGTGCATCTATAGAAGTCTTCCCAATGAGTCTCTAGGAGTATCTCCTTATGAGATGCTCTACGGACGCAAGTGCCATACTCCTCTCAAAGCTTTGAAAGACTCTCTACGTGATGCCACCTTCAATGAGCATCAGAATGTGCCCCAGTTTCTTCAAAACCTACAACACATTCTAGAGAGGGTACACAGTTTTGCCAAAGATAATCTATTGAAAGCACAGGAGAGGATGAAGACTCATTACGACCAGACCAGCAAAGTTAGGAAATTTAAACCGGGAGACTTCGTGCTTGCCTATTTCCCTATCCCAGGTTCTCCTTTGCAAAACAGGTTTTCAGGACCCTACCGCATCAAGGAGTGCAGAAACAACCACAACTACGTTCTAGAGACTCCAGATAGGCGGCGGAAGACCCAGTTGTGCCACGTCAACCTCCTGAAGCTATATAACGGTACTCCTCCCACTGTAATGATAACATATTCTTCCTTTAAAGAGCCATACATCCACAGTGAGACCTTCCCTGCTTCTCCTTTCGAAAGCACTGACACGGAGTCAGCGCTTTCCAATTCGGAAATCCTAACTGATCTTCATAATTATTTTCAGGATAATCATAGTGCACCTCTCATCAAGATCTTCAAAGAACATCAGGAGCTGTTCCGAGATGATCCACAAGAGTGTAATGTTACCCAGCACGACATCCAACTGCTCCCTGACACCCGGCTGATTCGTCAACCCTTCTACCGAATCAGCCCTAGCAAGAAGGAAGTCATGCGTGCTGAGGTGCAGTACCTCTTGGATCATGGTGTGGGAACCGACCTATGAGATTTATATTTATTTAATTTATATGAATTTATATTTACGTTAATTTGTATACTTCGATAGCAATTTGTATAATGATAAGTGGACTGTATTTCTGCAATAATCTCATAATCTCACAAATCGATCCTCTACACATTAGGGGGGGTTTATATTAATTTAATTTATATATATGCAGCCAATCAAACTACAGTATTAGACTACATACATTGAAGAGGTTCCTTATCTTATAGTACAGCAGGCCTTAGTCCACCAGGTATAACCAGAATGTAGACACCACATTTTCCCTCTTTGAGGTAGCTTCCATCACCCTGGTAACTGATGCAAAAAGCCTTGCTTCCTCGTCTTGACCTGTCAAAAGGGCGCTAACTGTGAAGCCAGGTTCCTAATATATTACAAGCTATATCAGAGAAAACACTGTACATGGAACAATGAAGACCTGGCTTAATTACCTTTAGTATGAGGCTATTTTGTACTCTAACCGGGTCACCCTATATCCACTGACATTAATGGCCATAAATGAAAGATAAATGGGTTTCGGAAGAACACTTAACTTGAATTGTTGACAGCGTGTTGATAATGGTACACCTTTGGTTTCCATAACACTTCGTCCAAGTAAAATTAACAGGAGCAGAATTTGCTCCCGTGAGCCTCTCTGGTCTAAGTACAACAATGGCTGCCCCCTTCCTCACTGATGCCTGGCTTACATTGTCCAGATGTCAATAAGTGATAGAAGGGTCACATACTCTACTTAATATTGATAATTAAGTCATTTATATTAGATGTTTTTATGATGGTAAAGTTCAAAGACTAATGTATTTAAGAATAATTCCCACCAGAATAGGTGGTAAATTTATAATAGTATGTGGTGAGATATTCCATTTTCTATAGACGGTAATTCCACTACAAGTTACGTTTTCTATGGGTAACTTTTTATACAATACTGCAGCTATTATTATCTGTCTGTATGATATTAAA